>NC_080593.1:92785574-93094176 GCF_027887145.1 Ammospiza caudacuta | reverse complement strand
AAAACTCTGTCAAGACAAGGTGTTGTAATCACAGAGATCCTGTAACTTACATGCAGTAATTTTTAAGGATTGATTTAGGAGTTGTCTGGACTGCTGGGCATAATTGTTGATATTTATTGGAATTCTGGCAAAGCTCCACTTAAGATACAAAGAGGCCATATGGGAAAAGACAAAGTGGAACACCCCCAGTGATTACAGAGCTATTACCGTAATTTCTATCCTAAGCAAATTAATGAAATGGCTGACACATGAACTCAGCCAATAAGTGGGGAAAAAAAAGGGGATAGCAATATAATTCAAATTGCTATTATTTTTTTAAATGAGTTTGCAAGACTGAATAAAGGTAATTACATTCATGCAGGGTACGTGGATTTCCCAGTAGTGTTTGTCTTAATACTGCACAGTATCATTATTTAAATACAGAATGCTACAAAATCAATACAACAAATTTAAACTGAAATCTATGTGATGGATCTCAACATATAAATATTAATGAGAAGCTATTAAAAAAAAGAAGATAGTTTTAAAAAAAATTCCAACTTAAGCTGTCCCAGATATGTACATTGACTTGAAGGAGATAATAACATGGCTGAAAATGATGCAGAAGATGCAGAGGGTAAGAATGTTAGACAATGCACAGAAAGTTTTTAGAGAAATCATAGAAATATGGCTGAATATAAGGAAATTTACCTAGAAATAAGTACATAGGTCATTTTAGAGCAAGAGGGATAACATATATGCATGACCCACCCAAATTCAAGGATTGGAAGTAAGAGAAATTTAGCTCAGCAATTGGAGAGCCTTAGGAAGCAGAGGATTCTTTCAGACTTTAAATTAAGATTGAACATCATCCCAAGGATCTATTTTAGTTGAATTAATATTTTCTTTGGCTTCTAAATCAATTACAGAATTGTGTTGAACAGTATATCAACTATAGTGAAATGTTGGAATATGAACAGTTAGAAGAAAATAAATTTCTTATTCTTAGTGACATTTATCAAGTCCCATGATGAATATGCATTATTTTTTCCTATCTCAGTCATGAAATACTGATATTTTCATTCTTGGCAAGGTTAGCTGAGGACAACACATTAAAAACAGTGTATGAGAAGTGGTCACTATTATTAGTTACAGCTTAAAACCCCCTCAATTAACACAGGGAGAAAATAGGATTTCATACAGACAGCAACAGTCAAGCTCAAAATATAGTTTTGCTTCAAAAGCCTGATTCTTAGTAGCTGAATAACAGGTACCTGTAATAAGATGTCAGGGACACAATAAACATCCAACATATGTACACCTTGAGTCTAATGTTAACACCAAGCTTTATCAGGAAGAGAGGAATTAAACAGTAGACAAGACTAATGTGTGTGTGATTAATAAGGAAAGCATTCTAGGAGACCAGTCTGGAATTGTTCTGGCTGAATGAGACAAGTAACTCATACCCCTCGGAAAGATGTTAGTGCACTCCCCAATAATGCACCACCAGCAAGTTTAAGGTGGTGTGTTTTCTGTTATCCTTTGGAGTATATGTAAGAAAAGTGCTTTTCAACTATGTCTGCCTCATCAAAAATCGGAATACTGCAACTGACTCGTTGACATGCTGGAGTTCAGGCACAGGTTGGACTTGATCTCAGAAGCACTTTCAGCCTAATTGATTCTGTAGTTCTGTGATGGTCAACACGTACACATAGACAGACCTCGAACTTGTATGCAGCCTTTTCGAAGCTGAGCTTGAGATGGGAGAAAACAGAGAATCCTCTAGGTATGGAGGAGCTGGAGAAGACTAATACACTGGTTATTAAGAAGATTCATAAAATGGTAAAGGCAAAATTTAGGATGGCAATATTCCTGTTATTCTCTAGTCACCTGAGGAATCTAAATCTAATAACTGAGAAGCCTTCATGCAGAGTAAGCATTTCCACACATCCCTTCAGGGGCTGTTGAGGAATTGTGACTCACTTTTAGAGTTTGCTAACTTTAATGAAGAGGGAACCAGTGTATGCTGTTAAATAATGCCTTCCCTTATTTTGCCATTCCTTGCTTTCCCTGCCCTTTCCTGCCCTTCTCTGCTCTGCCCTACCCTGAGTGATTAATTCACTGCATCAGTGCATTTAAGACATCAGAATGGACAGTATTGCTTTTACTTCAAGACAAAAAAAGAAAGGAACTTTTTTAGGTTAATCCTATTTTTTATATTCCCATTTTGAGGCAATAGGTCAGAGTAAATAATTTTGGCCTAAGTAAAGCAATTTCACCTTGGCATTGTGCTGTAATTAGCAATACTAGCTCTTTAGTATATAGCATGTTAAATTAGATATGTTTTATTATTAAAAACCAAAGACTTTTGTATTAGCTAAATCTTCATAAACAGTAAGAGGAGAGGTTCTGTTTTTTTGTTCTGAAGGCAAAGTATGTGTGGTGTACAGAATGTCTTTAGTGATGAGATAAAATGCATCAGTTCTGTTGTCCTCATATCACTCATTCACTCATCATAGCAATTATTTAAATGATTCAGATGAGTACGTTCCTTTTTAATATGTAGCAATTTGTGTGTTAAGAGGGCACTGGAGTAATAAAAAGTGTGTATTTCATTGGTGGTTATGAAACACTGTGTGTCTGAAATTAGTGAGTAATGGCATATGTAAAATAAATGAGATATTAGTAGCACTTAAGCTGAATATTACAGATATACCACAAGCCAAGAAATTCAATAGTGAATTGAGTATTTTATGTATGCATGTATGCACATATATGCACATATTATTGTCTAATAATGCAATGGCATTTGCAAAATAAGTTTGCAAATGGCATTTACGGATTTAAAGAGTCACGTATCTTGTAGAAAATAGTTTAACAGATGTGCTGACAAAACAATCTAGGGCAAAGGACTACTAAGAATCCAAGCAGTTTGACTGATTCTAATAACACCACTCAAGCTTGAAAGCTCGAAGAAAGTTGCCAGAGAATGTATATTCCTTGATGCTGTGCTACATGCTGAGGCCACTCTGAGCTGACCAACCAGTAAGACATGCTGAGGTGTGGAATCTCTCCTAATTCCTGATCCTTTTTGAGAGATTACATATGTCCTAGCTCTTTATTTCCATCTTGGACATTCTCTGAAAAGGAGGCATCTATACCTAAAGTTGCCTTTTAAAAAAAAATTATTTTTCTTTAAAGGAAGCTGAGAAGGTTTCCTTTTGGCTAGTGGCTCGAGGATCAGAGCTCTCACCTGGAGACACTTGATGCTGGTGCCTCCTTGCATGAAGGCTCACCCCAGCAGAGTGGTCTGACCACAAAACAACTGTTTAGAATTTACAGAAACAAAACTTCTCCTCCCTCCCTGCTGAACCTCATATTGGATATTTAAAGACTTTTCAGCCTGAAAAGAACAGCATGAAAAGCAGCAGGGCTCATCAGAGCGGTCATTCACAGGGGAGAGGGAACCAGGCACCAGCAGCCCCCTCTGGGCAGCAGCACCAACCATGCCAAGTGGAAGCAGCTGATCCAATCTTTTCCCAGTGTCCTAATGAACCAGCATGCTCCAAATGCACAGAGCAGATTGACCCCTTCAGGCAGTGTAGCCTAATGTCTGTCAGGCTTAGGATCCAGATGGGGCTCAACTCTAGATGGGTGTTCTGCTGGTCAGTGCTGTCCATATCAGATGTTTTCAAAACCATCAGGCTCAGGAGCTTTTAATCACTAATGGTCACCTATAGAGTTTGGTTTGTTTTTTTTTATCAACCATTAAGCCTCAGGGTCCCTGGTTCCTGAAGTCTTTTCTAGTCATTAAATTTTTTTATGGAGATGGGCCTCAGTGACAAAAGGTTTATTTTGATTCAGGCCCCAGATTAATCTTTCATCTCATGACTATTCCTAAAATACATTAGCAAATAAGAGGCAAACATCTTGGACAACTTTTTTGGAGAACCTTCAGGAATTTGGATGATTTGACTTCTTTATTTACAAAGTTGTCTCATTTATAGACCCATCTTTTCAGTACTGGATTTCTAAGGATGTGGTATAGCCACAATATTCTGATTAAATGCTACTGATGTCTTATTTATTTTATACATGCATATATCCACAGATTACTGTCTAACGAACACTAGAACAGATCTGATTATAGAACTTGTACTCAAAGCAGTTTTCACTCACTCCCAGCCATCATGAAAGCAGATATAATTCAGTTCATGCCTATCAGCAAATAGCAGCTTGAAGTGCTGTGCAGAAGAAGCTGTGCTTACCATCAGCAGCCCTTTGTAGGCATAGACAATCCCAAGCCAAATGGTCATGTGGGTGTTTTCGCAGTGCTCCAGGATTGGTCGGATGGAGATGTCTCTGCCCGCAGGGTCCGGCTGCAAAAACAAAAGGTGAAATATTTGTACTCAGATTTCCTTTGCTTCACACCTCAGTGGTACTTAGCTCTATTTCAGGAGATTGAGGATGTGTAGGATACAGAGGGGACAATTTAAGAGTAACTTGTGGTGACAGCAGACCCATGAACCTGCAGAGAAATACAGTGAAAAGCAAGGATCTGAGGAAACAGCTGCCAGATAGCTACTACCTGGGGGGGTCACATCTACTGCAAACCTGAAAGAAAATATCTGAAGTCACTCTATATTTAACAGTGTCAGTCATATTTATCGGCTTTAGGACATCTACTTTTTCTATAAGACAAAGAGCTTGAAAGCACAGGGATGAAAAATAATGTATTCAAATGTCTTTTTCTATTCACCTGCAGTCCTTGTGTCACTGGCAAACAGCTGATAAACAACACATGAAACATTGCTGTGTTTCAGGTGCTTTTTCATTGATAACCATGAGCTAATCAAAAGCTATCTGAACTGTAGCACTAGCTTCGGAGAGATCATAAATCATCACAAAAAACCCCAAAAAACAACCAAAACAACAACCAAAAAAAAAAACCCCAAACCCAAAACAATAAAAAAATCCCCACAACAAAACAAACAAAAAACCCCCAATAAAACGTCTTTCAGAGCCAGTGATTGCCCGTGCAAAATGAAATATTGAAAAATGAAGCTTTGCAGTTTTCAATTTATTTTGAAAAGGAGATTGTATAATATTGCAGAATCAAGAGGACCTGGAGACTATCAGAAGTGTTTGTATGAAGGAGAAGCAATAACAAAGAGAAATCTGCAAGAACCACCCCTTGACCTTCTCACTTTGTTTTTTTAATGCACAGGGGAAAGAACAGCTGACACACAGAGAAAAGGGTTCCTGGCTACTGTGCTGTATGCAATTAGAATAGATATTGGGGTCTGGTCAAACTGCTAGACTGCTTTTTAATGCTGTACCTTGTTAAAGAACACAAGGATCTTGTATGTGATTCTAAGAGAACTTGTTTTAGTTACATACTGCAGAGCACTCCTGTTGTGAGATGCATGTACCTACAGTCCGCTGTGTTTACAGAAAATGCTGAAACACTGAAAGCTACTTTTTTCTTTTCTACTTTGAAAGAATGGATTTGAGCTTCAGCCAAACTAAGATCAACCCATATGTAATATGTAGCTTTCTGTACCTGGTTGTCCCAGTGGGGTTTACAATTTTCTTTTTTGTGAATAACACATGTAAAATGTCTCATGCAGAAGTATAATTAATGACTATTATATAAGGAAAAATAATGTTTTCACTAACTGAAAAGTAGAATTGTACATGGAAAAACTTTGAGGAGCTCTGAATAATTTCCTAAAGGTTATTTTTGCTTCTTCTGATGAGGTATGACTTCTGCTGTGTATTTCACTGGTCACAGCAAAAATCTTCAGTTCACTTTCTTCCACTGGTGTTTTTGTATGTGAGACATTTCCCCTGACTTCATGCACTGTAAAAAAAGTGAGAAAACCCAAACAAAATTGTGCTATGATGCACTGCGCAGTGAAACTATTCACAATTTTCTTTGCAAAGCCTCTAGTAGGCAAGACATTAACATTTAAAACCTTTTCCTACCCTTAACTTCTGTAGAAACCCTAAATGGAAAAATACAACTCTTGGAAAAAAAAGGTGTCCTAAAATAAAATAAGACCAAAAAAAATGCAGCAATATTAAGTCTCTCAAAGAGCTTATGACTCCATCCTAATGGTTGTTGATGGCAGGCAAACAGCCATTAGCTGAAGAACTGAAATGACTGCGAACATTAAGTGTCATCACAACATTTAAGAAGCTACAAATGTTTGTCTGGGGATCAGTTGAACTACCTCATTCTCCCTGATCAATGACAAAAGCCCAATGCTGAAATTTAGGTGCACTGAAAGCACATTTTCATGTCAAAGTTGCAACCTAATACATTTATCATCATTTTTTTCTATTATGTAATAAACTTCACAGGACAAATCATTCACACTGAGCTCTGAATGTGTTACTGATGTGTCAGCAGGACTGTACTACAGAGAAATTTTTCTAACCTGCCAGAAGCTCCATCTCTTATAGTCTGGAATTACAGCAGTGGCATAAAATTTAAGGTTTTCATCATCACACTGTTTTTTTTTTTTTTTCATTCAAACTGGTGAGTCAGCAGAGGACTTTGCTTTCCCAGTTCCACGTCCCTCCTGCCAGGTATTTCTTCTATTTCAGTTTCCCACTTTTCTGAAGCAAGAAAGTTTATAAATAATGAGGACTTTCACCTGGTGTGATGGATGATGTCATGTGGTTTGTTCTCCTTGTTCCTGGATTAAAAACTCTAATCACACCTGGACAGAAGGATTCCTCCACTTTTAAGTAACTATAAGTAATTGGAATAATTCCCTGTTTTGGGTAATATTAATGAAATGAGAACTACTATTTGGTTTGTGGCAGATTATATGTTTATATATTTTTATACAATTTGTATATTCTCTAATTAAAATTTAATTGAAAACTGGAAAGTATATGTCCATTTATTACTCAAAACTTCTCTTTTAAGATCTAGGCACAAAAATGATGAAGTGGAAAGCATAATTTATTTTCAAATACTATTAGAGAGTAAGCATTCTTTCCTTAGTAGAAAGATTGTCAGATTTTATGAGGCATGATAGCTCAAAATCGATGTTAATTAAGTAAAACAGTGTGTTCAGGTTTTCTTTGTGAGATAGGAAAATCTTGTGAAGTGGTCTAGGTAGACCAGGGAAAGAGAGAATATTGATTGCAGCAAAAGTGTACATGGGGCAGCACTTCTTTCAAAAGACTTTTGAGACCTGCAAGGTGGTAAAATTTTTTAAACAAAGATTTGCTGAGGTCCTGTGCATGTGGGGTTAAATGTTGGCAGGTAGCAGCAATTTTAAAGTGAACGGATTTTGCTGATTACTTACCACTACTGCAAAATGACATTTGTGTTCTACTGCTTTTAATTTGCCATTCTGTTTCTTCACTGATTTTGCATGAATTAACTAATCATAGTAAAAAGCAGGGTTAAAAAAACATATGATATTTTCTGATGTCAAAAGAATTTTTGAAAACTCTACAATTACAGCTGAATGGGGCACTTGACTGACCTCTCTAATCATCCACCATTTGTGCACTTTGTTATTGCTTTAGAGAGGATGACAACATAAATGCTACCAGTGATTATATATGTACTGGAATTTTGCCCTTTCCTTTTATAGAAAACAATCTCAATGCCCTTCAGATGTCATTCTCAAAAGCCTGAAGACCTCCTATCTTGTGATTAGGCTGAAGCTTTCCTACCTCTTCTGAAACCTAATAAGGTTTCTGACATTGACATCAATTTCTGGAGTGCTTTCAGCAGTTGAACATAAATAGTTTAATCTGTTCACTTCATGCAAGAGTTGTGTATCATCACCAGTAAAATGCCTGTTTTACATGAGATCTGCTAGGTCCAGAAAGCAACCCAAACCAGCAAACAGATTACCCACAGAATGCTGATATCCCCTGAGTGTGTGAGTGTGTTTAAGCTACTATTAGTCAATTCTGTAGTTCCGTTGCTTTTTCATTTTCTTTGCTCTTCAGTCTTCTGGGAGGGCTGGCAGGTCCTTGTCATAACAGATGAGTGATATCCAAGTGGGAACTGGCAGAGTGAGAAGTAAAGCTTAAAACTATCAGGGAAATCTGATTATTTTAATCAGATTTTTTTATTAATTTTTAAATCTATAAGTGCAGTTTCTTAGTGGTTATTATACTAGCCAAAATCTCTCTGGAAAAGGCAGATATTTGTATGATGACTAATTTATCTTAGACTTATTTTGTGTCTTTATTGCTGTTCCTTTTTTGTAGCTTCACAAAGGTTTTAAAAGGAGGAAGGATCTATGCTCCCTGGGGCAATTTATCCAGCAAATATCTGTGAAGAATAGACTGGGCTAGCACACAGTATCCAAAAGTCCTTGACAGCTTTTCTACACGATCTCCTCACCAGGTCCCTTGGCCAGTGGAGCAGAGATTCTGTTTGCAGAGCCGTGGTGCTGCTGTGACCGAGCTCGGCAGGGTCAGCCTCAGCAGCTGCCTCAGGACACGGCAGCAGAGCCCAGGGTGGCTCTGGGCCACTTCTGCAGCTGCACTCTCACCAGTGAGAAAGGCACAGCATTAGACCTCAGTCCCTTTTCCAAAGGTGGGTATGGAATGTAAGGTAAATAGTTGCAGCTTCTGTTTACTATGTTTAAAAGAAACTGTGTGTTTCCCACAGTACAGGAAAACGCAGGATCATAGTCTTCTGTCACACTGTTTAAATGGCCTTCACATACCATCCTACTCTGTTTTATCTTCCCTTTAAATGGCTTCAATTGAACTGGCAGAATGACTGTGTACTACAGCTAGTTTGCAGTGTGAATTAGATATCTCTGGCATCTTTAATTTGGCACATTTAGCAGTCATATGGAGCTCACATGTGATTGCTTGTCTTAAAACTCAGACTTTGCTAAATTAGAAGATCATTCTTACTTCTTAATTTCAATTTTTTTTTCTTTCCTCCCAAGGATAATTATAGTTGGTTTAAGCTCTGAATTCTGTAAAGGTGCTTCATAAAAGGATTCAAACAGTTTGAGTATGCAGTGTGAAATTGAGAGCCAGGCTCTTAATTACTGATGAAAAGAGAAGGATCAGACACTGTCAACTTTTTGATTACTTAATAATTTGTAGGTATTTTTAGAGTAAAACAGCTGATGTGAACAGTGATATGAAGAAGAGATTTTCCAAGAAATAGGTCCCTTTGTTTCATGTATTTTTTTCCTTTGTGCAGTCATACTTTCCATTAATGCAAAATAGGAATGGCAATACTAAGCTAGGGTAGCTATTGGGAATGTCTTCCAATTAAAAATTTGGTAGACAACCTAGAATAATAGGCAACCTTGTTTGTCTTTTTTGATACCTGAGCTTAGGTTTGGGTATATTATGGATCCCATCTTACATCACAGAGTATCTCAGCAAAGCACAAAACTATCACTGAATTCTTCTAGTCCAGCGACCAATTTAATTTCCCTCCAATGTCAATTGAGAAGTTTGGACATTTCTGTAATATTCTAATGATTGAAAGATGAGGTATGCAGTGTTTCAGGACACAAGCTTTCTTATACAGATCTGAATACATACCCCTTGCCTCTTTGACATGAACTAAAGGATTTCTTTAGGTTATCCAGTGAGATTAAAGGGTATTTTTTCCTTCATTCATTTTCTTGTTATACTGAAATCCCGTTCACCACCCCACCTGAGTCAATGGACTGGACTTTAGGCATTGTCTAGTTTCACAAATACTTCCAAATCAAACTATTCCCACAACTCAATATAGCAATATATATGTTTATATTGTAACTCCTAAAAAAATCTTCATTTCAAGTGGTATTTTAGTTTGAGATAGTAATTCAGGAATGGTTAGCTTGAAATCATGGCACAACAAAATGACACTTGCTGGAATACCAATATGAATATCTCCTTTTTCTATCTAGTCCGTTTCTCAATTTGGTTTTCTAAAGAAAAAAAATGTACCTACCATGTAAGCCAAGGAAAGTGCACTGATATGTTTGGGGGCTTCAAGGATATTGATGTTGCTATTTTACACCCCTCAGCTTGTTACATGTACAGAATCCACTCCTAAATTTCCAAGTGAATGGGATTGAAGAAAGACAGGAAACCTCCTCTCCTCCCCCAAATGTATTAGAGATAACCACTGTAATTCCTATTATCCCAAAAAACCAAGGTTTGATAATACAGACATAGTGATATCATCCTGCAATATATTTAAAAGAAAACTTCTTTTAAGGTCCCCATCTGCCACTTGTACAAATAATTCCATAAATCAGTCAGCATACATACTGTAAATTAGTCTGATTTAAAGATGATAAAATGCCAGAAGAGCTATTTATAAACTCTTGTATCATGAATTTGTCCATACATTTATTTGCAGAGAAAATCCCCCATCGGCATTATTTATAACATCACTTTACTTAATGAGTTTTATTTCCCTGTTGTGGTGGTTCATTTTTGTTTAAATGAAACTGTTTTTCTGAGAGGCAAAAGGTTCCCAGAGATTTCTTGCTATTTTTATTAATATCATCTCCTAATCCAAGCAGTTTCATGTATTTGCATTAACATAAAATGCAAAAAATAGTTTAGACTGAGTCAAGAAACCTCTGTGATGCTTGCAAACAATCAAAGCCTAGGAAATAAAAGGGAAAAGGCAAAATTGTCTTGAATCGTGGAGAGTTTCAAACAACTGTGACTAAGTCTTCCCATTCTGCACTCAGCCATCGCTTCAGTAGAAATTTTACATCGTATTATTTCCTCAGAGAATGTTGCCCCAGTTGCATATCTAGTGACTGGGTAATGAAATTTTTCTGTGTATGTGCATGGAGACAGAGGGACAAGTGTTCCAAAGACTCAATAAAGCACTCGGCAGCAGAACGTGTGGTTTCCTTTGAGGGGAGGGCAGGGGGCCAAGACACACAAGAGAAGTAGGTCAGGGGAATGAGGAACTCTGCTACTACCCAGACCTCCTGCACTGTACAGATTCTTCCAGAAATGTACAATTCCTGGTATCAGCTTCACAAGATGAATATTGTCCCCTCCTTTCCGGTGAAGCTGCCCACAATTGTGGTTCACAACCGAGACTTGTTGTTCCTTCTAGTTTTATTCCTTTCCTAGCCAGATTTCCTGCTATGCTGAAGGCCATGCCAGGCACGCCTTTTGGTGGCTGGAGCAATTCAGTGCCTCCTTGCTTATGGTAATGGAAACTGACAGCATTCTTGGGAAGGACAGCAAAGGCAGAAAGGAGAGCAGTGGAGTGAAGCCACAGAGGACAGCCAGGGACAAACTGTTTGGGTGGCCCCAGCTGGAATCAATTGGAGGCTGTTTTTGTAATTAATTTCCTAGCGGGTAGGCTTTGAGTTGTAAGTAAGGATATGACTTACTGCCCATTATGTGGCACTCCGAGAAACTGGATTTACACTTTTCCTGTAAACAAGCCCGGCTTGCACCCAACAACCAGCAGAATCTATCATCAGTTGCTTCTTCCTATAAGAAAAACCAGGTCCTCAATTGTGCCTAGATATTTGGGTCAAGGAGGACAGCAATCTCACCTCTACAATTGTCTTATATTTTCTGTCCAGTGCTATAATTCCCTTGATTTATGGATTCTAAAAACATTTATCACTATTCTTATTTGCACTGTAGTGACAACAACAACAACAACAACAAATGGACACTGGCTCATTTTGAAAGTGAAAAATCCATTCCTTAAGAGGATTTAAAAACATATATATCATGTGTGGGAGAATAGGGAAGCATAAAATAGGGTTGTATGACATTTTCAGAGGCAAATATCAGCAGAGACCACTGCCACCTTAGGCAGGCACTGATCAATTAATATTTTCTGGGCTGGGGCAAACAAAAAGAGATTAATTATCAACATTAGGGATTATTTTAATTTCCTCACTTATTTTTTTATATTCTCCAAAACAATAAGGTGATGGTCCATCAACCTATTGGAGGATTTTGCTCCTATTTTTATGACTGCACTAAGACAAAATTGAGGAACTGCTGTAGTAAGGGAAATATTTCCTTTGTTTTCAAAAATTTGAGCAAAATCTTTAATTTTTAAATCCTAAGATTAGTTTAGTATGTATATGCCATAATTTCATCATGATGATTCAAGCAGAAACATCTAATTCTTTTCCATAAATCCTGCTAAAATTAGGTAATTCAACTTCCCCAACTCAAAAGCTGCTTTCTCTTCAATCAACTCCCAGTTTCTTGTTGACAGTCAAACATAAGGTGTATCTCAATGTACAGAAGTACATGAAAACATTAGTCTTTGATAAAAATTTTGAAGTTTTTGATTTTTTTCTCCCACCTTGCAACACTAGTAATCTCTCAGATATAACATTTTTACATACAATTTTCATGCAAAAAATGAGTGGATGAAAAAGTCAATAAAAGTCAAGTCAACGGAAATGTTTTGATTACTTCAAAAGATGTGATTTTGTTTTGACCTTTCAAAATTGATAACCTTCTTTGATATAGCCTAACTCCATTTTGATAAGAAAGGTCATGCTGAATTCAAAAGAGATGTTCTTTAACTAACAAAGGTCAACGAGAATATTTTAGCACTTTCCTACCACAAATAATTCTGCATGGGAAAACTGACTGAGACTACCTTTTTCATTACAAGTATATGAATCTTATGGCTACTCAATATTTTCTGAGAAACATATCTCAATGCTTAACTTAGGGAATATCATCAGCAATTGGCTTGTAAATCTGTGTTCTTGATGGACTACTTCCAAAGATTCATGCTGGCCAGTATAACCAAACCTAAATTAGAGCAGTGAAACCAATGAATGAACCACACATCTTTGCAACTTTTACAGACATAATTATGCCAGCAAAGCTTACAGGTAAAGGCAGGTGATTAAAGGTGTACGAATATGCCTTTATCTTTGGTAGAGTCTTGTTTCAGCAGCGAAAAATGTAGGCGTAAACAAAAATTACACTTGGAATCTTAAATCAACGTCCATCCTGCTTTAAAGAAAGACTCTGGAATGAGAATAAATAGTACCCAGTTATATTGACATTACAGTTAAATGAGACTGTCTTGCTAGCTGTCTCATCTTCAGTAAAACACAGAATATAGATTTTCATATTCATATTTCAACTCCAGTTTGAAATAAAACATCTCTTTTAGAAAAAAACATCCTGTGACAATAAACTTATATAGCTCTTGCTCAGCCAATTGTATTGACTGTAGAAAAAATAGCCCTAATTTTGGTTCTGATGTCTAAAATATATCAGGTTCCTTTAGTTCTTACTATGTTTTGTCTACCAAAATTGAAAGGCTGCACAACAAAATTTTGTTGCTCTCATGTTATTAACAGATTTTGACCCAGTAAACTCTTTATGTAGTCCTTGATATGCTATGTCTTGAGCTCATGTTTCACTGTTGACATATTTTATCTTTCTTTAACATGCCTTATTGGTCTTCATTGGACCATTGTACCAGCACATTTCCTGGAATCTGAAGAGTGGAATGGAGTATGCTCAGCTGTCATAGCTGCCCTACAGACATATCCAGGATTCATACCACCATAACACCCAAGGTCAAGTTAGACCAAAGTGCATAAATGTAACCAAACGTGCCACAAAATCTCTCAGTTTTTCTTTTCTCTATTCTAAATGAATACAGAAATGTGAAGATAGTTTAAAATCTGTAGAAAAGAAAAAAAAAAAATCTTGAAATCTTATTCACCAAGTATTTCTCTTGATTTCATAGGAATAGTTGACATGAGTGAAAACATAATAGTTGCAGTAAGTACCTTGAAAGATACATGTCCCCAAAACACAAAAAGAATAGCAGTTACAGGGATTTTTGATTTTTCCATGACATCTTTCTTCTACAAATAGCAGTTTCCATGTTGCCACTTCTATTGACGTTATTCAGAGCAAAGCAGGTAGTCATGGGAATTTTTTCTTTCTCGCAGTTCAGTAAAACTTTTATGCAACATTTTTCTTAAATAATTTATTTTCTTTCAGCATCTGTCAGACCAGATTTCATTTAACACAAGTCTACCAAACACTTTAAATGTTGCAGGTCCTTTGCTCTGGTACACAACAGAAGAATGTTCAGCTGCAAAAGCAAGCCGACGTGGAAAAAAAACCTAGCAACCATAAAATCAATTTTATATTTCCATTTTTTTTTTGCATTGTTGAACTTGAAATCATATAGGTTTTTGTTTGGTTGGTTTTGAAGCATATATATGATACATATATATAAATATACGTAGGTAACAAAACCAGATAATTCTGAACCTACTCTGCCTTGCAATTCCCACATATTCTTGATAATATTAGTACATTTGCTTATTTTTAAGGTGATGTTTCTGTGAGTTCTTGCATTAGAAAATCTGGGCAAGAGAAAATGTTTATTTTTTCAAGCTAGAGAGTTATAGCAAGCATTTATCTGATGTGTTTTCCTTTCTTTTCTATAGCTAAATATATAGTGTATATCCATAGCTCTACATTTTTTCTCTTGTCATGAGAACTTGAAGTTCTCATCCTGGTAGGTAGAGACAATCTTACCTACAAACATCTTCCCAGTATATGTGTACTGTGTCAGGTGTCAGCATGTTTCGGGAAGCTGCATTCTTTTAGTACTGGAGTCAAAGCCTGTAATCTTTACTGGACTTGAAGAATTCATTGAAGTAGTTATTTCCATGGTAAAGTGTCTAAATCTATCCATACCTTTTTTAAATAAGGTATAGTTAGAAATACAATCATTTCTCCTGTTATTTTTTTAGGGATGTCTATTCCATTGTTTTATTTTGACAGGTGAGCATGTGTAATTCTTCTAGAACACTTCCAGAACTGACATGAAAGCCATCCAAAAACTCTTTCTCAGCATAGCCCCTGACAGCTTACATTTACACCCAAATTTTCATTTCTGAGATCAAGGCATTAAAGAGAAGCAGTGAGGGATTGATGCCTTTGTTCTTGATACTATTTCCACAGCCCACTGAGAGACCAGCAGAGGATGAGATAAGCACAGGGAGACAGGCATTATCAGCATGAGGGCAGGAACAGCAGCACATTTCTGAACAGGGATGGCCGATGTCAGCCTGGTTTGTCTGACTTGGCATTCACCTCCTTTGCAGTATTCACCTGCAGCCACCAACCAGCCTGTCACACATTTCAGAACAAACCCTTCTGTCTGAGCTACCTGAGCAGCTACTACGCTGTCCCCATCTCCTCTTTAAGGTTGCAGCATGGCAGGACTTTAGGAGAGGTGGGAGGTGTGACCTTCTGGCACTTTGTGCTGGGCTGCATGTGGCAGTGCTGGGGGGCTCCTCGGAGCAGGACCAGCCAAGACAGCTGGGGAAGCAGCAGTGGTGTGGCCCCAGGAAATCTCAGTTTTGCTGATGTGCTTTGAGGAGCTAAGGAAACTGCAGAACGTTCTACAGAGCTCTACAGAAAGAGTTTTAGAGAACTATGTTGTGTAAATGTTTCTACATTCTACAGAAAGAGTTTCTGATGTAAAGTAAATCCATTCCAAGGAACTCTGGAGCACCTCTGGCAAGAGCCAAGTGATCCAACTCAGCAAGGTGAGATGCCCTAGTCCTTTGCTGGAGTAAGCTTTCCTACCATTGAGAAACTAAACTGAAGCTTGAGGCGGTATTCACAACTCAGCTGAAGCTAGAAAAAGCGTCAGCATTGACAATTCCTGGTCACTTGAGTTTCTATACAAAGTAGACTTTTGGTAAATTACTGACAAAATTAAGTAAGAATCTCACAAATATATCAAGGATATAGAGACTGAAACATCAGACTATTTTGGCTCAGGAAGACTGTGGGGAAGAAAGAAAGTGGTGGTGAACACCTTTGCCTGCCAAATTATGAAGAAAGGGAAGAGAGAGCTAATGCAGAAAGTGGACAGGTTCACATGATCCTCCTAAAGAGCATTTCCTTCTTTCACCACCAAGAGGGATATGAACTGACTCAGCATTAATCCCATACATAGTTCCCCAGTTCACACATATAAACCAACATATGTAAACCAAAAGTAGCAAAGAATTCTTTCTGCAGCCTGGTGAATATTAATTAAAAAAGTATTTGTTAATGAACTTTTGAAAAAGTGATTTTCTTCTTTTTGAAATGTGTTTGTATAAGTAAATCTTTATTTCCATGCAACTAGGCCTGATGTTCCCACAATCACCTTGACATTACCTTATGAATACATTGGTCATTCAATACAACAAATTAAACAACGGCAATTATTGGTTAGAAGCAGCAAATTACTTAGGAGATGGTTGAAGGCTATGAAATCTACCTCTGCATGAATCAGAAACTTTATTATAATTATTATAAAAACAGGAACTCTTATAAAGGCAAAATACAAATGTAGTCTTTTGAGCTGATTTAACAAAATCTTAATTGGAAAAATACCTATCCAATATTATCAATGGACAGGGGAAGACATATGAGAGTTTTTCATACACTTGTTTATGAACAGACAAGTATATCCACCACTGAGCAGTGCTAGGATATGTTCAATGGAATGAACAAGTGCAAAACTTTGAGTAGACCATGATTTAGCTAACCTGTTAAAACACAGGGATTTATATATGTCAGAAAGTGAATAAGTAGCATGGTTTGTTTGCATACAATTGAGGGATTATAAAATCTACTGTTTATGAAAAATTTTGAAAGCACCATCAAAGTGGACTCATACTATTGTTTTCAGGGAAAAATCCAAACTAATATAATATAACCTTATATTTCAAAATATCACAGTTTTATATTATATGTATAATATAAAATATTATACAGCTGAAAGTTAAATGAACCCATTCTGTACAGACAGATTATGACAGCCTTCCTTAATTAAACAGAATCATCTTCTACAAATAATTCTTTGCTGTAGTAATTTGGACAAATTGAGGAACAATTGGTTAAGCAAAAAGTACCTGAATAACTGCATGTAGTGTTTCAAAATGAGAGAATCCCCATTACTCAACTTGCTTGTTAAATGTTAAATAGTACCTTAGCACTGTATGAGCAAACTCCCACCGTATAGCCCTATGCATTTAAGTTTTTATGGAGACATATTAACTTCTTACTGTTCTTTAAATACCTTTTATCCCCTGAAGACATAAAGTCTGTGGTATCTCGATTCCTATATCTGCTAATTATGACTAAATAAAAGGTTTCAGTTTTCAATGTAGTATTTTTAAATACACTGCTTTCAAGAATTGTATCAAATCTAATAGTCACAATATGCAATTTGGGTTGACTCACACGATCATGAATCTAAACATTGAGATATTAATTGCTTATGTGTGAATCAAATCAAACTCTCAGGACCAACATCTCTTTGACAAGCAATAAGAAGCTTCCTCCATTAATGTCTGATACATATTAGCTGTGCAAATATGTTCTTTTTGATTAAATAGTATGCAGATGTTATAGTTCAATTTCTATTCCCAACATAATTTCACAAGTATGAGTTCTTGTTCTCTCTTTAATAGGCCCCATGTTTGCCAAAATAGTCTCCAATGAATCCACTAATGTTTAACTCCATGGTTAAAATCATTTGCCTATGCCATGGGTTACAAAGACACACCATATTGCTTACAGATTGAAATCAAATCCACCAGGTACCATTTGTTGCTACTGAGGTTTTTTTTCCAGAATATTTTACTTAGTGGACAATTAATATAAATAAATACCTGAAATTCCCTGATAGAACCCCTGCCTATATGGACATAAGAATATCTTTACTGGGATCTCCCAGCCTCCTGGGCTTATCTGCACATGTGCATGGTTATCTTCAACCCTTAGCTTTCCATCATTATCTAAATAAAAAAAAAAAAAAAGAGAAATGACAGAAATACACAGATGAAGGACATGACTGGATTTTACCAGTCATGTCATAAAATTTTTTTTATTTTTTACCATAATCATGCCAATTTTTAATGAATGATGAACACTCACATCTGTATAAAATAGTGTTTACAATGGGTGTGAAAGACAGGCAGGCCGTGTTGGCAGAGGAATTTACTTTGTGTGCATGGACAATAGCAAACAAATAAGATATGATGTTATTAAACCTATCCATTAAAGTGGCTGTCCAGCAGGGTTAATGTGCCTTTGCTAAAGGGTACAAAAGGGTGTATTTTTCTAGCTCTGCAAAGAAGTGCCGCTCAGAGTATATAATTGTTTTGGATCCAGCAGCCATATCTAAAAATTGATTGCTGTAGTTCATCCCTGTCAGGCAGCTGCCAGGGTGGGAAGAGCACGTACTCTAGTTATAGCCTTCCCTAAAGTGAATGGGAATCTTACTCTTTTTTTAGTGCAGTCAAGATTATACCTGTGGGTTTTTCTACATTTTTCAAACTTAACAGGATTCCTCCACCTGCAACTATGAGTTGCCACCTGCAGCACTGCCTGGGCTGGGCACACCTATTCAAACAAAGCCCTGTAGCCTTGTTACCCACCAGTGGATAGAGCACACCAGGCACACTTTTAGAGCACTTCTGATGTAGTTCCACAGAAAAAGTGAAACCAAATTCCACGTGCACATTCCCAAATCAAAATGCTGATACAGGCAGACAGATAGATAGACACAAAGTTCCTTGAGGAGGGAAGCCTTTTCAGAGTCAAGACTTAGATTAAACAGAATAACTTGATTATTAAAGGTGCATGCACCTTTATATGTGTATAGTTTCATGAGACATATCTCTGATAAAGATATCTTTTTTTCCCTTCATAAAGAGGAAATCAACTTTTAAGAAGCTGCAATTTGAGGATTCAGAGTTCTTCTTTTAATTTACATTAGAATGCTGAACTATAATTTAACAAGAAGATCAAAACAGAAAACTGAACCACCTTACAGAAACTGTCTTTCAAGCATGAAGAGAGATTCAGAATGTTTCTGCAAATTGCAGTCTTCAGGCTGATTAGACATTCTCTATGTCAGCATCACCACAGACAGAAACCTGGAGGGGGATTTTTAGCTATACCCTCTCTGTAGATCTGTGTGTTTTAACTTGTGTCAAACAGTGATAGCAAACTACCAAGTGTGGTGAGGCTGATCTGTGAGGGTGGCTCTCATGTGCAGAACACCATCACTCTTGGCAGTGCCTTACAGGCGTTGCACCCAACCATTGCACCTTGGAGTCCTGTGGCATGTGCAGGCACCCCTGTGCATGTGCAGCAAGCCCAGGACTTCCTGAAGGTGATCAGGAGAGAATACACAGTGCCCTGTCATCTCCTTAATACACAGAGCTGACAGAGCCAACAGCCTGAGCACTTAGCAAAAAGCTGCGCATTTCTTCTCTCCCAAGCATTTCTTCTTATGGCCAAAAGAGCGTCTTGTTAGTTAACTGGCAATTTTTTGGAGTATAATGCAAAGTGTGTGCTTTCAAATTCTTAGTCTGTCAAATTCACAGCACATGGAGAATGAGGGTAAAAGGGTGGAAATTACCCAGTACGCTTTTCTGTCTTTTTAACTACATCTGCTAAAGAACATCTGTACCTCAGTGGACAGAGTGTTGCAAGGACAACAAGATATCAGGCTATTCACACAATTCCAATTTCAGGAAACCATGGAATAACTGAGGTCAGAAGGCACATTTGGAATTCACCTTGTCCTCTCTGCTTCACACAGGACAAGCTAGGGCCAACCACAAGGTGTGACTGCCTGTGGTGGTACCCAGCACCTTCCCAGAAAGCACAGGATATTCAGCTTGCTGGCCAAGCTGTAGTGCTGCATGAGAAGACAGGGCATTGGTGGCACAATTACCTCAGGCCCACATTTCTGGCTTGTCCTGAAGTTTGCACAGGAATTCTTTGGTATTCAAGTGTGGATTTTGGTCTGCACTCAACATGAAGTACAGATATGCCAGTGGAATATTCCAAACACAGATCCACAGGAAAAAAAAATCCCATGTTTTACCTTCTGCTTAGTCTTCATGTATATGTCTTTCCCCCTAACATATGTCCCCAATTCCCAAAGTGATGGGTATGTTGAAAATTTATGCATGCTTTACATTTAATTTAAGCATTTCCATAGCAACTCCTACATTTCTGAATGTTTTATCCCAAGCTACAGAACATATTCTTTTCAGTAAAATTTGCCAGGCTGTATTTAGCCACATTCATATATGACTTTCTACAATTTAATTTTCAAAGAAAATAACCCTGTCATCTACCAGAAGCAAAATTTTTAAGAAACAGTTTAACTTTTAGGACTTCTTTCATCTTGCTCTGTATTTAAACAATTAGTCCTGCATCAAATGAAGCTGACAAAGCCTGATATCTCAGAAACAGTGTTTTTGATTGATAGATGCAAGTGTTTTATAAGGTCCAGCTTTGAAGGAATAGATCAAAGGTGCCTCTCCTTTTTCACTCTTTCTCTCTCTTTCTATCTCCCTGGGTCTTTCACAGTGGTGCTTTCCTGTCAGGAGACTCTAAAGGATGAATATGCTTTCCAGAGGCCTGATATTCAACCAAAGTTCACAATAACATGATGATAGAGAAATCAAATATATATATATATATATATATTACTGTCTGTTGAAGTCTGGAACAAAATTAGAGGGACTTGAGGTGATGTATGATGCACGTGGTAGTAATGAATTGATGACCTGTACTTCTATATGGGTGAACTTAAACTGCTTTTAAAAACATCTGGAATTCAAGTAGGAATAAAAAACTATCACAGGTAGAAGAGGAAATACATATACAAATAAAGGAAAACAGGAGAGGTATGGGAAAGAATATCCTCCTTGCAAATTTTCACTTGTTTTTCATTTGCATTTTGCCTTTGTAAATGTCACTTCTTGGAAGTGTGGAAAAGGATTCCACAACTGCAGGCTTTGCTGTCACAATAGCAAACTTTCATCACATCTGATTCCTGTTCCAGGACCACAGCTGGTAGAGCACACATCTCTTACACTGGTATGCCTCCCTGAGCAGTCAGCATAAAGCAGAAATCCAATGGAGGGGAGGTGAACGAAGCACTCAGATTTGCTGTCAGGTTATGCTCACATCACCTGCATTTCCTGCAAGCAGGAATGCCTAAGCCAAGGGGTGAACAATCAGGCTTCCCATGTGTCAGGCAGAAACCTGATGCTGTACTTGCCTGCTGTGTCACACAAACCTGAGCTGCTCTGTAAACAGCAACAAATAACTGAAAAGTCAGTGGTGACACACTTAAATTTGTAACTTGCGCATTTCTTCCAGTTCCATCAATTTAATGCCAGGAAGCAAGAGAGGAAGTTAAGAGTGAGATAGTCTCAGGATCCTGGCAAGCTCCAGGACATAACCATCAAATATCAATTAATTTAACCCTAATGCAATTATCTGCTTTAGATGTAGGGTGATTTTAGCTTGCTGGATTCATTTACAAGATCAAAAAATTATCCTAATAAGTTTACACTGTTCTAAATATGATAGCATTCTCAGTGGCCCTAGTACAACTCCAATGGCTTGAGTGGAGCTTCTAGACATAAATTTATTACATAAATGAGAATGCTTTCAGTCAGGCAGCAGTGATTTAATCTCCAATTAAAAAATTAATCTAAAAAAAAAAGCCTAGCATTACAATTAAACTGCTGTTAAATGTACAGTGAATGTGCACTTGTAGTACTGAAATGATACTCAGTTTGTGGGTAGAAGTTTCAATAACAGATTCAAAATTGAAGCCATTTTCTCTGGTTTCTGTGCCCAATCTGTTGTAAGTCACAATGTCCTTAGGAGGGCAGACTATGTGTAAGGCTCACAAGAACTTAAGATATTAAACCTTACAACCTAAAGATTTACTGTTTATTTTTTTCTAAAAACAGGGTCATGAGGAGGAACAATGTCAGGCAGGGATTAGTAAAAACAGAGAACTTCATTAAAAGCATGTGATAGTCTCAGCTCCTGATAATACAAACAGAAAGACCAAGCTGCTTCTCCAAGAATGTGACCAAAGCCAGTAGAAACACTTTGTAAGCGTGCATCCTGTATTTCCACATGCTGCCAGAGTAAAGAGACTGCTATTAATCTGTTTTGAGTCCTCTAATACAGACAAGACTGCAAAGAGAATATCAGATGGAGGAGTGCAAAGCCTGTGAACCCTGGAAGAGTTGGAAGAGCCCCCAGCAGCTCAAAAGCAAAGTTTAGGCAGTTCTGCCCTCAGTGCTGCACTTGGGCATCTGAAAAGTTAAGAGCTGGGATTTCAGAAGCCTGAAAGGAGAAGTGACAGCTAGACCAAGGTTGGGTGAATTTGCACCTAGGTGCCTATGAGACATCTAGGCAATTAAATTAAAAAAATTTAAATAATTTTGGAGTCCTGATCCTGCATTCCCACCTAACTCCTGCAGTGCTTTAGCTATTCCTGGCTTACTCTGGACAATGCACCACCATGCAGCAAGTACTGTCAACATGCAACCACTGACTGACATCCCCAGCTCCTTTTCTTCTGTTTGCCTTGTAACCATCGATCTTCTGTTACAAGGAGTTCCCCTGAATAGTTCTGAACATTTTCCATGTGGCCAATTAGTTTAATTCCACGCTGCCCTGACATTTGTGGACACCTCCCTTATTTACGATTTCCTTCCTTTCTGGTGGCAGAGGTAAAAATGAAGCAGCCAGGTTTTCAGGAGGATGAGAAAACCTGGGAAGCACCAGAGAGGCTGCCACATCACCCATGCAGCCCAGGGCAGCTCAGCCCATGGGAGGCTGAGTGACAGGCAATCTTCTACTTGTGCTGAGTGGGAAAGAGAAATAGATGTCTGAGAGAAGGTTGGAATAGTAAAGCTACAGGAACTTGGTAATAATTGCTCTCTGTATCCAGAGCTCTCCAAGCCAAACAGAAGCTATTATGCTTAACTTCTAAACTACATGTATATTCTCTCCATCTGAAAGGCATACTTGGGCAGGTTAAAATTATGGCCTCTAAATCATAAGAATTATTGAACATATAATACTGAAGAAAAGACATGGCAGCTGAAGTTAATAAACTGTTGGCAATGTATTGTTTCAGCTATCCACACATAAACTGGTCAAAAGTCACATTGGGACAAAGTTTAGAGAAGAAATTTCTTTACAAATTAAATGACTGCCTCAAGCAAGACCTAGTTCTGAGTGCTGAGAGGAAGGAATGAATCTCAACCAAAAAATTACTTCAGCTAAGATGAATTGGGACATTATTATTCTGAAAATATAAAGCCTACACAGATTACCAGGAGAACAGTCAAAGTTAGTAATTGATTTAATTATTTCAGTTCATGTTTATTTGCATCTCAGTTCTGAGTACTAAGTTGAGAAGCAGAAGTTTTTCTCATCAGTAACTGGAGTTTGACCTTAAACAGTAATTATAACCAGTTTCCTTGAAGGCAAATAGATTAGGAAAGAAAGGAATTCCTATCTACATCTATTATGAAAATTCCAACCCATTTCAAACACAGCCATTAGAAGATGAAAGAAAACACAGGAATAAATAGGCAATTCTTCCAATTGTTAGATGGAAGACGCTTTGTGAGACCATTCTCACTAAGGTCAAAGACAACAAAACAGAACAAATAAGAAGAAGAGAACTACCAGAGATGCTCAAGGACACATTTACCAAGAGGACAGAGATACGTATTCACCATTTTGATATCACCAGTACCTGTGGCAGACCAGCTCTGCAGGCAACACATCCCTGTGAATTTTCAGTTTCCTCTGCAAACATTCCTAGCAGGCACCTCCATTTCAACAGTGAGGTGCATGCACGGCACCTCAGGACATCTGTTCACCTGTAGCTTGTCTTATGAGGAGCCTTACCACAAAATGCTTCCCAACTGACTGACATGTGGGCCTTGATTTTCTGATTCTGCTCTGGCAGTACCTGCCCCTCTGTGAAACATAGCTGGTGGGAAGGGCAGAGAGGCATCCTTTTATTCTTCCCTCCCACATCCCAACTGCTGTCTGTTGGGATGGAATACAGATGAACCCCAAACGTGCTTCCATGACATCAAATTTGAACCAGCACCTTCCACTTTTGCACACTAACTTGCTGAAGCACAGTGGAATTTAAAACCCTGTACTCAAATTGGGGAGAGAAGCATTAGAGAAGCTGCCAGGGACACCTCCTTGTGTCCCTTGATGTACAGCTGTCAGCTGGAGAAGAGGAGATGCTGAAATGAGGCATCTCAAAACCTAATTTGGAGTCAGGAATTCTATTAAGTAGTGCAAGCACTTGAAAATAGATCTAATTCTCTCTGTAGCTGAGCAGCAGTGAAAGAAATAGGTAGAAAGATTAGGAAGGAGGTTGAGAAATTTTGAGGTGATGTACTGGAATACAGAAATCACTGGCCATTAAGTGTCACTAATCCTTTTCTATTTTTGGTCTAACACTTAATTCTATGGCACAGAATTCCATCCTGCCAGCAGTTTCACTGCTTTTAAGGAACAAAACAATTTCAAAATAAGGTAGAAGTTGAGGTAAATGAAGCATTTATTGAAAAATTGCTGTATGACTCAAATAACAAAGAAGGTAATAAAACAAGGAGGTGTCAGGGTCACCAACACCCTGAACTGCCATCAACAGATCTCTTCATACTTTCAAAATAGAATTTTCTGCAGTTCTTCCTTGCACACAGTAAATGTTTAATTTCTCCTGAATGGGAGCAATGCTGTCATGCATGCACGTACCAGTCACTTTGAGAAAGTATGGTGACAGGGAGATGTTGATGGACTATCTACACTGACTATTGGAAATCATCCATTTAATCAACAGTGCCTTTAATTTGTTTCCTGAGGATGAAGGCAGCTTCTGCAGCTAATCCTGCCCTTAAGACCTTAATATTGTAATCCTTCTCATACATGGACAACACTTAATTAGAGGTAAGCTGCATTTGGTAGAATGTGAAACTGCTCAATTATCTGTGTCACCTTTCAGTCGGCTGGTAAGAAAAGAGAGAAGAAAAACTTTCCTATGTGTTCTTCATAGGAGTTTTGTAAGGATGAGAAGTATTATCACAAATAAATGTTACTAGTTATCTTATTACGAAGCAATAAAAACCTGTATTTTTAACCCTCCTGTAGAGTGAAGAAATGATACCCTGAAATAGGATATTTTATTGAAATTTTCCCACTCTAATCCCAACAGCAAATATGTCCAATGTATCTTAAAGAAAATAATGATTTTCCCATTTTAGTTGTGGGGAATGATGAGACACTAAATGGATCATTCAAAGCCATGATGGGAATTATGACTACACTCAAGTGGACTCAATAAAATCCTGAGTAAGTTATCAGACCATTATGCCATTCTCCTACCCTGGTTATCAATAGCTTTGATTGCATTTTGTACTGAGCATCATAAAATCTCATTTATTCCTTGCTGCAAAACACTTCTCCATGCATAAATAACAATTATGAAATTAGTATCAAGGACAAACTTGGTAGGAAATGAGCTTCATCCTTACACTTTGATATCGAAAGTGCTTCTGAGAAGTGGGTTGGGAAAAGGAATGACCTGCCCAGAAGTGTCATGACAACATACAAGCAGCATAAACTTCTGCTGTGGTAGCAGAGTTGCTTATTTTGCATAAAAAAATTATTTATTACTGCTAGTAAAGAAAATTCATTTAATTTAAGTGGGTTTTAAATAGAACATAACAGAAAAAGTCACATCTTCATTATTGTTGTCATATAGAAGTACAACTTATATTTCACAGACAGGTGTGAATTTACACTTAAAACCATAATCTGTTTCAGTGTTTTTCCCACTTTTTTAGGGTAACTAATATATCTGCACTGCACCACAGCAAAGACAAAGCAACTGTCACTGTAGTTAAGACCGTAGCACAGTTGCTGGAACCTGACTTCCAGATGTGCTTTGCAAAATGTCCAAGCTTACTAGCTAACCATATTTCTGGGGAAAAGAAAAAAAATATTCCTCCCAAACTACTGGAATTTTCTCTGAAGGACTAGTAAAACCTTTATGACTTGTATAAAGGTTGTAGATTTTTTTCATCTTCAGTTCTTACACAACTTACTTCAACAGGTTATTTATGCATAGTGGGCATAAATACTATGCATAAATATAATGCATAAGTATACACTCTTATCTATTAAAAAGGAATTGATAAAATGAAGACTTTGGCTGACAGTTTGCTGATGGCACATTAGAAGAGTAAATACACTGTTTGGGCTTTTCCATCATTAATTATTTTTTACACTACTATCTTATTAGCTCCTATTTTTTGAATATTTTCTGAGTTTTTAGAAAGCATCTGAACTAAACTAATTTATGATTTTTGTTGTCCTCCTACTATCTGAAATTTCTTTCATCTCTCTGATCTTGCTTCCGTATATATTCCACTTTCATCACTGTGTGCCACTGACATCTACCACTCTTATCAGCCATAAAATTGCTCTTCAGAATGGAAACTCTTATATTATGCTTCTCTTTGCTGCATTTTCCTCAATCCTTTAAGTTGTCTCACAACAATTTAAATATAACTGAAGTTAGGGCCAGCTGTAAGTTTTGCTATGTAAACATTCATGGCCCCATTTCAACTTGTTAAGTAACTATGATCTTCATACTGATTTTGAGGCATTTCATTGTTGTATCAAATTTATATTTATATTATTTATATCATTTACATTATATTATTTATATTATTTATAATTTTATATTTATTTCTAACGAATAGATTATGAAGGCAGCCTTTTCTGATCTGTTATGTGCTTTTTCAACTAAAATAGCAGATCAATACCACCATCTTCTGACTTTCACTATAAAAATGTAAGGTAACAATACTGTTACACATTTTTTGTAATAGAGTAATGATTGCCCAGATCACTGGTTTATGTAGTACATACAAGATCTATTATTGTGATATACTTTTGTTTTAGTATCTTGTGGTACTAAAGATAGAACCTGTTAGAAAACATTCGGGAAATGTATCAACTGCTCAAGCCAGGATACTTTCAAATTTTGCTCTTCATCCTTTTACTCTGGTATTTCTGACAATAAAGTATTTCAGTATATTCTTTAAAGCTTTAAGAAACTTTAAAGTTTTAAAGAAAATATAAAGGCCAGGAATTTTTTGATGTTTTTGTGATGTCTGAAAGGAATGGCAATCTTGTATTCTTTCCAAACACCTAAAAGTTATTTGAGGGCAGGCTATTTCAGCTTCTACTGAGCTTCAAAAGTGGAACTCCAAAGGCATCCTCATTGACTGCACATTTTATTTATTAGGATTACTGCTCTTTACACTTCATACTTTAAAGTGAGCGGTTTGTCCTACAAAAGTGCTTGGAAGTTTCTACTTTCTTCATATATGACTATTAGAGCATGTCAAATATATTAAGTTCCTGTTTTCCGCAACTGAAGGTAGTGACTCACACTTTGTGGCTGCTCTTTTCATTTTTGAAGCAATTATTCCCCAAAAAGGCTCATATACCCAGGTTGTCAGCTAATTATTTCTTATATGCCTGAGAAAACCAGTCACCTTTGCAGAAATGTACCATTTGTTCATTTGCTGGAGTCTATGGTAGTGTTTGATTTCTTTGAATATTTCAGTTTGGATTTTAATTGTTTTTGCTCATAGGTGCTAAATTAATGAATTAAATCCAGGACTATATTCATCCCTGGCAAAAGCCTAGATTTACTATTTTAAAGCAAGTCTCTGTTTACTAAAAAAACTTCAGCATCAAGAACAAGAAACAACCTTCAATAAGCACTGAAATGAATTTCCCTATACTGTGTAGCTAAAACATACAGAAAAGAGAAGTTATGTTTAGAGCTTGCTTCACAGTCACCACAAATAATCTGTATTTTAAATATTCAACTCAGCAGTACATGAAATCTGCAGGCACATCTCATGTAGGACTTTATCCCGCTGCCTGGGGAAGAAGGGAGAACTGTGACAGCCACAGCAAATTATTTTGAAGAGCCCTTTCAGACTAAGCAGAAACAATTCCGCTTAACATGAATCTTACATCTAAATAAAATTCAAATAACTACATAAAAGGCTACAGAGCCTTAGAGATTTAGATTCTTTAAGCTAAACTCTTTAAAAAGAATGGCAGAAGTGGAAGCAACCCCTTCTAGTGCATAACCACTGTTACACAAGGGTGATACACTTCATGAGTTCTTCCTGTCAGAATTTCTTATTTTACTTTTTCCTTCCCAATGACAACGTTGCTGTAGACATTTCCATGCCTGTGACAAGGAGAGAAAATAATATTCTCCTGTGGCTTAGGGATCATTATGTGTAATCACAGCAAAGCTGCTTTATCAGAACATATCCAGTTTAGCATGACATTTTTGGAGGTCTCTTGAGATGGCTGAACTTTGGAGGTTTCCTCATGCCACTCCTACTGTGTCAGTATTGTGTTTGTTTCTGACATACTAACAGACAATTTTCCTTTCAAACTATGTATTATAGGTTCACAGGAAAATTCTGAGACACCTCAGGGACCTGTCTGTAATTTAAACCCCTGCTCAAAGCAGGGTCAGAGCCAGTGACTCGTTCAGTCCAGTCTCACAATGGTCAGAGACTGCACAACCTCTTTGGGCAACCTAGTTTAATACAGGATTGCATTTTGCCCCCTGCAAAAAATAGATTCTCATTGTGTCTAGGCCAAGCCTATCTTTTCTGTTTGTGCTCATTGTTTCTCATCCTTCCCCATGCACTTCTGAGAGGAAGCTCATCTCATCTCCTCAGCAATGTCCTCATAGGTGTTGGAAGGCTGATGTTAAACCAGCCTGAAGCTTTTTCTTCTCAGGGCTGAGCAAGACCTTTTCCCTTAACCTCTCCCCTCAGGTGAAGTGCTCCAGCCCCTATTATGGTGGTGGCCCTATCCTGAACTTGTTCCAGTAATGAGCTCAACAGAGATTTGGGATGTGTTAGGGCTTTGCTTTGACTCCTGGAATAGTGCAGGAACTCAAGGAAATGGTATTCCAAATAAAACAGCAATTCTTTCTGAATCATCAGTGATACATTGAAATAGAAATTTTCAAATATAATTTGAATTATTTTCAAAAAATTGATCAAGGATATGGAGTGACAGGAGAGAATCACAGAATATTCTGAGTTAGAAGGTACCCACAAGGATCAAGTTAAAATCTTAAGTGAATAGCCCATATAAACAATTGAAATTTTAATCACATCAATTTAGACATTAACAGCAGTAATTTTAGGGACACAAACTGGCTCTGTCCTAGATTCTCAATTCATCAGATGTAAGATCACATGTGACCTAGTTCATGAAAGAATGTTAATTTTGCAGTCTCCATTTAATGTGAATTATGGTTTTGACAGGTGGATGTATATGTTTGTAAAATCAGCAATTCTACTTGAATGCTCATGGCAAGTAGCTGATTCTGTAAAACAGAACTGCAATAAAAGGCTTCCATGCGCAACAAACCAGGTGAAAAGTAGAAAGAAGTAAAGTTTATTCTGAAGCATATGCCATGGTTTGTACTTTATATGGGACAAAGATTTTAAAAGTTGATGTTTGACTTTGTGTTTGCTGGCAAACACAATTGCTTTTCTTCCATTATCTTTACAGTGAAAATAGTTACCAACAAGTTTATACAATAATTAGAAGCATGATGTAAGGGCATTGTGAATGCACCATCATTTTCTTCTTCGAAGATAATAAGATGTGTTATTGAAGAACATTCTAGAAAAAACAGCAGCTCATATACTAAGCAGAGGAACTACAGCCACTATGTTACTCGGGCATTCAAATTAGAAATGCCTTTGACATAAAGTATATTAATATGAGAATATGTTTTTTAAATTAAAGAAAGAAAAATGGGACCAAAAATATGAAATTAACAATATTTTAAAAACAGAGAAATTTGAAAAGCCTGTGCTGACTTTTGTCCTGCAGGCTGGGTGCTTTGGCTGCACCTCTGAGGCTGAGCATTCCCTGGCAGGGCACTCACTCAGCCCACACCTGAAAGCTCCTGAGACCAGCTAAGAAACAGCTGCAGACAGAAAATGTTCATTATGGTGACTGAGCAGCAATGTCAGAGCAGCCCGAGGAGTGCAGTGTGATTGATCTGAGGATATGGGGGCCCCCTGATGCTGCAGGAAGGCGGGTGTGGGGGTGTTATGCAGACCTACACTGAATTTAGTGCAGGTGAGCTGTAAATAAAGGCATTGGGTGAGATGGGGGCAGGAGTGGTACACAGCTCACCCCAACCCTGCAAGAAACATTGAATGCCCTGAAAAGAATATAGATAAGTGGTTTTCCAACCTCTCTTGCAAGATAAGAGCTACTGTCTAGCACACTCAACCCTCTCATAAGAGTTCTGTGTTGCATATTTAATTAATTACATAAAGGCGACAGTTTAAAACAACAGAAAAGAGAATAATTGTACTTGCTATTGTTTCCTGCAGGGAAATAAAACACCCCAGATATTTCTCAGGCTAAAGGATGCTCAACATTCTGAAAGGAGCTGCTGTTTTCCTGAAATACTGGGAAATTAGAAAAGTCACTGCCTGAATTTCCAACCCTGCCTTTAAACTCTGATGCAAAATATAGGTGGAGCAATTTCTGAATGCTTTTTTAAAACATCAGTGGGAATATGAGTACTGGGTAAAATAAACCACATTTGGAATTAAGGCTGTGAGACTTTTTGTTAGCTGAATCAAATTGTTGGTCTGGATCAAACACCCACATTTATGTGGCTCATATAGATTGTTCCCCCATTTTCTCCTACTGTGAAAAAATAAAAAATCTTTTTCTCTTAGATAAAATATTATTTCTGAACTTGTTAAAAGAACAACGCTAAAGAAAGCCTGGAATTACCAAACAAAAAAGAAAGGATAGGTTTATTCAGCCTTTCAGGGATTTACAGTTTAGGAGCCACAAGGTGAGATGTCTCCTCTTGAGGGGATCTGAATTCCCAGTTCCTACCTCCCTGGGAAGTGCCCTGCTGCCACAATGGGCAGTCTGCTTTGCATTCACCTGTTGAGGAACTTTCTGTGTGTTACTCAGTTGTAACTTGGGTGAACACTGGTGTGTGCTGAACCACAGAATCACAGATTAGTGTGGGTTGGAGGGAGTCCTTTAAATGTCATCTGCTCCAACCCCTGCTAACCCTGTAGTGCACCCCAGAGCATTAATATACTGTCTATGCAGCAAAAGTCCTGGCACATGGCTGCAGAATCAGTCTCAGACAGCTCCCTCTCTTTGTATTTTTCTTGTTTTAATTTCTTTTTGAAACTATCTCAAAAGGGGAGAGTGAGGAAGCCCTTGTTTAGAACATCTCATGATCTGATTGTTGGCACCTCCTCCTCAGCCCACATCCAACCTTCAGTCTTACAGAGGATGGATTTTATTAGAAGTGAATCAAGTCCCCTCCAACCTTCCACACTGCTCTAAGCCCTGAGACAGCAGGCAGACAGAAAATAATCCCCCCTTGTCTAGTTCAAGCATGCATCTGAATGAGGCACCTTTCTTTTTCCCCCCACATGAAATTATTTTGTGAATTTGGCCTGTAAGATATTGTGAATTTTTACTTTGAAGTAATTAACTTTTTTTGTTTTTTGCTAAAACACTTTGTCCAGCTATGAAATGGCTCACTAACAGTCAGTCTTGTTCATGAATCCTGTTTGGCACAGAATAACTACAATCACACAAACACAAAAACAAAAAGAAAAAAAAAAAAAACAGCAGAAAAACTTAGGAGGCCATGAATACTTTGCAGACAGAGATCCCGAGAATAATAACCAAAGGACAGTGGCAAAGAGAGTATTGTGGCTGTGTGGATGAGGCTCTGTGGCTGCTGCCAGCCCCCACCAGGTGGCTCTGCACACTGGAGCATCGCAGCTTGGAAAATCCCTTCTCACAGGAGAAAGGGGCTTGTGCTTATGCAAAAATACTGAGATTTGCTCCTGAATCTGAGAATCCACCTCAGCTGCTGAACAGATGCTCAGTCTAGGAGATAGTGTGAAAGCTTCACACTCAATTCTACTGTTTACTTGAGGCCGTTTTATCTGAATTATTGTTCTGCATCTGGAACGATTATTCCCTGCTTACTCAACGCTGTATCCCTCAGGAAATGCAAGTGGGATGTGTGTCTGAGTGTGCTGGATGTCTGTCTACTGCAAAGAATAATGCAGCAAAAGTCCTGTGCACCACTAAAATCCCAATTAAGAATCATCTAATCCCATCCTTTGAAATGTGATTTTTCTCATTGGCTGGAGCTCCTCTCCCTTTAAATCTTTTCTGTCTCTACCCATGACTGCTTAAATTGTTTCCACAATTTCTCTGAAGATCCCATTCCTTAATAATGAAATATATTGTCACTTTATTATGGTGGCAGGCATTTGTAAGATGGTTTTTTCCTCACCACCTCTGCATACCTGAGATAACAATGATTATCAAAGTCATCATGCTAAACTGGGTTGTCATTACTGGGTCAGAGTCTGAAAAGGATGCAGTAGAGAAAATCACCTTTATGCACATCCTGCTTTAATTGAAGGACACAACAGAATGGCTCCTGTTTCACTGACTTTAACTGACCTTGGTCTTCTTTGCCATTTTAGAGGAAGACAAAATCCTAAATTCTGAGGGTTTCATTTTTTCATATCTCACAGCATTTCTCCATCTTCTCCCCTCTGCCTGTTTAATAACCAGGTTTTTAACATTGAGAAAGAAGCAGAGGGGACAGAATTATGTTTGTTTTCTTTCTTATCCTAATTGTTCATTTTGTATTGATTCTCCATAGTGCTGGCACCTGGACAAAGAAAGAGCACTTTGAGCCTAGTGTTTCTTCTTTGTGGTATTAACACATAGTCCTCATTTCAATCTTTACAGAGCAGCTGCTTGTAATGCAAAATGTTATCACCACAGCAAGCTAGCAAAAAGAGATTTGTTTACTGAGAAATCAAAGCTATTCTTACAAAAATAGGAATATTGACAGATATTATGGAAGGTCTGTGAAACAAACTGAAGTGGTGAGTATTTGAAGAGATAATCCCTGTACCAGATCTCAGGTGCTACTCTTTTTCCTCAAAATTCAACCTCAAATCTGATAAACCAGGGAAAATGGACCCTATTCTCTAGGTATAATGTGTTACATAACTATGTATTTAGAGAGAGTATATCTTGATAAATATATATATATATATATAGATGTATTTATTTCTTTAAGAAGACTTCTAAATTCAGTGCTGCAATGAGGAGCACAAACTGCCTGCAGCTGAAGAGCAGTTTCTGGTTTGCCCACTTCTGTGGTTAAAGTTTCCCCATCTTGCTGTATTTCACCAGGTATTTCCCCATCTTGTATTTCACCAGGTGCATCCCCAAGCCCCATCACTCTGCCATGCTGGTGCTGAGCCCAAGGAAGGAGGAAGCACCCAGGCAATCTCCTGGGGAAGCAGCACCACTGCATCCTTCTCCACTCCAGGATGCTGAGGCAGAATGTGGCCATGGCAACAGCAAAGGGACGGATGGGGCTGCCTCCTAGGAAATGCAGGGAAATCCCTGTGCCAAGTGGTGCATACACCACAGATGGTGGCAGCATGGGCCACCCAGGGCTGCTTTCTGCCAGCAGCAGGTGAGCTCCCACACACACACCTGAGCCCAGCCTATGGAACTGCAACTGACAGGGCTTTTAAATACAAAAACTACCTCCCAGTGCTCTATTCTACCTCAAGGTGCAAAGGCCATAGCAAAATGTAGCATGTAAAAACTTCACTTATGTCCCTGGTTTGTCTCTACTTTAATTCTAGTGTGTTTATTTGTAAAGTATAAATGGTATAGACTTCACAGGCACTTAAACAAAAGTTTAAATACACTTAATTCTTTGTTTTATTAGGAGGCTATATATGTCCTAAAGATAATTAAGGAGACAATGAACAAAGCAGCAGTTCACCATGGTTTAATGAAGTGCAGATTATATAATACGAATGACTTCATTTTAAATTTCAAAGATGTGTGACTGTGACAGATATGTTTATCATGAGAAGTGTCCTGTTAAAATTAACTAATGAACAATTTTGAATAAAGGCAAATTTTTTTCAAGAGAGGAGATAAGAAAGTCAGGAAAACCATCAAAACTGTAAAGCTCATGATAATATTATGGAAAATACAAGGCAGTGGACTGATCTTCCTTTATTTTCTAAAATCCAACTGGACTTACAGATACATACCTTGCCTTTTTAATATAACCAGGTATTATTTCTGCAGCCAGAATATTATTTCTCCACCTTCTACTTTTTTAGTACTTTTGAATTTGGGATATGAGCACCTGACATAGTTTCTGCATTCATTCTACTTGTTGCTTTGCACTGCCACGAGGAAGAACTGAATTAGAGAAAAACTTTCTGCAATTCCAATTTTTACCAACTCAGCAGCCCATGGGGTTTGTGTTCACAAAAATCTCTGGATGTGGGTCAAGTTCAGGTTTGCCTCTTTTTGCCTTGAGGCATTTTTCTGCAAGGCTAATTCTATAGGGCAGAAGCACAGAACATTAGATAGACAGCTATTTTTAGCCATTAAAGACAAAAAAAATTTTTAGCCATTTAAGAAAAAAAAAAAAGAATTGCAACTTCCAGAGTAATTGTGCTATGCAGCAAAGATTACAGAAATACCCCAAATGTGAAGAAATTGCATCTTTTCCATGACAGCACTTATTTTCTGTCCTTGTCAGTGACAGCTTATTTATTTTGTATTGTTTTGTTTTTAGAGATTCTGGAGTGCCTAAAACACAGTTTCACTGTTTTCCATGTAAAACAATTCCAACAGCAGCCCGATGTGAAAATTCTTTTTACAATCAGGTTAAGCATAAAGAATGCAATATTGTAGTAGTGGGAAGGGCTAATCATGTAGGAAGCAGTGTTTTGTAGTATAAGCACTATTAGGCAGCGAACCTTAGAGGAGGTTGCCACAAAGAATTAACAAAGCTGGGTTTTGAGCACTTATCAAGTGTTTTTTTCCAATCCCTGCTGCTGCTCATTATATCTCTGGGAGATGTTCTGACAAAACGTGGAGCTGGGGAATTTCACATCTCCAGCCAACAGAGGAGTGTCAGAGAGGCTGATAGCTGTCAATAAAACTGGTATTTACAGCAGAGCAGAACATGATGAAAACCAAGATACAGATGTGTGTGAATTACCCTTGGTATCCCAAACAAGGAGGTGGAGTGGAGCCCTCATCATAAACAAGACTTTCCTGCTGACCCAGGAGGATAAGCATTTGAAAAGAGGCTGTCAAGAGCCACTCATGAAAGGTCTCTTCTCCTAAAGTCATTTTCCTTGAGGATACAGGAAATCAAGTGTTCGTTGATAATGTTTGCTTTGTAAAGGAGTCGAGTAGGTCAGATTATCAGATCTGCTTCACTTATTTTTCGCAGCTCAACCAGTATCAAGGGTCTAAAAATGAGACACATTTGCCAGCTAAGGGTCCTTTCAGCACAAGACAGTTCATTATAATTACAAACAGAGTAGTACCCCACCCTTCCTAGAAAAGGAAATGTGTTGGAAAGGGCTGCAGTTTTCTCGCACTCTGCTTACTTTGGCAAACAGCTCCTTTAGTCCAGTTGCTAATTAGCAGTCTTCTGAGCAGCACTAAATTCTCCTAACACCATAGCTCATGCAGAACCATCCCCAGAATCAGGAGCCAGGCAGTCTCAGCCATGACCATGGTGAATATGAAAACAAGCCCGTTACAAAAAGTAGTTTTGTTCTATGAAAAAAATAGATATTGTAATTTTATGCTAATTCAGAAAAAATACAAATGTTGAAATATCTTAATTTTTACAGGACAGATTTTCCCCCACAGCCTCAATAGAGATTCACAGCCATGCTTTGCTTAATAAAGCTGTACAATTCTTCCTCTTGAATTACAGAGGTTATATTTTTTTTTTGTTTGCATAGACACAAAATTTGTGTGAGAGTATGTCACACCTGTATGTTAATTACTGATTTTTAAAATACTTTAAATTTGGGAATATGAATTTGTCCCATCCAAGGCTCTGACTTATCGTGTGTTTTGGTCATAATAAATAGTTGACTGGATAGCATTCATATATTGTCAGACCTATTGAAAGTAATATTCAGGCACCTCTGTATTCTTCTAAAAATTATGCTGTCACCAAGAACAATTATGAGTGACTGTTTCTTTTTCCTGTCATTCTGATTATATTCAGTATTTCCCTTCAGTTTTTCTCTCCTTGCTGGATGGAAAGATGAAAATTGCCTATGCTCTCAATTAATTTTCTCACTCTGCAAATTAAACTTCCTGAAAATTGTTCCCTTAAAAATGAATTTATTACTTTTGCAACTGCAATCAGTCTGCGCCCAGATAATCTCATCCTCACTCTCTCTCATATATATCTGCTAGTCCCAGATGGTTCCACTTTATTATGCCCAACCATGGCAGGAGAATGGCCATGCAGAAATGGGGGAGTTCAGAATAAGTAGGGTTTTTTTATTTTTTAATCTGACCCCTTCTAGGAAGTAGGAGTGTGGTGTTTGGAACAGACTTTATCACTATGTGGAGTTTCACCATTTATGAGATGCCAAAAGTTTGACTCAGCTTGTTGCTGAGACAGAAAAAGGTGACATTTGACTAGCAAGATCACTGAACCAAAGAGAGCCTCAGCATTGTAGACATGAAACGTCTGTGTATCATACTAAAAATAACAAAAAAAATGTTTTGCATTCTTCTACAAAGGATTGGAAAATGCCTAAAACACAATAATGTGTTGGGAAATAGTTCCAGTGGGATTTGCTCCATCACTATCACAGCAATTAAGGTGTGGTAGATTGTCCTGTAGTTCCCTAGACCCTCCTGCTTGTCCTTTCTGAACATACCAGTGACCTTTGGTTTTTGAGTCCTCTGAAACCTCCTTCAGTCCCCACAATTTTCCAAAGATAATTAAGAGTGGCCTCACAATGGCTGACACCAGCCAGCTGCTTTAGTCCTCATAGATGCATTCCCTTGTGTCCCACAGATGTGTATGTGCACTTGGTTTAATATTCTGTAATGTGATCCTCCTGAGTATAAAACTTCGTTGCTTTGGCCTTTGCCATGGGTCTCAGGGAGCTGGGATTCCTCACGACAGATTTTATCAGTAAGGCTGAGGTGAAGAAGGTACTGGGTACCTCGCCCTTTCCCATGTCCTTTCTCCCCACCCACTCAGTGTTAGGCCCTCATTTTTGCTGATCTGAATTTTGTTGTTGATGGCCTTGTTAAAGTCCTTCATAATCCCCTTCCTGTCCTTTCCAAGATTCAGCTGTAGATGGGCTTTACCCTTCCTAATGCCATTCCTGCACTGCCAGAAAATATCTGTATTCCTCTTTTTCACCTGTTCCAGCTTTCACCTCTTCTACTATTCCTTTTTAGGTCTGAATTAAGTAAGGAGCTCATCTTCTTAGATCATCAAGTCCAATTGTCAGCTCAGCAGCACCACCATATTCATCACTAAACCATGTCCTCAAGTGCCATATCCACATGCACTTCAAGGGGTAGTGACCCTACCACTTCCCTGGGCAGCCCCTTCTATTGCCTGGCCACCCTTTCCAAAAGAAATTTTTCCCAATATCCCTTTCTCTCTACAACCTCCACTCAAGCAGCTATAGAGAACAATAAGCCCCTCAGCCTTGTTTTCTCCAGGCTAAACATCCCCAGGTCCTACAGTTACTCCTTATAAGACATGTGCTCCAGACCCTTCACCAGGTCTGTTGCCCTTCTTGGGACAGGCTCCAGCACCTCAATGTCCTTCTTGCAGTGAGAGACCCAAAACTGAACAGAGCTGTAGGCCTCCTGCCACTTTGGTTTGATTTCTTCCACACTGGTATGGCTCATTGTTATTCGTCCTGGAAATCAGACAGAGCTCCTCTGCTCTTCTGCTCTTCTGCTCTTTTCTCCATGACCATCCCTTATCAGGTAGATCCTTCAAGAGGCCAAAGCCTGCTGTTCTGTAACCCAGAGTCACGCTCCTCTTATCTGTTGCCCAGAATGGGCTCTCCACCACCTCATGGGCAGCCAAGACTGCCCCCAACTTTCAAATCCCCAAGCTTTTATTGTTTGCAAGCATCCAGGCTAATGGAGGGTCAGCCATTGCTGGATCACCAGTCACCCCTGCTGGGAAGGTGCCATCAGTGCAATCCATGGATCAGGATTGCTTTTTTCATGCTGTGTCCAACATTAAACCTTATGAGAAGTGTGGTTTTGAACACGAGGCTTCTTTCCCTTGTCTGAGGACAGCAGCAACCTCTTCCCCACCTGGCAGTCTGTAGCAGATACCTGCCACAACATGGCCTGCCCTCTAATCCTAAGCCATAAACTGTCTAATTGCCTGTCCCAGGGCAAGACTCCTCTGTTAGTCTCTGACAATGACTGCACAACCTTCCCCCCATCTGCTGGTGCTGCGCTGCCTGTGCCCACCCACTGCAGCCCATTGCAGGCTGTGGGAGCTGTTCCACCACACCTGTGCAAGGTCAAAGACCTGCTCCCTCACACGGGCTTTTGATTCCTCCTGCTGTCTGTGGCACTTCCCTGTCTGCCTTCATGCACTTGAAGTGGGTGTTCTTCACCCTGCTTTGTTGTTCTTAAGCTCTGTCTTGTCTACTGCAGCTTCCTGCCAACACAGCCCACCACACCCCTAATGGACTGTGGGTTACCATCTCTCCTCACCCCCTCATTCCTCGCTTCCAGGTCTCATCAGGAGACTTTGCTGCCAGCCTGCTGGCAGAGACACTTTTGCCTGAATCCACCTCAGAGCTATTTTCTAGAATCCACCTAAGCACTAATTTCAGACATTTGCATTACTAAGTAGAAATCACACAAAGCTAGGCTGAAAGAAATCTCTGAGACAAGATGAAGCACACCCAGCTCACTCTTGATTACACATTCATCTAATGTGTCCTCAGAAATCTCCAGTGAAGGAGACTGCACAGTTAGCATGTTCCTGCACAATCTGTCCCTACATTTACATTTACATTTACTTAGAATCTAACTTAACTGTCTCTTGGATAAATTCTACTAACTACTTTTGTCCTATACGCAGTGGATAAGACAGAATTTGAATTTCTCATCATTACAATAATCTTAATATTTCCCAGTTCGTTTTAGGACAAGCTTTCTCATACTTGTTTTGTTCAGAACAAAGAAACCACAACAAATAAGCAAATTCTCAAACCTCCCTCACAAGCCATTTTCTAAACTTCTGATATCTCTTTTGACTCTCCTTTCTACTCTAAGCAATGTTTACCTATTCTGAAAACGAAGCATTGGACATAATGGTCCAGTTAAAATGCCATATGTAAAACAAAATACCTCCTATCTCTCATGCTTTAGATACAAAAATTGAAATTTTTCTGCTCCTTTTTTTTCCTTTTTTTTTAGCAGTATGAAACTGCAGTTTCAACTGTGATCTATCCCTGCTCCTTTGTACAGTATTATCACCCTTCCTTCAAATCTTCTGTTTGAGTATTTTATTCTTAATAAATGTAGAAGTTCTTTCATGCGTAATGATTTTCAAACCACGTCTTCAAACTGCCATGACTTTTGAATTTTAATCCTCCAAAATATTCCCATCTTATCAGTGGCTAAAAAAAAATCCATTTCTTGATGAGCGTTTTCTGATCATTAATGAAACTAGAACAAAACAGAGGAAAAGTCTGTAAGGAACGTTATATAATACGTCTTCCCAATTTGACAGTGAACTGTCATAACTACTTTTTAGTATATTTCTGCAGCCAGTGGGTGCACCCACCAAATGGCAATTTCATCCAGAGCATTTCTTTAAGTTGCTTATGAGAATGTAACTGGTAGTGTGTCAAAAGCCTTATTAATGTCCAAATATATCACATCCCCTGCTTCCTTTGTATCCACCAGGCCAGTTACACTGTCAACAAGAAACAGAGCCTGATTTGACTTGATTTATTCTTGATAAATTGATGGTGGCTGTTTTATATCACTTTGCTATTTTATTATCTATGTTCCTATAAACTGATTATTTAACAAAATTATTTTGGTAACTTTTTGACTATTGAAGGCAGGGTGACTGTACTATAATTTGTATTTTGTCATTGGCAATATTTCACAAAATAATGATCCTTTTTATTGTAGTGAGAGCGTTCTTAAATGCTCAAGTCAGCTGTTTATAATGTAATTGTAGATATTACACATTTCTTAAACTAAATTAAAAATTTGAAGAAGGACTTTTATATCTCTGTCTCTATGAATTTGGGTTTTGCCTTTTGTTTCTTCTATTATTGCAACTGTGCATGCTACAAGCCTGTTTCTTTACTCTGTAATAAGTTATGAGGACTCCACAGAGACGTTTCTAAATTCCTTCTCTGAATTACCCCACAAACCCTTTCTCTGAATTACCTTACAAACCCCTTCTCTTACACACCTTCAAAGTCCTCCTCTGGAAGGTCTGCATGATTCTCACACAGAATTAGTGAAGCAGAAGCAGTTTACTATGGGTTTGTCTGCAAATTCCTAACAAGAATTAGCAAAACAAAGCCACTGACTGTATGTTTTAGCCTTCCTTCGCTGATTGACATTGCAAATGTTCAGGAATCCAAACCATTTCAATGTTTGGACAGTGAAGCTTGAGGGTACTAAACATGAGATCCAGTAAGATCTATCTACATCAATCTTAGTTATATATCTGCCTTTATCTCCAAACTTTTCCTTTTTATGTTCAGTCTGACAAGACAAACACAGAAAAGGAATTTGTAATTTCTAAGAGACAACAGATTTAATTACCTCACAGTACAATGCAGTGCACCAAAGGATGGTGAGAAATAATAAAGCAGAAAGCACTTCAGCCTCAAGACAATATTGCTAACAAGTGTTATTCTTAAAAAAGACTGAGTAACAAAACACTTTTAGGTTGCTGTAAGACATCTGGATGCTTTGAATGACATATAAGATAATTATGTTGTGAACTGTTTGGTCTAAGTCATTATTTGGAATGGTGTTCCCTTACTGTTTGTCTTCTAGGATTAGACTGGATGCAGTAAGAAAGATAAGCAGTTTTCTGTTGTACACACTCCTATAGCTCCATCTTGTCTGGAGGTGCTGAACTAGGGGAATATATTATCCAATACTCACATTAACTTAGCACTCAGGTGGTACACACTTAATCAAGTCAGAGATAACATCACCCCAGTTTACCCTGGCAACTTATTTAAACAGGAGTGACTCCTTTTTGTAAGTCAAGGCCTTTTTTTTTGTTGGCCATGCTCCTCCTGCACTCTTAATGCAGAGACCAGTTCATCTCCATGCTGTTTGCTCTCCACTGCAGGATTTGCCAAAATAAGGTCACTGTAATACAATTTTCAGAGAGAGCTTGCCTGTGATGCCTCAGATGTTGAAACCTGGGTTACATGGAAGGATGAGTAGGAGGTAAGCCCATTACACTACTACCCTCAGCAGCACTGTACTGGCCTACAGTGAACTCCTGGGTGGAAGTGAAAGGGACAATTTAAGCCTATAAAGCCCTAAATAGTCTGACAAGGGTCTAAATAATAATAGCAAAAATCCACACTGCTGAAATAATTATTCTGCAGTGTAGTCTGCAAGGGTACCAGAGAAGCAGAGTCTCTGCACAGACGTGACAGGCAGACAGAATTTTGCCCAGAGAAATCTTTGGTTTTGCTCTCCTCACCCATGCCATTGGTCAACTTTCAGCATGCTGGAACAACCAATATGCTTCTATTTCAGAGGAAAAGGCAAGATCAAAGTTTGAGGAGGTGGGAAATAATCAATGTAAGTACACAAAATAGCACAGGATTATGTATTAAAAATTAACACACAAAGAGCACAGATGTATGTAGGCACCTCTAACTATTCACTCTTGCAGTGAATCCACGTGTTCATGCTTTCTCATCCCAATATCTATGAACTCTAACTATCCAAACTCAGAGATAAAAAAGGGCCAAATTTAATCCAAAACTTATTCAAACGAGTTAAATCACATTAATGCCAGTTCAGAAGCATTTTCTCCGTGATGTTTCTCTCTCTTCAGATCTCAGACAAGTGATAGAAAGACAAGACAGTTGATCAAAGTAAAATTAAACCGCCTGTGGCTGAGATTAGGGAAAAAAAGTAATAATTGCTAAATGAGAGAAGGCACTTCCCTGCTAACAGACACACAGAAACCTTAGGTCTGTATTTGAAATGCTGTGGACTTAACAAGTTTGTGAGGGGGGGAAAGCTGGCATGATATTAACTGTGTGCTGCTTGGCACCCAAGGGAATAGAAAAACTGCAACAATTAAGTTTTCAAAAGGCTTTCTTGGTAACTCATATTTAAAGTTTCAGTTGCTGTTTTAATCACTCTTGTTAGCAGACAGGAATTCCTATGAACAGACTGCCAGGAAACTGGCTTGTTTTCAACACCCTTTATATTCCCGTCAAAATTGAAGAGGGATAACTTCATTTGTCACTCATTTTGCATTTCTCAGCCTTTTTCTTTCTCTTTCTGCTTCTTTTATTTACAGAAGAGAAAAAGGGAGCCACAAAGAAAGTATTATTTTCTCCTTTAATAGCTGCACACTCCTTCCCACCTGAATCTGCAATTTTGAAATTGATGCAGTTACCACATAGGACAACAGAATCTAATAATTCCTCTAACGTACTGCAACGAGTGTTTACCATGTTTTGATGCCATCCCTTGTGACTCCACAGGGAATTGCAGGCATTCCAATGCAGAAAACTCCTGAAGCTGCTTTTGCATGGAAAAGTAGTGTGAGCTCTTTGTGGTCTCAGAGCTGTTTAGCACTGATGTCCATTCTCAAAGGAAGAAACAACTTTCAATACCTCTTTCAATCCCCTAAAATCAGCAGGCACGTACTAGCAAGCAGATTTCTTTTCAGAGCCTGAATTAATCTTTTTTTAACATTTTGCATGGATTTCCTGATTTGAAACTAACCAGAATATTGGTTCTGCTGACTGAACATTATAAAATTAATGTCAATAGGCAATTTTTCTGCAGCCTGGTAATGCAATGCATTCATCTGAAACCTCATACACTGAGTCCTTCGGTACTTCCTTATTTTCTAAACGGTGGCCACATAAATAAATTGCAATATTGTCAGGATGGTGCAGCAGGTTACTTCTAGCAAGCATTCATAATTGCTTCATCTTAATTGCTTGCGGCCAATTAACTATGTCTCCCCTTTATAGACATTTGAGAAAATAAAAAGTTTATTACTATGTAGAGCTGTGATATAAAGCAATCACTCCATTTATGGAGCACGTATCTTTTAATTTGATTTGCAGAAAAATTAGCTGTTTTTCTTTGAAGAGCTGAGGCATGTCCCTTCACATGGAAGCGGTACCATATATTACTGTTGTCTGTATGTGCACACAGACACACAACATGGACAAGACAAAATATACCTGTGTATATGAAATTATGTCAAAGCATATGTGAAGAGTATTGCACAATTTTAGATTAGAACAAAAGTAAATTACCAGTTATTAGTAAATTACCAGTTCAACTGGACTGATAATATCAGAGAGGAGCAATTCTGTAGCCTGATGTATAAATGATACCAGATACTACTCAGAACCTGTCCCTGAGTGCTCTGGTGAACCACTGGATGGCATCAACCTGTAACATTATCAGTTTCTGCTGGTTTTGTCTTTATACAACTCTGCTGATTATTTTACTGTTTGCTACTGCTTTATACACCCTCTAGTGCACTCTTCATTTAAAGCCCCAATCCTATGAGTCCATCCTTTTGGGAAACAAAGTTAACACAGTTAGTTTATTATCCTAAAAGAGATACTAACTGTGACCTTATTGCCATTTCAGCGACTGATTTTAATTATACTGCAATATTCAGCACCAGCTATGCCATACTGGAAATCTTATTTATGCAGTACATAGAGTCTAATAAACTTGTTAAGGACTCATGATCCTCTTCCTTTTAAATAAAAAGTAACAAACTTTTAAACAAAAAGACAATTTAGAGTATGAAGTCATGTACTGTCACAGATATTTCTTGCCTTACATCTGTCAATATCTGTGGTAAACCAGGATAACTATCTAACTAGTCATATTCTATGAAGAAATAACGTGTTTCATAATATCTGAAATTCAAATATGGGAATTTTACTGAATATTCATTTCTAATAGCTGTGAAAAGCTCTCGGTCTCATGTGTAAAAAACTTCCCTCTTGTCAAAGGTATTGATTTCATGAAACATCTGGCTATAAAGTTAATGCTGTCAATGGGAACCTTTGTAAGATGAGTTATTTGCATGCACATCACACTTTGAAGGAATGGAGCCTTTACAGGCTCAATTCTACCTTCAAGTATATCTGAAAAACTACATTTCAAGCCAATGCAAATTAGAAAAAAGAACTGAGTGCTCTTTGTAGAGTTTGGCATCACTGATAGCCTTCTTCTAAGGAGAGGAAAAGCGCTTGGCTGGGATGGCAGCCTGTTATAGATAAATGTTGAAATTCACTGGCTCATCTGCAGTGTGATACTGTTGACTCTGTACATGAGTGTGTACACTCAATTCCAGCTGTGCTATGCACATCTGGCACGGGGTACTTGTGTTGATGGCCACTGTTGAAAAAAAAAGCCCAAACAGCTACATTGGACTGACAGTGCACCTTATGTACTCCCTATAGAAATTACGGATTTGTCTCTGTCTTTACTGGGTCTACAAGCCAAGATCTGCTGGTAGGAGCCTCACAGCTCTTGTTCATGTTACAATTTGCCATCTCATGCCCATCAGTGTTCATGCCCTCATGCTGTTTCTGCTTCACTTGAAGGCAGGAGTCAGCTTCACTTATCTTTGAAATATTCAACAATGAGCATCCAGTAACAGTCCCTATAATTCATTTTGGGCTGTCTTAATTAACATGAGATTTATTGAAGGGAAAGAATCAAATTAAACTTTAAGCAGAGTAAAAACATAGATTATTGCCATGATAAATTTAAGTCTCTAGGCCAGATTATTTCGTTTTTAAGGTTGCAATTTATTAAATAGATAAGAAGGTATTTTAAAAAAACTCTATTTCATAAAGTTAATTTGCTGCTACCCAACAGCAATAGGCTCTCAAGGCTGGATCCAATAAGATGATCCAGAAAGTAAGGACAGGGATGGCTATCTTTCAAGCATCTGCCTTCACAGGATGGTGGCTGGACATAGAGAGATATCCTCAAATGTCCTTGGTATGTGGACACAGAGATATATCCTCAAATGGAAACCAGAACAATTTGAATCTCAAGTGGAAAGCTACCTAGAGCTAGGCAATTGGATGGCAAGAGAATTAAATCTTGCCTCTTAGGCACATCGTACAGATTCCTCTTCTTTCTTTTTTTCTTTCTCCAACATAAAATCCACACATCAAACATACTTGTGATTTTATTTTTAAACAAAGCTAACAAAAGACATGGTTTTCATTTCCACATAGAAATTGTTATCTTAGACCACTGATCAGGAAGAAGGGAACTACTTCCTAGTCCATTGAATAAAATAGTAATAATATTAATAATAAAAGTAACCTTGAGACTAGGGATCAATCATCCACAAAGGCAGTTTGTGTCTCCAATCTGATAATGCAAAGTGACAATTTTCCAGGATACAGACAAATGTGCCAGTCAATGCCTGGAACTGGGAGCTTAAACACTGAGCAGTTAATTGAGATGTGTCCCCGTTCTTGGGCAAACAAACTCACCATCATCTCGTGTAATCTGAAGGGTTATGTTTTACAAGAAGGGGAAACTGTCACAGAGGTTTTTGTTTGGTGTTTTTTGAAGTCCACATGTGTCAGAGTGTGTTAAGACTAAAGATTAAGCTGCTCAAACTTAATAAGAGGAGTGATGCTTCCCTTCCAAGTACTGGTGTAAAAGAATAAGAGTTTAATCCATTCTGCCAAGACTGAGGCAACTCATCACGTGTGTTACCATTCTGGAGGATTTTAAAGCAATAAATGGAGTGTTACTGGTTTAGGTTACAGCTGCACTAAATTGGATTTAATCACAATATTCTGCTGAAGTTCCAGTTAAGGTTCTTGAACTTTTTCTCTTAATTCCAGTTTTTAATTTGTCTGTTAGCCTCCTATCTGTTTTCTTCATATTGCATGTCTGCTCACCATTGCAAAACTGAGAACAAAGTAAAGAAGTCATTAATATTATTCTGTAGGCTCAAACTTCTCTTCATAGAGCCTCAAGTATTAACCAAAATTTACTCAACCCTTATAAAACTAAGTTTGTGAAGTCAGCTGGGCTGATGTTTATGTACAAATATCTGATCTTAGAAAACATGAAACTAAGCAGTTTAACATTGGCTGATGCAGAAAAAGAGAAAGTGATCTTTCTGGCCCCTGAGATTGCTGGCCTGGAGGGATGGGGTCTCAGCTTCTCTTTCCTGCTGCTCTATTTCACCACAGCATGGAGAAACCATTGTCACTGCTCACATTTCTTCAAATAAGATGAAGTAATGCCTGAAAAGATCTCTGATAAGTCTGCACCAATAAACTTCTGCAGATAAGTACAGCTGAATGAGTGGCATGCTTTTTGGTTTGAAAGGCAGTCATCTCACGGAAGAAAACTTTTTTTTTTAATTCTGGTTTGCTATGATAACTGACTCCAGGTGATGCAGAAGAGGCGAATACTGATAGTGTGAAGCAAAATATCACCATGTCAGCTGGTAACATGCTTCTCAGTCCACAATTCCCACTATATCCTCTTCTGCAGATCTGCTCTGGCCAATGGACTGCATATCACCATCCATAACTGGTTTTTTAGTAACAATGTGGTTAAAGACATGCATCTGGCAATGCAATGAATATCAGAGTATATCACTGAGAGGTTTCTGGAAAGTCCTTCTTTGCTTAAAAGTCAGGTTTTTCTATGTACAGTAATCTACAGAGAAAACTCCTCCATTTCCCTACTGAAGCTACCAGTATGATGACAGACTTACAATAGTTTTAGAAAGTGGCCTCATAATTCAGAAATTTAGGCTGGATTTGAGACCACTGGCCTCGTATTTTAATCTCAACTATACAATCTTATTTTATTTATATTGGGTAAGGGAGCATAAATTAGGACAAGATTTATACAGAATATACAGACACCAGATTAAAACAGTCTGTATGAATATTTTATCTAGTCTGACTCTCTGGAAAGCTCATCTATGTTGGTTTAGTTATATTGAAAAAAAATTACTTTTCCAGGAAAGCACTTTCTCCTTTCCCCCTTTGACCCTTTCCATCTCTCATGCTGTCAGTTACTTCTGGATTAAATCTATTTTTCTCCTCAAATCCCAGTCCAGTGAGTTCATGCCATTTGCTTGTAAAAATCTGACAGACTTCATCATCCTGTAAGAGGAACTGATTTGAACTCTGATCATTCCTGTGATACAATGTCTGATCAGGTGCTATGTCTGAAGTGGAATAGTTTTTTGTTCCTGGTAGATTAGCCATGTCTTTCATTTCTGCTGACATACATATCTAGCTCTAGTTGTACTTTCCAGTTCCATCAAAATTTAATATTTCAAATGCACCTGTCATGCAACTGGTGTGTTACTCAGTGAAAAGAGGTCAAGGTGCATGGATCTTGGGTGACATTTCAATTATTCTTGCCTGAAGACAAATCATGTGTTTCATCTCTGTATCTTAAAAAAAGGGTCCATAACTTACACTTCTACCAACATTTTCCCTTCTCTTTATAAAATATGAATTATTTATAAATTTTACAGGGTTTAAACTGCCATAGAGTTGAGCAGTTTAATGTAAAATATTCCATTCCAACATTTGCTGAACAAATCTAGATAAATGCTAGCACCCTCTGTCATACCAAAAATAACCTGAAAACAAATAACAAGCCACTTATCAAAACAACAAAGAAATAGCATTTTCTGATTTATTGCCTATCACTTGAGTACCGTTTGAACTTCCTGCATGGATGATTAATATTTTACAAGAAGGAAAAGAAGTAGTGGACAGTCCCTGTTCTGGAAAGCCAAATTTGCTTTATTAATATGTATTAATTTGCCATAAAGTTCAACATGCTTCTAGATTTGAGAAAAATTTTTCTAAGACTCCTAAACTTAAATCCAGAATAAGTGCCTCACAAATCACAAGAATATATAATCTAGTTTGAGAAGGATTTTCCAGTTGATACAACAGCTAACATCTTATACTACTTAAAAAAATGTCAACAGTACATTACAGCGACCTGGTGAAGGTCTCCATGGTGAGAGAGATGGACGAGAATCTTGTTTGATGATCAGAAGGCTAGATTTATTGATATATGATATATAATACATTATAACTATACTAAAAAGAATACGGAGAGAAGTTGCAGAGCTGCTAAGCTAAGAGTAGAATAGAAAAGAATCTAAAACAAAGTTCTGTGTCCAGGGACTCTGTCCCCAGCTTGCTCCTGTGATTGGCCCTCAACTATAAACATGGAACACGAACCAATCACAGGTGCATCCTATTACATTTCACAGCAGCTGATAACAATTGTTTACATTCTTCTTCTGGGGCCTTTGCTTCCCAGAAGATGAACAAGTCCCAAAGAAAGATTTCTATGAAAAAATGTCTGCGACAACAGTATAAATGTCTTTGTAGTAACGGTAGAACTCGAAGGGGAGACAAGATAACAATCAGATTGCCACACACACAAACTCCAGAAGAGGGAGAAGACTTCAAAAATAAATTAAATAATCCAGACTATTTCTGTATAAACCCTACCCCCACCAACCAAATCAGATGACATTCACAGGGTCACTGAATTTACCATAAGCACATTTTTCTGAATATTAATCTTTATGCATCCTTTATCCACAGGGACACTCCCATATCTCTCTTGTTCTTGGACTAGGACTGTAATTCAAGGATTTCAAGAGTCTTATCTCAGAGTAATTCAAAACTTGTACTCCATCTACCACTTTGAGCACGGCAAGGTGATGGAAAAGAGAGAAAGAAAAGTAGATAATAGGATCCGCAGAGACAAACCATCTTGAATTACTGCCATTTTTAAGAAGAAATAGGTTTAGAATCTTGTCGTAGGTTTTTTTTTTTTTATAAGAATGCCAAAGGGCATCTCAGAGAGAGCCAGGAACGTGGCCCCTTATAGCACAAAATGGTATGTTTTCAACTCATTACTCATTTTCCTTCTAGTACTGAGAGGATTGGTCTTTCACCTTACCTGGCAGCCTGGGGATTACTGACTGTTTAAAACAGTCTGGTGGGTGGCTGCTTACACCTGGCAACTGCAGTGCTCTGCAAGCTATTTCATGCTGAACCTATCAGCGTGAAAAGTTTTCCCTTACCCGGTGGATATGGCCAATATAACATCTGTCAGGATGCAAAATGTCACTTCTCTGGATTGTCTGAGCTTTGAAACATTTTCAGGAGGAGTGGATGGCTGAAGGTTCATATGCCTCCTGTTTGCTTGTGTTGAGGCATGTGTTGAGACCATAAGTTTGAAGGGAGAGAAATATTGACACTGAGACTGCATCCTTTGACCACTCCTGTGTGGAGAAGTGAGACTGTAAATGCTCTCACCCTGCTTTGGACTGGCAGCCAGCTCTGAAACAGCCTCAGGTGAAATCTTGCAAGTGAAGCAATGCAGGATAATTATTATAATAACATTGTGATGCCAGGATTTCAGCTGATCATATTGATGATATTGACCAGAAATCTTGCTGAAATTGCTTAGGATCCCAGGACAGTCCCAGGAAAGAATGGAACTGAATTCAATATCTGGAAAAAAGTCCTGAGATCCTAATGAGCACAACAAAGCTGATGCCATGGTCTTGAGCTGAAGATCCATATGGAAAAACTGACTGAGCCATATTGGTTAAATCATCCCATTTTCTCTTGGATTTGTAGGAGGAAGTGACGCAGATAGCAACAGAAAGTTATTCTGTATCTCTGGGATGAAAGTAAGGGTATGTAATTGTATAAGGGACACTGGTTTACAAAACCTATTTGCAAATGATTTCAGATGTTGGAGAAGAAGAAAAGGAAACAGAAAAATGTGGAAAGCAAGAGAAAGAGCTAAACATGCTGCTTTTTCTTAGGAAAAGATGTCCCGTGTCTTCCCTGTTTGCAGGATGGGATGATCACGTGTTAGGATCTCTGTAAGTGATTCATGGATTAAAAAATATTTCCTTTGTCTGATCCTTAAACTGAAGTGTGGGCTTGAAGTCTATGAAAGAATAGATGCTTTGCTTGCACAAAGAACTGACAACCTTTAAGCAACATCTCCCACTAACTAAGATGCTTCAACAGCTTGTACCTATGAGCCATGATGGATCACACCACAACTACAGGGCCAGAAAGATCCATGCACAATGATGGGAAAAATGTGTGCAAATTTTTTTCATAATTTTCAATACTCCAAAAAGATTTCTTAAAAATATAAGGGAAGTTAGTGTAACTTGGAGCAACATCAGAACAGAACCATCAGAACAGCATAAGGATTGAGACTTTAAATACAGGAAAGTATTCATATTAAAGGTGTAATATCATTGTGGTTGACAATGATAATTTCAATCTTGAGACTAGAGAGATGTAATCAACAGAAGTGATAATAAATATCAGGTTTTTCAGTGTTAAGGGTTTCCAAATAAATCTTATTTGTCAACTTGTCAGATTTGTAATAGATTTTCCAAGAAAAACATCAAACATCTCTATTTAACCAAAGCAGGATTCCTATAAACCAGAAAAATCCTTATGGTAGCCTTTATTCTTCTACACAATTTGGATACACTGAGATGTTGAAAAAGGAGACCTGATAACTGGATTGCTACACTGAAGGCAATTTTAATGGTAAATCTGAATACGTCTTTCCCTGAGATTGAACTCTCTGAGGAAGTTACAGAGCAATTAGAGATGCAATTACAGTAAGTCATCAGGACCAGATGGTATTTCATTCAAGGATTAAAAGTAATAATGTGAAAGAGTGTACTGAAGAGGATATTTATTCTGCAGCTTCCAAAGAGGCAGGTTTCACTCTCAGTAGAATGAACAGCATACTGAAGAGCCCTGGACAGTTGTCCACTGAGTCTCTGGTGACACAAGAGCAAGCTCCAGTCTCTGGGTTCTTGCTGCTCCCTGAAGAAAAGAATGAACCTTACACTCTAACTCTGAAATTCAACACATTTGAACTCTGCAGAAAACGTGACTTTGATATTGAGTGATTTCTATTGAGAAAACGGTTTCAAGAGGTCAAGATGAAACTCTCAAACTGTACAACAATCTCAGACAGCAAAACCAATAGAAATGCAGAAACTATTGTGTTTGTTACTTCTTGAAATAGGTAATCCATACCGTTCAAGCTGGATTGGTTGAATCTATGAAATAAATAAAGAACTCTGGCTACTAAGAGATGTGAGTGCAAAAGGCCAAACTGGGTATTGTGTAATCTGCCAACAGTAAAGAACAACTCTCATGGCAAGGGAATGCCACAGGATTACAGGACCACCCAAGGGAACATTGCCCCATCCCAGAGTAAATTCTGAGCTAAATCCATTTCTTTCCTGTGAATTTCCCTGAAACTCTCCTTGATTCTGTTAAGTGATAAATGCTGTATTAATGCTCTATTGCTGACCACTCACACTCGTGTGTGGTCTGTAAGTTTGGATTGAGCTTTGTGCATTTGCATTTTTTGTCTGCCCAAAGTTTAGCACAAGGTTCTTGTCAGCAATGGCAAGGAACAAAACTTTAGGTTAACACTTGGAAAAGAAAAATAAAAATGTAAATGAAGTCTTTTATACATATTTTAATTTATAGAATCGTCAGAGTGTTGAATGTCTTATCTATCACAAAATCTGAGAAGGACCTTTAGGGAGGGTGATATTTTAATTGCCATTGTACCAATAGTTAAGAACAAAGCAGCCTTATATTTTTGAGAGCAATGACAAGTGGAACTGAGTCTGTACAGAAAGTATGGCACAATATTCTGGTATTCAATAAAAAAGACTCAAAATGCTTATTGAGTAAGAGATAGAATGTCTGAAAGTGATATTAATATCTGAATATTAATTCAGGTCTTTAAGACTGGTAACAACTACTTCAAAAAGCAACATACATAGCATTTTACACTGAATGGGCACATATTTCAACCATGCTATGCTGGCCAATTAGAATTGATTAAATATGGAAGAGTAAATGAATCTCTAACATTTAACAGCTAGAAAACATATTTCCTTTCTTTTTTCTGGGCACTTTTGCATACTGAGCTAGCTCTACCACATATCCAGAAAATACTTTGCATAATCCAGTGCAATTAAACCTACTGTTTATGCAAGTTATTCTTAAAATAGCAGCTGTTTCTAAAGATAGCAAAGCTGCTCCGAAAAAGACAGTCTTATAATCTACACAGAGAAGAAACTTAAATGAGAGCCAGGGAAACTGTCTGAGAATCTAGTTCAGAAGTTGGTAAAACATTGATACAATTTGAGGTGATTAAATTTAACATCTGATCTATCAGATAAACAAAAAAACCCAAAAAACCAAAAAAACCACACACAAACTTTGGCACATCTCATCCTTCATCAAGTTTGCCTACAATACCTTTCTCTGCAGCAACCCCCAGTAGTCACAACCCAAAAAGCCAATCCCATTCCTGGGTGCCCAAGGCAGAGCAGATTAGTCAATCAAGTAACAACACATGTAGATTTACATTGGGTTAGAGCATGCAATGGCAGAAAGATGCCATTTTCACACTCTGCAGCAGGGTTAAAGGTTAAAAGGTTCTATCCTACAGAGTTATTATAAGCTATATTTATTTTACATACTCATATGAAGAGAGAACTGGACTGAGCATTACTAAAATTTGCTGATTGGACTAAATGGTTCCAGACATTAAAAGCCTACAAAGGACTTAAACTACAGCAGGATTTGCACAAATTGGGGGGATTGAACCATCTTGCACCAGATGTTACAGAAATGAGCTCCTTGCCTTCTGAAAGCATAATGACAACATTAACTAAATCCCTGGAAAACTTATTTGAGTTTGGGCTGTGCAGGACTATGAATAAATAAATTTCATGACCTGGACAGAAAACTGAGACAAAAGACTATGAAATGTAGTACTGTGCCAGATTTTTGATTCCAGCAGTACCCCAGCACCCATCCATATTTTCCAAGAATATTATCCATATTTTTATAATTTTGAATGAATAGCTGAAACTATAAGATGGAGCTGTGAGACAATGAACATAAGCAAATCTGAACTTCTAAATTTTATTAACAAGACCTAAATCTGTGGCACTCTGGAAAGGAAATAACTTTGGGAAAGACATAGTTCACCAGCCATTTAAAACATGTGTTTGAACAAAAACTTTTATATGGTTTATATTCTATTAAAATCCTTCCCATCCCCTCAGAAGAAAAAAAATGCTGAATATAGCTGGACAACTGTCAGAGCATCTGGGATGGGGAACCTGTTTGAAAATAACAATGTGTAACCTATTGCCTTTAAAAATTTAGCAATTTCCTACAAGATTTGCAAAGGCTGGAGAGATGAGCAGCTGGCATGCTCCTGTGCTTTGATGGTCACTTGTGGTGAATATTTTCCTTTCTCCAGTGTGCAGAGTGGCAATGGCTCTCCCACTGTTCTCAGCGATGTTACAGGCACAGCAGTTTCAAATCCCACCTGATGGAGCCTGACTGTGGATTAGTATATCTGCTCTCTGACCATCCTTCCTGGTCTCTGTTCATCTCTTTCAATGTTTTTAGCTGGCAGGATGTCCTTCAGTTCACCAGGAGGGCTGGTTTATGGATAGTCTGTTATGCTGTAACCCTAATTCACCTAAAATTCCTCTCACTCCTGGCCTGAAACTGTGTTTCCTCAGTGATTCTCCATACAATCTGTTCAGCTCACCCACTGGATAGGTGAAGTATCCCTGGCAGTCATATAAGAAAGAGATATTTGACGGGCTTGCTACTGAAGCAGAAAGTACTGCGGAGAAAAGGTCATGAAATTGCCATCCCAGGAAATGTTTCCTGAAATATTAAAGGAAAGGAAACTAATATTAATATTAAACTAAAGGAAAGACTAATTCTGATATTGTTGACTCACAGTGAGTATTGCAGTTAGATACCTGAAGCTATTATATAACCATGCCTAAGGATGGTTAAACCACATCTGAAGCAGTCCCCAGACAACTGCAGGAAAATATTCCCCCAGATACTATCATTCTTTTCATCTTCTGGGTTGTTAAACATCATGTGTGGTCCAGCCAGCCCTGCTTTGGAAAGGGCAACACCTGGGGCAAGGACTGGAAAAACTGGTAAAGGCAACATGCACTTCTGCCATATCTGTTAATTCACCCTGTGCCAACTCAACTGGATTAAAACAGAAGGGAAGGAAGGTAATCATTGCCCCAACCTGGATGAATAACTACACATGGTTCCTATGTAGTGTGAATGGGAACGCTTCAGGCTAGCTCATCAGACTGTGAATTGCTATAATCAAAGTAGGTAAACGAAATTTTTGCCAGTTTTCTGCTCCTCCACACAACAGGACTTGTGATCTATTGTGATCAGCATTGTAACAGTCCTGTAAAAGTGTCTTCCTTTTAAGATGAAAACTAATATCATGTAACGATGGTCAGCAGAATTTTCTCTTAACATTTATAGTAATATAAATCTCCTTGTAAATTAGAAAAAAAAATAATACTTTTCTCTCCTACCTCAAACCACATAAAACTTTTTAAATTATAAATCTCTAAATGCTTTTGTTAATCTTGGTTCTAGGGTGCTGTGGTTTGGTAGAGGAGGATGTCAATCTGTACCAAACAGTTTAGCCCAGTCCTCATATTAAGTTTCAAGGCCACAGCCAAGCCAGATGCAGAAATACAGCTCACAGTAGTCATGACAGTAAAATTTTAGTTGCAGTAAAATTTCAATGGCTACTGTAAAAGAAACTCTGAGCAATTTCCAGATTTTGGATGTTCCTGCATACCCCTGGCTTAAATAGAAATATTACTGCTGATCTTCCAGGGGTACAGGGAAACAAATAAAATGATTGTCATTCTTCATGATTTTTTTCCCATAAGTCAAAAGTTAATTACTTCACAGATGGCAGAATGGTGAATGAAATGAATGCAGTCAGCTTGCCTAGAAAACTGGATTGCAGAACATATGCAGTGAAATGAGACAGAAAAAAGGGCTGGCAAACAATAAATATCTATTTCCTTTTTGCTTTAAATAGACTAAAAGGTCAAGAGAAATATATGACTGACATTTGTCCAAATAAATGGCAATAAAACTAGTTATATTGGTCCACAAGCAATTTCAGACAGAGGGATGAGCACTAAATTGGCTAGTAAAAGGCATTCTTCCATAACAATATATTTCTTTTATATTTTTAATCATAATAAATTGAGATAAATAGTCCTAAGTTTGCTGCTATTCTGCCATATTGCTAACAGTGATAAAGAGCAACTTTTTATTACACATTTAAGAGATATAAAAGAAATAAAATAAATATTTTATGTTTTTGAAGTCTATTATATGTAGGAATATTGTAGACAGTAATTTGTTGGATTCATGGTCTGCACACATGGAACATTTAGTACCATAGCAAAAGATTTCCTTTTATTCTTTTATGCCACAGCTGTTCATCTACCTCACTGATTCAACACTGACACGTATTGGGAAACTAAACAAATAATGAGAGCGGCTACAGGCATCCCAGGACAGGCTGAGCTAGAATATTAGGGAGCCAACATTAGTGACAAGGCTCAAAAGCCACACAAATAATGTGTCAGTTCTGGCCAAATTCATCAGAGAGGTCTACACCAAAAATAACAGATGCGAGTGAGTGGTGGTTTTTTCTTAGTCCTAAACTTCATCTGATAAATTTAATTATTTCAAATATTATATTGCATGTATTTATGTCATGGCCATCAGAACCTTCCCATGGAAGCCCGACAGCTCCCTTATCCATCACCTGAGATTAGGGAGAGGGATTTTTTAAAATCAGCTGCATTAGAATAGCCAGATGATGTAAACATGAAAGAAACACCTACTGTCCAAATTGCAACACTTAATTGTGAATTTGTTTTCAATTTGTTTGTTATTATGGCAAGAGTTCTTTAACTATGAGCAGTAAGGAGCCTCAGCCCTGATCTGGTATTGTGTGAACTTGGATAGACCAAGTCTTGCAGGGAAAGTTCTGTGATCAGATTTTGTCAATGTACATCAAATATTTGCCATATATCCCTTTACAAGAGTGACAGCATTTAAATAGCCAGGTCTGGAGCTCCTATGGTACTATAGGAACAGTACAATCCACTGCAGAGAACTTTCATTGTGATGAGACACTTTAGCACCTGAGATGATGTGATTTACACTCATTCCTGATAATACATTTTTCACATGTGTTAAAACATCCATTGGGCTTGGAAGCATATTCTCCAAGCCCAATGAAGTGAACTCTCAATGCAATGGCCAAGACCTGCACACTCATCAGCAATGTTGACACATCCCTGTTTAGAACTGAACTCTCAGGTACAGCAGCACTTTCTGCACCCTTGAAAACCTAAAGGCAGGACATGTCAGGTTGAAGAGCATGGAGATGAAACCAGCATTCTATGGCAGGGATTGGGATGTTCAGCCCAGGATTCATCCTCTACAATCAACTGCTCTTCAGCAAACACATTTTAGAAGGGCAGACCACAGTTTTCATTTATGTAATGGTCACCACCAGTAAAATAATTTGTACCATAATAATGAAGCCTTTGTCCTGCAGGAATTTCACTGTATGGGTAAGATTGCAGAAGAATTTGAGAAATTCCAGTGCCTCATCCCCTTGTCTACCTGCTGGGATTTCAGAGAATATTTTCTCTACATCCCTCAAATATTGTAGTTTAGAAAGAAAAGAGTCTGTTTTGGAAACAGATATACTTAAAAAATAGTTACAAAAGGCAAACCTTATTTAAGCACAGCCATGGTTATGTCTGTATTTTAAAAAATTCCAGAGCTTGAAATTGGCATTAAACCATAAGTCTAAACTTGGCAAATGGGCTGAAGTGATAAATTAAGCAGAATGAAAAGAGACCTGAGAGACCAGGCTTGATGATGTGATGTAGTTGGCATGGATTCTTACTGTTCTTTGACTGTAAATGGAATAGTGACTGTGATAAAAAGAGTTAATATATGTCATTTTAAAATCCAGTTTCATATGGAAGAGGCTACTGTAAAGCTGCGAGGTGATGGGCAAAATAAATGAAACAGTAAGGAACTGCAAAAAAATAAACATGCACCTAACACAAGGAGCTGATTCCAAACACCTGCTTTAAAAGCTTGGTATAGGGGCTGGAGGTGGGAAGGGTGGGGAGGAGTGGAGAGGGTGTTTGATGGGTTTTTTTAGGGGTTTTTTCCCCACTATTTCAAAGAGAGATTGATTCAAAGTACCTAAGTATCAAAGTATCCAAGTTAGACATTTAAACTCCCAGGGCAGCCGATGACAGATTTATAGTCTGCAGTCTCTGGGAATTCATGAAGATTCAAGCGGTCACCAATCCGAGCTGTTTCCTTCTGGCACAGGCTACTGCCACCGCAGCCACATGCCAGAATGGATGATATACTTGCTGTGATTCAGTGCTCACACATTAACTTAAAATCACTGCTGACTTTCTTTTAGGTTAATGGCTTAGGTGGCTCTCTGTGGCAGCCAAATGTCATTCTGCCACTTCTGGTAGCAATCTGGAGAGCCCCAATAGATACCAGGCTTGGATGTTTGGTGGCAGTAAATTGCCTAGAGTCCATCTGCCAGAGCACAGCTGACAGCAACTGAAGTGCTTTTAAAAGGCATTTCAATGTTCTTGCAGAGCAGAAGTTACCCTGGGAGGAGTGCTGAGCTCTGCCTGACCACTGACCTCTCCCAGATGCCTCAGGCTGTGAATGAAGGTTCCATGGCAGGCACTTCAGTCTGCTCAGATCCAGAACTGAGAATCCTCCTCTGCAACTGCCTCCTCTCCTTTCAAACAGGAGAAAGGCTGCATATATGGTAAGAAATATTCGTGAGTAACAGCAAACTGGCCAAAAAAGAGGAGTTCCTGGGATTCCTGTCAACGTGGATCTGTCTCCACACAAATGCCAAAGAGAGCAAACACCTAATGCTTAGCTAAAACCAGGATGGAGAGAAATAGCTGGGTTTTGACCCTGTTCCTAGAAGTCTCTCTGCTTTCCATCACATGAATGGGCAATATAAAAACAAAACATAACAAAACAAAAAAACCAAAACCATTAATGGATTAAACTAAATAGATGACTCTAACACAATTGACCTATTGCAAATACAGATAAGGAATGCATATGAAAGAGAAGCAGAAAACTGATGCATTCAAATCCAGCCCCTTCAAAGCTAATGAATAGAATGAACAGTGAAAACTAGCACTGCTTCATGACCTGAACAGAGACTCTGTGCAGAGCTGTACAAAGAAATAAACCTGGAATACTGGCTAGGACACAATCTTGTTTAGTATTTATGCAACAAAACCTTGGTTACGGTATCAAAACCTGATATTACGCCGTCAGTCTTCATAGAACTCAAACAGATTATCTCTGCAAAGCATTAGCAGAACTGCTCATCCAGCCTTCCAGTTACATAATGAAGTCTATGTAATTTGCTTGTGGTTGCACAGGATCATGCTACATCAGCTTTTCCTCTAATTTCATACACTTTTACAGAAAGAAATCCCACAAAATATAGCTTCATGGCACACAGACAGAAAATATGGAAGTATGTTAGGTGTCCTGCTCTTCCACACAGTGGAAGAAGAGCAGTTTTCTTATATTCAGGCTTTTTCAGCATGATTTTAGATCCAAATCTGGGGAAAAAAAAAAAAAAAAAAAAACCAAACTAAAACAAAACAAACAACAAACCCACTACTTAACCATATGCTTTTCTCTGAGTCACCTGTTGACTTCAGTATGAGTACCCATATGCTGAAGGTGTACAACACATTGAAATAGCATCTTGGTATGAAACCAAAACTGGAAACAAGATAGATCCTTCTTCTAGAGACCTGAAATGGTGTGGAGTTCAAATGTGAAAGATTTACAGTTGTGTCAGGATTTAAAAAATTAGAACATGGCTATTAATGTAATTAGGAAGATGAAAAAATAAGGGATCACAAAAATGACAAGACAACTTCTTTATTCTGGGATGACTAGAAGGAGATTAATTCACAGTAATACAAAATTGGATCACTATCCCTTTTGCAGTTTGAATGCTACAGAGCACTGCTGAATTGAGGGTTGCTAAGAAAGGGGAATTTACTACACAATTAGGATGGCCTTGTGGCTCATTACTGATGTATTCAAAATGTTCCATCTTGCTTCTTAACGTGGGCAGTGATAATTTTGATTGTCACTCAAAAATCATGCTTTTTTGTTTGCCAGATCAAAGGGTTAGGTAACTTGTATCTTTTCTCTCTGCATAGGTATTTCTGAAATTGCCTTAATATTGTATCAGAAAATAAGCAACCCCAATTGCAGTATCTGGCACAAAAATTAGATCAGACTCTAAACAGATCAAAAATACTCAGTAATGCCAGATAACAGGGCTATGAATTGTGGGCACTTGGGCATTTTTACATTGCATTTGATACCTTTTCCAAAAGCTATTTATAGCTCGGAGGAATATTCACTGAGCTGTGCAGTCCCAGCTCTCCCACTTACATATGGTAATATTCCTGAACATTCAAACCCCTTAGCATCAGTCAAGGCCTCTTAGTGCTATTGTTCAGGAGTAAGTACGTATCATTCATTTCACTCATGAGGTTACATAAGGATATTTTAGGCAGAGCTGAGCACAAAACAGAGGTTTTTAATGAAAAAGCTGGAAACATTTTCCCTTGCTGTGCCACAGAACAATATTCCTAAAATATAGGCAATATTAGCGTTGCTCCACCTTCAGTGTTTAATGACATGAAAAACAGAGGTTTAGGAGCAGGTGATTTGTTAGATTGACTGGAAGACTAAGATAAATTTAATTATGAGCTCATCATCAGGTTTGAAATGACAGCAAACACTTCAAAGTAATGCATTACAAAAAACAGTTCTGAGTTAAACCTAATTTTGTTATGTACTTAAGACAGCTTGAGACAAATGGATAATTAGCACTAATGGCTAAACCAGGTGTTTTTATCACTTTCTTCTTCTTGGATTGTGGAAGGCAAGCCAAGCACCAAATATCTCATGTACTATCACAGCATCATTTATGACTGTACTTCCTGTGAGGTGCTGTGCTATGGTTCTCCTTAGAGCACTAAAAGAAAACATTTGTTCCGTATATCAGAAAGGTCCAAAAGTGGAAAAACTATTTTTTATATGTCTCAGGATATAAGGCGCATAAATGCAAGACTGACCAAGAAGTAGCTCAAGCATAACTCAAGCATTGCCCGAGTTTGATTACCTGATGATAATTTGATCACCTGATGATAGCTACTGTAGTCTTTTAAAATTTACTTTATTTATAAGCAAAACTAAACTAGCATTTCTCCTTTGGAGAAGAACACTTCCTCTGTATAATATCTACTGCACTGCAGCCCTGTTCATTAGGATGCTGGAACCTTTCTTGCTTAAAAGACTCACAAAGTGATGTTGGATTCAGCGCTTCTGTCCACCAGCATGGTCTGCATGCTCACTGGAAAGTCAGGGCTGCACGAATTCGTATGAGTGAAAGATCTGTTATCTCCAGAGGAAGTTCCTTCTCCCTTCTGGTTTTAGTGTTTGCAGACCACGGTCAGAGAAAAGATTGCCTTAATCCCAAGCTGGAGATACAAAGTTTTATTCATGAAAGCCACCAGCTGGTATTCTTTTATAATTCTAAATTTATAGGAAAGAAGGTCATCTTTGGAGAAATCTGTAAATTTGAAAAAACAAAAATCTGGAAAATAATTAATGGTTAATGCATAATGCAGGTCACAACATTAGATAACAGGGAGAGCTGCTCTCAGTACTTTGGGATTGTACACTAGCAAGGACATCATCCTACCCTGCTTTCAGAGCAGTACTAAAAAAAGATCAGATTTTCACTACAGCAACTCTACCCTGCCACATATTGGGAAAACATCCAGCTCTCTGAAGGACTCAAGTCCTGTTTCCAGCCTTCATCTCTGGTCTCCCCAGTAAACTAGATTATTCTACATGGTTATACTGGCAGTACACACTTGACTGCCCTTCTCTTCTCAGTGCAGTCAGGAACCTCAATGAATGCTGAAAATCAGCCTGTTATGAAATTGCTTTCACTTTCATGGCTCTTCCTTAATTCCCACTGACATCTTGCTCAGTCTCAGGAAGGATGAATTTGTATATCCAGACCTTCTCAGAATCTGCTAGAAGTACATGTGGGGAAGTAAACTTTCTCCTTCCATAAAAACAGTCCAGAGGATTTCTTTACATCCAAATTGCACTAACAGACAGATTCAGAGCTTGTGAAAACAACAGACCTCATAAAAACAGCTTTGAGAAGACTAATTACCTAGTTTTATGGTATGAAATTTGTGTTTTCTTAATATATAATCTATTTTAATTAGCCATGAAGTCGATTGTTAATTACTGTTGTCATTTCATTTTAGACAGTCACATCAGTTTTAGAATGGACTTCACTGGATGTTATTGAAAACGCATTTCAAAATCAAACATGTGACAAATTAAAGTGTTTTGAATAAGCACCATTCAGATTCAATTCTGCAAGTAGGTGGGAAAATAGTTTTGGTCTGCAGCCTAGATGCTGGATATCCTGTCACTGTTAGGAAAAGCCTTTGTGGCAAAGAGATTAACAGACACAGTGCTTTACTTTTCCACACAACCAGAATTTTTACAGTAGACACATTACACAGACATAGTCTGGAAGGGCAAAAAGAAGCAGGGCATTTCTAGACAGGAAGCTTCCCTCAAGAATTTAGGAATATTTTCTAGTACTAGCACATACAGTTTCTTATCTGCACTTTGCAGCTGTCTAGCGGACACTAATGAGAGATTTCACATTCGTACCAATTACTTGAAATATTTAATGTCCTTCTTAAGGTGCATTTACACATCAAAGAAATGACTCAGTCCAAGCATGCCACAATGCTGCAGAGGAAAAGAAAATGTCCCCACTTTGTGCTGAAAGAGAAATGACTTTGAGTTCTCCTGCAGCTAAGGCTACATCATCAGTTTTATTTTAGATCTTCATTTTCAGAGGTTGATAACCTAGGGCAAAAGTGCTGTATCTGTACAATTCTGGGTAGACAGTATATCAGGTAAACACCAAAGTCATATCCTCCTTAGCCAGTTATGGACATTTTTAGGCAGGCATCTAGACAGGATCCCAAGAAAAACTTGGGCACAACAACAGTGAAAGGTGTGTGTGTAACTGATAGACAGCTGGATTCTGAACCAAAATAACCCATCCTATCTTATGTAACTTGGATGTTGTAGCCAATTCTCTAAGGTCTGAGAGAAATCACTAAAATTCTCTGTCCATGAACACACCCTTCTGGAAATAATAAATAGTTTTCTTTTTTTGGTTTTGTCAGAACTAAATCAATAACGTTCACAAAATGCTTCTGTGAAGAACACTGGGTGTTAATTAGCCTTTTATTATTCAAGAGAACAATTACTGAAACAATAACTTTCAACTGGTGAAAAAACTATAAAACATGTAGCTTAGGTTGCTCATGATGTGTTGCCGTGGTGATGGTCACTAACTTACACAGTGAGCAGCATATTATAAGACTTTTTAGTTTGGGGGTTTTATTAACTGCTAGAAAATATATTGAGCCATCTCTACCATCATCTACATGAACCCAAAGAAAGCTGGGCTTGTTAAGTGAAAGGATCCAATTAAATGCATATTGATCTAATTTTCTGTTTTACTATCTTACTGAAAACTTGCAGCTCAGGGTGGTTGGTTACAGTTCTGTGGGGACTAAGCCACCCCTGCCTGAGCCCATCTACAGCTCCAGTGTTTCTGGTTGGTGAGGAGGGATATGATGCACTCTGAAGGCAGCACATCAGCAGGGTGCTGAGGGGTGAGCTCACAGGGTCTGAGTGAAACACCAGGCACTGACTAGAGCACCCTCCCTTCCCTTGGTGCCACAAGGCAACCTCCATCTTCCCTCTTCCATCCAAAGAAATTGGTGTTATTGCCAGAGACTGCTGCTCACAGAGACATCCCACCCTCAGTACATAAGCATTATCTGAATTTAGCCTCGCTTCCTCTAAGCTCTTATTAGATCTGTCTCTGGTAAGGAAACATCTTTAGCTGTTAAATCAAATAACATTTTCCTAGCGCATGCATTTAAATGGCTGCAGTTGGTTCTCAGCCTACTGTTTCATGCTATTTGTATTTTAGTTTTTTAAAGAAATGTAAATCAGCATTGAGAATACATTTTTGGCCTTAAAATATCCATAATAATAACTGTAACCATTTTTTCTTTAGAATACTAATATAAAGAAATAGATTCACAGCTATGAAGCATACTTCCCATATGTAGAGAATGTTTATAAATAATATCAAGATTTTAAAATGAGTAATTGCCTCCCATTTTTTTCCACTGCTTAGAGAATTTAAAATCTTTGGCTTTTGAAAATTAAAAATAAAAGTGTAAGTCTTTGATAAACAGTATTGTTTGAGCTAAAATTAAACCAAACCTCCTGCATTTTATTTTTATGGCAGTTAATATTCAAAATATCATAAGGTTATGTGGTCTACACTAAAACTGACAATGGTTTTTTTCAGCAAAACACATACTCATCATTCCATTAAAAAAAAATTAATTGCTGAATTTGAAAGAGTTAGTTTGCTATTATTAGCACAGGCAGTCTTTGATTTGTAGGTTAGAGGAAAAAAATGGTCCCTTAGACACCATTAGCTAAAAATCTGCTTCATGTTTAATCCTTTTCTTCAGTTGGTACTCCGGTACTCCCTTTCTCCCTTTGACCAGGAACTATTAATCTTTATGGCTTTTTCATTTCTAGGAAAAATTACCTTTTAGTACTCATCCTCCTTTTAATTTTTTTTTTTTTTTTTTTTGTGGTAGAAGATGGCTGAAATGGTTCAGAGGTACCCTTTAACTTTTGTTACTGTGTGGTCAAGTATGGTTTCATGCAAAGAATGCAGAAGTTCAGTTAATCTCCCAGAAAATATTTGTATTTTCATTCAGAACCCAGCAATTACACTGTCAAAATAAGATTTAAATCTCTGCAGAAAATTGTGCAATTTCACAAGTACGTGTGTAGCGTGGTGGGGTGCAGAAGAAGAAAAATCTACTAAAAGAGGTTACTGAGATGACAGAATCCTGGGAGTTGAAAAGAAGCAGAAACACAGCCATCACTGGTCTCCAGTAAGGCAAGGGAGCTAAACACTTTCAGGTGACCTCTTGCAAGTTCAGCAGGAATGGACACAGGATACTGCAGCCATAAGTCAGGCACAGATTGCTATAGCAAAGGAATAAACCTTCACTATGGGTACACAACAGTTTGATGTGTTTGTGTGTGTGTGTGTCAGTGAAAATTTCACACCATCTTCTGAAGTGTGTGGTATTGCCTGTCACAGAAAATTAAAATTGTTTGAATTAATAATGTACTTCTTAATGGTTTTATAGAAAAATTTGTACCAAAATTCTAGGTGATATGAGATTGCGAAGTGTTAGTTTAGCCACAAAAGGAAAGCAGACTCAAGGTACTTGCAGAGGATGATTAAGGACATGAAATATAGCAGGATATAAAAGAAAACTATCCTCAGGATACCTGTAATACCAATGCCCATAAAAATTCTGCAGGTCAGAAACTCAATGTTAATAGTAGAACTCTGAAGACAATGAACTGGATAATGAGTGGATAAAGATTTTTAGTGAAATATTAACAAAATCTTCATCCCTCTACTTGTTTTAATGGGGACAATAGACTTCTGGAAGAGTCACAATGGGAACTTCCACATATGGTTCTCCCATTGTGACTCTTCTCTCAAAACCAGAACAGTGGATGAAATAGGAAGTGAAGTGTAACAAGAGAAAGAATACTAAGATGGACAAGACTGCAGTAATGAATCTAGAAATAAACAATTAGCACAGTTGTATGACATGTGTCCTGGATACTTGCCTGCAAGAATTTAAAAGGAATAAACTTCAAGAAAGTGTGTTTTTAAAATATCTATATTAATAGTATGTCTAAAAGCTGTTAAAAAGTAAACTATAACAAGGGAAGATGCAGACTGCTGAGAGCAGGCGCTTTATGAAAAGTGACGCATCTCCAGCTGTGGAGTGGTCTGGGAGGATGTTTGACACTGTGTAGGGGCACCATTGCCATCTCTGACATTGCCAAGGACCAGCATGCAGAGGAAAGCCCAAGCACACTGAGGGAGCAGAGGTGGGAAGGGACAATTAACCATGGCTCAGCAAGAAAACAGCATTTCAGTCAGGGAATTCAGCATCCTGGAGCTCATTGTCTTGTCCAAGTTGCTTGTCCAGGGGCAGCCCAGACCTGCCCTGTCTTTTGCCAGCCTGCCTGATTACTGAGCTGAGGACTGGACACACAGTATGCAGAAATGGACTGAGTGAAGTCATTTAACATGAAAGTGCATTTCTGCAAGGCCCAATAGATGAAAGAGATGATTTAAGTGCTTTCTGACGGTGGCAGATTAAAAGATTAAAATTAAAATTGTAAAGTTCAATTGTGCAAAAGGATGCAGACACAGTGTGAGACCTGGCATTGTGGTGTCTGACTTTGAAGTGGTTGGCATCTTCTTTTGAAGTGCAATCCACCAAGATGTGTCAGCTGCTTGCACTCTCATCAGCACTCTTCTGAATGAGATTTAAAGCAGCAGCACACTAAGCAGTGAGCCACTGCTCCAAGTACAAAACTAATAAGAAAGGTATGTCTGAAATCACACCTTCTTTTGGCTTTGGACTCCTAGAAAGGGAGGAGTTATGCTAGATAGTCACACACCAGAGTTTCTCCGGTAGAGAAAACCAGCTTCCTAGCTTCAGGCCAAATCTGTGGAGAGTTTAATCCAATGTTTTTGGACTAGGACACCTGGATAGTGCATCTCTAGGAACACCCCAGCTGTCTAATGCATGCCTTGTTGAGGACACAGGGAACTGCAGATGTTGAGATGCTGAAGCACCATTACACCTACAATCCCAGAAACTACAGTTCCACACCTACAGCTGCAGAAACTGCTGTTGGTCCAAACAGAAACCATCTTGGTTGTGCTGGGCTACAAGGAGAAAGGGAAAGATGTCACCCTGATTTTTTAAGATTTTCTAAGCCTTCTGATGTTGACATTCTTGTAGCTAACTTTCTAACAGACTTTCTGTAAATAACTCATTGTTTTGCATTCATTTATGGAGGAGAAGAAAGTTGATGGACTGTTGGTTTGTCCAGTGTGATTGGAGAGGTGGCACTGTCACCCTCCAAAGCACAGTCACTTTTGGAAAACTATAAATGTTGGAGTCAGAAAATAAACTTCCCATTTTCTTCACCTTGAGAAAAGTGTGTGCGCTTGTGTTCTTTCATGTCCTATAGCGACAGAAAGGCAGCTCAGTACAAAATGTAGGCTGATGGGGCACACCCCAGCTGGAGTGGCTGAACCAAGAACAGTTCCTCTACTTTTTAACCAAGCTATGCTTTCAGATGAACTTACACTGCTTGTATGTATCAGACCTCCTCTTACAACAGGGTACTAGGTCAAATGCCTAAAGAGGGATACGTAGAGGACGGTCTGAGACACAGCATGGTGGTGAACATCCATTTACATGTATGCCCAGATGCAGAATTTCAGGTGTGAGGGAACTAACCAGTGAAACCTAAGTGTCTGCAGACCAAGGGGAAGTGATTTCTAAACAAAGTATAAGTACTACTAAATTTCCCAGGAAAAAGTACGAGTCTTTTTCTTCTCAGAAGATGAAACTTGAAAATAGGAAAGGACAGAACAGAAGGAAATACCAAACAAACAATGAGAGATAATTTTGATTTTTTCCTTAAATATCAGAGGTGCAAACTGTGGTGTAATTTAAATGTGAATTAGACAAATATTCTAGCTACACTGGGTATATAGAGGCCATCAGAGTCCTCCCTCAAAGTCTGCAAAGCAAATAATGTAAGATTGAAAGAGTATGACAAAACATAGAGTGAAGGCAAAAGCATACAATAAAGTATTTGCAAAAATACCCCTATTTTGGTTATAACAGTGCTTCAGAAAACTGGTACAGGATTATTTGCCACTGAGAAAAGTCCTGCATGCACTGACAGAATTCTATTACTGCTTTATAACAGATAAGCCTATTAAAAAGCCTAAACCACACACTGAAATATATGCGTCTCACTCAAGGTAAGAAATTGTAAGCTGTAGATGTCTTTCATTCACTTTTTCCAGTTACCATAACCAGGCAGCACCACTGCTGCTCTTCTTTGTCAATATTTTTCCTAGTTCTCACTTCTGTGCTCCCAGCTGCTTTTCTCCTTGTGTGCACCAAAAACGAGAAAGGCACTATCCTTCTCATAATATTCCAGGATCTTAACAATAAAATAGAAATAAAAAGATAAGGAAAGGAATTCAGCTTAATGGCAGAATGGCATAGGTGATGTTTGGCAGATTCTGTTGTAGTATACAATGCTACTACACACAACTTATGTACAAATCCCCCTGCCCTATAAAAGACCAATAAAGTTGTGAAGTATTTTAAGATAAGACTTTTATCTATGTGAAAGATTACAGGTGGGATTTGGATTCCTACAACAGCTTGACTATTGCAGCAAGCTTGCCATTGACTGGTACACCTTGTTCTTAGTTGAAAAGTCATGATTTAAAATCTAAATCCAAGCACTGCTTGAACCTTCACCACTGAAATCAGGTGGAAGCTTAATGATGATCAGTTCATACAAACAATGATGCAGAAGACACAAAACCAATACCCCAGTAGAGTAGAGAGCACTATTAACAAAACCACTTACATTTGCAACAGCGAGGGATGGGCCCTGTCCCTTCCAGGTTAGACTTGTAGGTCAGGAACTATTTCTGTCTTTGGTGAGAGGCTTTTCATCTCAGCCCACTGAATGTTGCTGACAAACACTGACCTTGCTTGACCATGGTCATTAGCTGTGTTTACCACAACAGATTTAACAGCACTTCTGTTTTATGCTGCTTTCTCTGACACATTTCTTCCTGGCTTCTCATTCAGACCTGGCTCACAACTTCTCTTTCCCAGAGTGAAGTCTCAGTAACAAATTTTCCCAAATGTGGTTTGATTTTTAAATTTTTTTCCCCCAATCTATGACCTGGCTTGGCTTGCTAAAGGGAAGAAGCTCAGCAGTGTGTCAAGTCTGACAGTTCCCCCCAGCTACAGAGGCAGACGTGGCTCTTTCAAAATCTATTAGAGCACCAAGGGGACAATTAAGAACAGGAAAAGAAGGCAAAACAGTCAACTGGGTTCTACTTTCTGAGCATGCAGTGTGGGATAAAACAATTCATGTCCTAGGTTTGGATAGGAAAAAAGCAGAAAAGTCAGCTTCTTGTGGGAAAATACAAATGTTAGCTTCTCTTGCATTCATAATTACAGACCAGAGTCATCCAGGTAATTCAGCTTTTTAACAGTGTGGATGTTTTCCATGTTTCTCAACTCAATTAAATTATTAGACAATAATTTAATTGTGCAAAATTTCACACTAAAGGGGGTGCAAGTGTTTGCTTGGTACTGTGAAGAGCTAAGTTTGATAAAGGGAAAATGTGCAGCAGTAATAGAGGAAACTTGAGTAGAGGGAAGAAGATAAGCACTATAAAAGGTAATACCCTAAAATATCACTTATTCGCTATTGTTGGGAGGAGCAGATAACAGTGAGAAGTGGAAATTCTGTATTCCAGGAAAGAAAAACTTATTCTTACCTGTCAGATGTTTGTACTTTAATAGTAAAAACATACATGTTAATGGAAAGAATGGAGCTAAAACTGTCAAAGGTGGTTGACTCTGAAAATGTATTACCTGTGTGTCACCTCCAAAGCTAGAATATTTTTTGGAGAACAAACCACTCTTGATTGCCTCTCAGGAGAGCCTTGCCAGTGAGAAGTCTCAAGTGAATGATGATCTTCTCCCATTCAGCACTGAGGATGAAATTGATAGCCCATTCTTTAACAGTTAATAATAACCTTTATATAACAGCAGTTTTTTTTAAAAAGAGACAAGAATATTTATAAAAAATCTGATTTATCACACATTGAGAATATGCTTTGCCTGCAGAAGCCATCTGTCTACGCACTTCACAGCTCTGTTTTCTGTGGGAGATAGGCTGTCATATGAGTTATTTCTTTCTGCTGTTTATTTTGGGATTTTCAGTTTAAAGGACATAAAATATTTTGTATTTTGTTTTGTTTTTCAGCACAAGAAGACATATTTGAAGGCTGACACATGAATCAAGGGCCCAGGGAAGGTGTTAAGCTTCGATAAAAGTTTAAGTTGCAGTGACAATTGGGTCCAGACAACTGTCAATGGCTGGAAGAGCTTTCAGGTGAAGTGCCTCAGAGAAGGGTTATGGCAGGGTTTGAATCTGCCTGAACCATTGTACTGAGCAGAGCAGTCTGAAAAACAAGTGCTTTGTTTCCTCCAACACCATAAAATGCACCTTTGATGCTGTAATTATGGCCAGGGCACCCTTTTATAATTCTCTCTGAACAAGCATTTTTTGCATGTATGAACATTTATAGATAGAGTTCTATTAAGAATGTGCATTGTTAATTAGCCAAAGATTAATTTCTTTTCTTAGCTTTTTATTGCTATTTTATTTTTAAGATTTAAAAATTATGTGAGGAGAGTGACTTCCCAGTAATGGGTGCACATCTTTATGCCTCAGTGTTAACTACATTCAGTTACCCACTGAAGGCAAGTGTAAAAGAAAATAGAGTTACAGAGGCTGATAAAGACTTGATCAGTATTGGACATAGATATTTCAGCAACAAAGCAGGGGATATGTCTTACAGCTTGTTTTTTAGCAATATGATCCACTTCAAAGCTCCAACCGTTAGGAAGAAACAGTAGCAATGATCCTAATAATTTTTCTGTAGAACCACATTATAGAACACTCAGCTGGGCAAAATTGGTGCATGCAGAGGTACAGTAGCAGAAAGGGAAGTACTCTAGTTAACCAAGAACAGGTGTATCCTCAGCAGAGGAGAGAAAAACAAACACCTTTCCTTGAAAGAGGAAGCTTTCAATGGCAAAGTCTGAGTTAAGAGATGTAGTAGGTTAAAATTGAATGAATAAAGAGGAAAGGAGTAATCTGGAAAGACGGCAGCTAAAAGAATGAAAAGAGAAAATGAGAGAGAGAGGCACCCAGGAAATGAGGGGGAGGAAAGAAGAACATTTAAATGCTTATTTGGATCAGTTCACAGACACTAATTGCTGCAATATTTTCTCATCAGTTTCAACAGGAATTAGGGAACTCAGGGTTATATTTGAGTTCATATTTATGGTAGACATGCAACTGTGTGCAGCAAAAGAAAAAAAAATTGCAGGATCTGGTTTTTACAAAATAAACAGGCATGCTGGGCTGACAGGTCCAGAGGAAAAAAATTCTCCTCACCCAAGCAATAAAATGGTTTATGTGTGTTTCTTGTGGGTTCAGTTGGAAAGTCTGTGCAGATGTGGTGACCACACACCTCACTGCTCCTTTAGTGACTGTATTCTTTTGGAATAGAAGTTCATTTAGGACAAGTTGGATCTGGGAGGGAAGCAGGACACAACAGACAATTCTGGTACAATTTTATCAGATACTTACAATACAAAAGGAGTAGATATATGTTGAGAAGGAAATGTACTATGTAAGGGTTATGAAGTGAAGAAAGGCTTGGAAACCAGCACCCTTTCAAGACTTATTTACACAAAATCTACATTTCCTTCAGTTTAGTGACAGGTGGTTCTTCTGTCCTTATTTTTTCCACTAAGAAGCAAACAAAATCCAGGCAAGACGGTTTCAGATTTCACCTTCCTTCAAGGTCAAATCAAATCATCAACCCAAAAGGCCAAATTACCTTTTCTGAGAAGCTGAAAAGAGACTCACTACATTGGCTCACCAGAGTCCACAACCACAGAGAACCTGACTCAGGAGCAGATGTAGTTTATGGCAACAGTGAGAGAGCCAAACCTTTGATTACATGCCTGAGGAGAAGGTGTTTAGGAGGGAAACAGGGGAGAGAGGGGGGAAGCAGATAGGAGACATCTGATCTGAAAGTTGCCAGGGTGCAGAATAAATTGCTGAATGGGTAAATCAAAACAAATCAAAACAAAACCCAAACCAAACCAAACCAAAACAAAAAAGTGGGAAGAGCACGACCCCAAGATAGACTTCTTACAATAAAAGAGCTTTGTGGAAAATAAAAAAAAAAACAAACTGTAGTATATTTATATCATATATAAGAAGTCATCTACAAGTAATTTCAAAACACTTTCTCAGGACAGCATCTATTTTGCCCTCAGATGAGCTACAGCACACAGCCTGGGGACTTCTGACAGGAGCAGTGACCAGTTTGAGCTCCTGCACTGAGTGCCATTGCACTTGCTTTACACTACAGGAAGCAATTCAGCAGATACAGTGCATTCAGAGGAATTTTGAGGTAAAAATCATGTCAGTATATACCCAGTGTAATTTATGGCTAGGTAATGCAAAATAAACACTTAGCAAAGTTAGCAAAAGTTTATTTGTTAATCATTCTATTGTCCCAGTCAGGAGACTCAAAGGTATTGCCATCATGATAAATGAAAAGAAAAAAAAAAAATATATACATATATACTTTTTCTTGCCAAAACATGGACATGCAAAACGCTTTTCAAAATTTTAAAAAGACACAATACACAGTAGTTTATTCTTTTTGCCAATTTCCAATATTGCTGGATATTGGGAAGAAGTCCTGATAACAGACAGGTGTTACATGAAAACAACAAGCAAGAGAAGAAAAAGATGGATTTGTAGTTTTCCTAAACAAAACTCTCTGATAATTTCCATTACTCATAGTTTTTTCTTTCAGGAAGTGATATCACTTACTGCTGTAGCCCTTATTCCACCAGAATTACCCGTGGGGCACCTCAGGGTTAGCCTGATAAATGGTCATCCCTACAAACCCAACAGTTCTCCTCTGCAAAACTAAGAGAGGAGATCAGAGTGACTGCAGCTGTTCGGCTGTACCAGCCAAAACACACAAAATAGGTCACATGAGGGGATACTGTTATTCTGCGGCTTGAGGACCTTGGAGCCATTATCTTGAGATAAGTCACTCTTTCGGTGTTATAAAGTGAATAACTTCAACCCAAATTTCATGTAAGTCCATAAGGAATCAGTAGAATACTGGTTTTCACTGAGTCTATAATCTGACCCATGTAATTTTCCATTACTGAGGTTCTTAGTGGTTTTTGAGTTCTTGAGATCTTCTTAATACATTTGTTGGTCTGCTTGCCAGTTTCCTAATGCTTTTCCTTATAATACATTACCATCTCTCTCATTGGAGTTTTCCCAGTAGTTACTGACTTAATATTTTTGCCTTCTGTAACAGTATTTCATCCTTGGAACACTGAAGTAACACTCTTTCACCTGGACCCTCTCCACAGAATATTTATTTTCTTTGATGACAAGAAAAAAAAAAAAACAAACCAAAAAGCCAAAAAAAAAAAAAAAAAAAAAAAAAAAAAAAAAAAAAAAAACCAAGGGAGAAAGAAGAGGGGAAAAAGGAAAAAAGAAAATAACCCCCCCCCCACTACTCCCTAAATAATCTCCAATATCTTAATGCAGAATCTGGTGGTAAAATGAATACTGCACATGTTCAGAAAAGCCACAGTTCAGGCAGAGCACATGCTGGTAGCTGTGCACAATAGCTTGCAGAGTCAGGGCCTGAATCAGCAGTGTAACTGGTAAGAAAAAAAGGCAGAGACAAAAAAGTCTATGATATGTGCTGTGATGAGCTGTTTCATGAGACACAGATGACAAAATGACATTCTGTACTCTGGTTGTTAAAAACAGAAAATTCAACCAGTATTTTTATCTTACTCTTTTTCAAATACTAAATATTAGGTACAGTAAACTTCACTATTTCTGCTGTGTTAATGATGTATTTCATTTCACATCACAGTGATTCTTCACTGAGTCTCTAGGATAAATATTTGTGAACAGTGAATACTTTCTTTTTAAAATATAAGTAAAAAATTACACTGAAATTCACTTGTGTGTAGGATAGCCATCTATGCCTCAGTTACCTTTTAAAACAAGACTTAAATGATGTTACTGGTCTTAATATCCTCTGTGTCCATAATATATTTCAGAAAGCATTAAATGGTGTTACTGTTTAAACGGGATATTAGTAATAAATATAATAGGGAAAAATTAAAGATATTAAAAAATGATGCTTAATACCAATCCAGAGAGGACTGCATTCAGAGGCATACTTTTGTTACGTTTTCAGGTATTCAATGAAGTGAGCAATAATTTCTGTTTAATTTCATATCAATTTACCTTATTCAGCTCCTCATTCCCTTAAGAAACTACTTGTAGGCTTCATTACTTGATTTCTTCTGCTCCTCTGCCTTTGGCTCCATGGAAACCAAGGTAAAATTAGTAGCAGAGTGGAAATCCCAAGCAGCCCTGAGGTAGACTCTTAGGAAATCCACCTTTTTTATTTTAGAGAATCAAAGAATCACAGACTGGCTGTGGTAGCCAGGTATCTCCAGAAGTCACCTTGTTCAACCCACTTGCTCAAGCAGAGCTACCTAGAGCAGGATTTCCAAGAAAATATCCAGGTGGCTTTTGAATATCTCCAAGGGTGAGAATACTCCACTGTGTCTCTGGGCAGCCTGTGGCAGTGCTCAGCCAGCCTCAGAGTGAAAATGTGTTTCCAGAATGTTCAGAAAAACCTCCTGTGTTTCAGGTTGTTCCCACTGCTTCTCGTCCTGTCGATGAGTGCCTTTGAAAAGAGCCTGGCTCCATCCTTTGTCCTCCCACTTCAGGTATTTATTCACATAGCTGTATGTATATCATATGTTACATATCCATATATATGTACATCATATACATTTACACACAGTCCCAGCTCTCTCAGCCTTTCCTCATAGGAGAATGATCCACTTTCTTAATCTTGTGGCCCTTCATTGGACTCTCCTAAGTGTCCCTGTCTCTCTGGTATTGGGGCGCCCAGAACTGGACACAGCAATCCAGGTGTGGCTTCACCAGTGGCAAGCAGAGGGGAAGGGATCCTCCTTTCACCTGCTCTCAGTGCTTTTTCTAATGCAGCCCAGGGTTCCACTGGCCACCTTTATGGCAAGGGCACATTTGTGTTTCACGTTTGATGTGGTGTCTACCAGAAGGCCTGGTCCTTTCCTGCTGAGCTACTTCCACCTGGTCAGCCCTCAGGGCACTCAGGCTTGTTTCTCCCTGCGTGAAGGACTTGGCATTTCTCTTTGTTGAACTGCCTGAGATTCCTGTCAGTCCATTTCTCCACACTTTCAAGGCACCTCTGGATGGCAGCAGATCCAGAGGTGCATTTCCCCTATGCACTGGCCATCCCTCCCAGTAACACACCACCAGGAGCCCTGCTGAAGGTACCCTCTCTCCATCACCCTGATCACCAGGGAAGATGTGGAACAGGGCTGGAGCCAGGACTGAGCCCAGGGTACACCACCACTGCCTCCTGGCCTCCAGCTGGGCTTTGTGCTGCTGATCACCACCTCTAATCTCAGCCATTCAGTTTTAAATCCACTGTCTGCTCATCATCAGCTGCAGTTTCTTTATCAGGATAGGGCAGACAGTGTCAAATGCCCTCCTAAAGTTGAGGTAAAGAGATAGTATCCACTGCTCCTACCCTCCTTATTTAAAAGGAGGGTGTTTGACTGAATCTATGATTTGACGATGTAACTAGCTCTCTCTCAGCATTTATGTGCAATGAACATTTCTAATACACTTGAGTGTGACAGCCAGTGCTTGGAGAGCCACCAAAACAAGACAAGTATCAGTAGCTACATTGTTGAAAGCACTTGGCCAGAACTCACCTGAAAAACAACAAAATGAAAGAAGCAAAGCTGGAAGAAATACAACTATCACCACTTGTACAGGTTAGGATGGAAAATACCATTTAATGAACAAATTTTGAAATTCTCTCTGGTGTATGAAACTATTGTGAAAAGCTCTGTGGTTATCATGATTTCACTGCTATATAACGAGATAAGGGGAAAACTTTTAAGCATGCAGTTGCAGGGAACAGTCTGAAATTTCTGTCCTTTTCATTATCAGGCCATGAGCTAATTAGTCAGAACAAGCAGGAAAACTTGCCTCATGGCATATTAATTCACAATTCATATTCATGGGGGTTCCTACTCATCCCCTCAAGCTTCCTGGACTGCCTACTGAGAGGCAGCATGGTTTGCCCTCCAGTACTGCCCTGCAGAAAAGTGGGTATAGCACCACTTACTGTGTTTTGAAGTCTAATTAGCTGTTTGCAAAAAGAAGTGAGGTTGGCAGATGAAAAGTGCTTCAGAAATGCAAAATATTATTATTACTATTAATAATAAAAATGAAGCACATGCACCAAATAATTATCATAGCAAAAAAAAAAAACCCACTGATACCTTTATAAGGCTGAGAAAATACCATCTTTTCCTTCAGCAAACCCCCTTGAATATCATTATTCTTGTTTTTTAACAGATACTGTTAATGATACACCCGGCATTAAATGTTGTATCTAAGCTAGGTGATTTTTCTAAATGGAGAAAATAATAGAGCTAATGTTTTAAAAACAAGTCCATATTAGGTTAACAAATACTGAATGTTAATGAGGAGATTTTCCAGATTTTCAAGCACTGAATTGGCTGATCTCTTGAAAAACATGACCTATTTTTAAACACTGATCTTGAAAATGCTCTACTTACAGTCTTATGTTCAAAGTATTAGACTGCAAGGTTTGGAACAATCTAAATAATTGATGATCTCCTAATCAAAAGGGACATACATCAAAGTGAAAAAGCTACAGTTCTGTTCATTGAAGGAGTTAGGAAAACATGGAGGAAAAGAGAAAGGAGTATTGAGACTGAAAATGTGAGCAAACAGTAATCAAATTGCTACCAAAAGATTTTTTACAGACCACTCCTATCACAAATCCCACAAATTGTTTATGATGAATAATTCCATTGACAACATCAAGTAAAAACTGAATCCCAAAGAAAACTAAATTTTCACAAGTTATACTGCTTATATCTGTACACTGATAGACCCAAATCTAGGTATTCAAACACCTAAGAGACAGGATTACAATCCTTCAATCTGGACCACCTAGAGTGAATGTTTTCGTGACAGATAACCTGATAGCTTGGAAAGTGGTAGCTTGTCTGCATAACAAACATCACTGGCTTAATTTATAGAAGTTAAAATATGTCAGTTAAAATGGTGAAAAAATTGCAGAATTAGAAAAAGGTTACATTAATAACTGTATAGCAGCCAGGGTTCTGATGTGAATGAAATGGCTGTAAATTAGGTCAAAATCAATTTGGAAATGCCACAAAGTATGTCCATCTTAGGATTCACCTTTACTTTAATTCTCTCAGCTTTGTATGTGAGTCACTTAAATCTTTCAGTAGCAATGGCAGTAAATTTCCTTCTAATATTACACAAAAGGAAAATTGTATCTGTGACACCTAGGGGGTCTGAGAAACCTGTCTTGTGAAAGATGTCTGTCCTCATGGCAGGGTTTTGGAGCTAGATGATCTTTAAAGTCCCCTCCAACCTCCCCCTCCTCCAATCTATGATTCTGTGATTTCTAACACAGAAGAATATTGACATCACTTCACCATAGAACATTCTGAATAGATCTTTTAAGGCTACAGTCATCTTTTAATTCATGTTTACAAACTTCACTGAAATAGTCCTAACTTCTAAAACACTCCAAGCCCCACCATTTTAATAGCTATACTTCACTAACCTTTTGAAAATAATCTATTCAGCTACCACTTTTTAGTCTGTGTTTATGGCAATAAAATAATTATCTTGGTATCTTCTTTATAGATGTTTCTTAGTTATGCCCAGGCACATGCATTTTCATGTAGACATGTATTTTTTGCCTTGGTTTCTTTCTTTGCTGGCTTCTGGGACTCTGATTCAAAAGAATAATCTTCTTCTTCTCTTACCTTTCTTCTTTAGGTCACCCTCACCTTCACTCCTGTTTCTCATGTTTTTTTTCCAAGCAAGAACAATAGAAAAAGGACATCTCCTTTTCCCATATCACTATTGTTTAAAGGCAGTCCTATTATTCATGAAAGATTAAAAGATTCTGAATCATCCTAAGATCAAATTATTTTTAAAATGCCAATATTAGGTTTCAATTTGTTGTAAGTGTTAAATCTAACATTAAAAAAGTAACTGATTTTTATGTCCTTTCTAGAGCTTTTATGCAAAGTTTCAATAAGTGTCTGTGCTCAGTGAGCTGTACATGGTGCAAACAAATGATGGAGAGTCCATCAGGTGGGTTCTAGGAGTGCAAGCTACCAGAACAGCTATCAGACACCTGGTGAGATAGATCCAAACCAGAGAAAAGGGAGTATTGATGGCACAATTCCTACACCCTAAGAAAACCACACCCATAAGTATTAATACAACAACTTGGAAATCAGACTTCTTTTGAGGGAAAAGATTTAAAAAATTAGATTTTGTCCTTTACAGGATACACACACATAATGCTTATTACTATTTTTACACAAAGGAAAAGGTTCCTGCAAGTGTCCTGTACCCACCAAAAATACAAAGAAAACTCTAAGGTAAGTTTTCTCCTAACTCGAATGTTTTACAGGATGAGAAGGAAAAAAACCCCAAAAAACGATTCAGCACATAAACTCACACATTCCCTGATACACACATACATGCTTTTCCCTCTTTATCCCTCTAAATCACTCAAAATAGTAAATGCCCACTTCCTCTAGCTGTCTCCTCTCTCAAAGGTACAGAACAAAGGAAGACAGTACAAAAATAACCATGAGTTACTAAGTTGTTTTAGAATATGAGCTGAATGTCAGATGATAAAATCAGATTTTTATTCCCAGAATTTAAGAAAAGAAAGTTCTTGAGAACAGTTACAGAATTGACAGCCTAATAGCTTGGTATCTCCCATGTCTTGCACCCAAAGAATAAACTAAAAACTCTCTCTGTTAAAGGAAAAGAGTGTAAAGATACACAAAGATGCCTTTTGTCACATAGCTGGACTTCCATAATAATTTACTGAAGGGAAAGTCAGAGCCACACACTTTCGACTATTCTCCAAACGGCACATTTCTTTGAGTCTTCTCAAAAGGAATGAGAATTGGATGTCTTAAATGACATCCCAGGGTCATGTTGCCATCTGAAGGCGAATACAGAGGAATCTGCTTAGCTTGTGAAAGTCCCTCTCATTTCAGGACGTCAGCATGACACTGCAGTTATCAACGAGGGCTGTTGCAAGTGCAGAAATGCAAGCTGTAAGGGAGTGTGATTGCTTACAACTCAGTCTCTGGGCTTGCAGCTCAATCCTTTCCCATTGGGTACACAATATAGCTCTTTTCTTCTGTACCTGCTCCAAAACATGGAAGATAGCTGCTTTTTAATGAAAACAATTAGCTTAAAAAATAATGCCATTCTCTGTTAATGTATCAGTTATGAGAAGCTGCAGACATATTTGGTGGCCAACATCTGCTGCATTCACCAAGGTACTACTGATTTGCTTGAAACACAAGACTGCTACCAAGAAACTGAAAATGTTTTTTTCCTCTAATCCCTTCTCATGCTTCATGCCTGAAGTTGCTGACACAAAGTAGAGTACACTGCTCCCAGTTGAAAGGTGGCTGCTCTTTTCTGAAGGGCTGGTTCACAACAATGATTAAACACTTTCATCACACAGTTGGGAGTACCTTAATTCTGAGTTTAGATGAACGTGCCTCTCTTTTGCCAAAGGTTAAACAAAATTTGGAGACCAGTTTGTTGCAACCACTGAAAGAAACATCTGTCACACTTTAAGCCTTGCATTTTTTGTAATTTGCCTTGTCTAGCTTTTCCTATTAGTTTCTACAATATGCTGTGACAGTTGGAGAGATTCAAAGCTCTAGCAGTAAGTGATAGAGCCTTCTTATGTAAAATGAAAATATTTCAATTAGGTTAAATATATTTACACATGCAGAGATATAAAAGAGGTTTTGAGGTTTCCAGATGTGTATTATTCTGTATTGGGCTACTGAAAAGAAGCTGTGATCTAAAAGAGACTTTATTCAGCCATGCTTTATTTCTCTGCATTTAGTACAGTCTTTTACTTTCCTAGTCAGCAGCATGCCACCTGCTCTTTCATTTCCTCAAAGTAGGTCAGCAGTCAGCCATCAATCTTTCATCTTCATTACAGCTAAATCCTAAAGCCTGAGGCAAATGAACCATTTTAAAGGAGATGCAGTGATAGCTGTGGTATTCTCTCCCTTGTGTTAGCCATTTGCAGCTGAAAAAATATCTCAAAATCCAGATGAAGCTAGCCAACCTTTAACTGGAAAATAGCAGGGATGAAAGCAGTTTTCACAAGGTCTTTGTAAAAATCTGGGGACAAATTCCAAAACACAGAAACATGGGGCCAGCCTTCACATCACATAATGTCTTTCATAACATTATTAAACTCTGAAATTCAAGTTATATCATTACCCCCCGCACCCCCAAAAGAAGACAATTCTAGATCTCCAACTAATCTGGTGCCTTAGAAACACAGTCTCACTCCCCCACACAGTGTCTCTTTACTCGTGATCAATTTTTAGCTATATATTTCTAGATGAAGCCAGACTTTTGTCAATGGTATTCAATGAACAAACAAAAGGCACAAATTGAAATGCAGGAAGTACCATTTAAACATGAGAAAAAAAGTGCTTTTTTGATGATGAGGGTGGTTGAATACTGTAGCATGTTGCCCAGAGAGGTTGTAGAGAGTCCACACTTGAATATATTCAAAATATGATTACACATGGTCTTGAACAATGCACTATAAGTGACTCTGCTTTGAGCAGAAAATATCCAGAGATCTTCTCCAGTCTCAAAGATTCTATAATTCTATATTTAATTTCTTAACCTCAGTTTCTTTTTCAGGAGTCAGTTTGTATGAATTAAATAAAAATTGGGTAAACATTGAAGATCTCTTCCTCTTTATGATGTTTTCCATCTCCTGGATGTCAGGAACTGTGCTGGGACTCTACACAGTATAGGTATAACTCCACCCTGGATTTACACACTGGCATATTATTGCTTATATTTTGTCCCCTATTTCTTTTCTTATAATTCCTTACACTTGGTTTGCCTTTTGACTCCTATTGTGCAATAGGATGATATTTTCTTTTTAATGAGTGGTCTTGTATCAAGATCTAACCATCACCTGGCATTTATTTATATCCAGCTTCACCTATCCTGTCATTTTCCCTTAAACCAGAAATCTTGTTTGGCATTCAATTTATGAAATCATTGTCATAGTGACTTGTAAAATGACTTGTCAAAGTTCATAATTTTAACTCCTTAACTAATTACTTTGGTGATTTCTGATATGGATCTCATTTCATATTAATTAAAATTTTATTACTTTATTTAAAAGAGGCCAAACATTAGAAAAAAGGTTAAAAAATATCTAAGTTGCCCCCACAGTTATCTTTTCCATCTTATTCCAGCCCAATTCCTTTTTAATGCCATGTCTTAAAATATTGTTTGATGGTTTGTCATAACACACATTTCCATCCTGATTGTGTCTCCAGAGTGCTTTAACTGGCTTTTCTTTCTTCTATATTAATGTATGCAAATGAAAAATATGAAAAACTGAAAAATACTTTGGTTTAAAATGCTCACAGCATTATTGTAAGATTAGATCCCAATGAAAGCATTAAAGATATGTGCCTTCAACCTGTATAGCAAAGCTGAAGAGCATCTCCATTTGGAAGCAAGAAATTTTCATTTTGCTTTCATCTGCTGCACAAAGTTACATGCTGGCTCAATGGTATTATTGCAAACAGAAAATTCCACAGTAAATGGAACCTTTTGTCATTATCCCTACAGATCTAGGATGCAGGTGTACTGTTCCACTTTTATTTGCAACTGTCCCACAAAATGTGGAAGAACCAATCACAGCAGTTAGATTAAAAATTCCCTTTCTGCAGGGAAGTAGCGAGCACACAGAAAGAAATAACAAAGGGAATATCCAGCTTTTGTCAACCAGAATCCAAACCATTGGCTGTTTCAATTATGTCCCTGACCAAATACCAGAACTGAAATATCAACAGTCAAGACACTAAATATATACACATATATATTTGTACATATTAACACACATTCATACATATACATCTACATCTATATGCAACATATTGAAAATAAATATTTAGACAAGCATTTTCTTCACAAATATGTCCCTTTTCAAGTATCTCATTCTGAACAGATTAGAAGAATCTGTAAAAATTACAGATAAAAATTACTGGTAAAAATTACACAATAATTCATTTGTTGATGATAAATGCAGACATAATGTTTTTAAAATATAAGCAGGGTATTTCCATAAAATGAGGATTCTAACTTTCTACACTCTAACATTTGATAAATTATCAACTGCTTAGAAAGATTCTCAGCTCTCTAAAACTCTTACTTGAGTCAGAGATGCTTCATGAGAAAGCAAGAAAAGTATCTCAAAATCAATGGAAAGCATTGAATAAAACGGGAATTCGAAAGAAATAAGTACACCAATAACAAAAATCCAAAATGTTATTTGAGATAACCAGAAGTCCTTTATAACACAGTCATAATAAGGAAGTTTTATATTCTAGCAGAAATTACATGAGAAAAATTAGAATGGCTAATACAAGTTCTCAAGAACAAGGCAAGTAGGTAAGTTTTTTTTAAAATGTACCCAAAAATCAAAAAATTGGATCCATGACATTGCTTTTAAGGTGAGAAGTAATGATGACATTAAAATGAAAACTCAGAATTTTCTGTTGAAAAGGTTGTTGACTACCACCACCACAAAAAAAAACCAACCCCAAAAAATCACAAAAAAACCAAAGCAACACACAAAAAATCCAAACAAAAACAAAACAAACAAAACCCAGCAAAAATAAAAATAATCAAACAAAAATCAACAAGAACAGAGAGGGCTGCCAGACAACTACAGCTGTGGGGATTGGGTCTCTCCCTTTATAAGGCACCCTCATGCACTGGGAACTTGCTCCACTTCCACACAACTACTTATTAAGCATTTATTTTTGAGCCTTAACTACAAACCATTAAATCAGGTCTTACTGGGAAGCCTTCCACTGACTGTCCAGAAGTATGTGTATACCAACCTGTGCAGCTCATGGTTGATCCATAACTCTTTTTTTAAAGAAAAACAAATGAATGATTGGATTTGATCAGTCTCAGCATTCCTAACAAAAACAGAAGCGAGTACCTCTCTTGGGAAATTGTCCAGTCTGCATCCATTTATCACTTTTTCTTCTTTTTTCTGACTGATGGTCACCTGCAGTCAGGTCATCACCAGTCTTTAATAGCTGCTCAATAGTGGATAGTGATCTAAAGGTGAGCTGGCCTAAGCCACAGGTTTGCTGTCCTTTGACAGAGTCACTTGTATCAATGACCTGCCCATTGTGGGAGTGAAACTGAGCATGAGGTGAGATTTGTTAAGCATGACAGTTCATGGAGACAGGTAGGAGGAAACATTTTGGGAGCATAGAGAAGCATGGAAGGAAGGAATGCACTGCCCAGAATAGAGCTGCTGAAGGTCTAAGAACAAAGACAGTTTGGAAAGCAGACTTCAAGGTGATTCAGGTCTTTAAAAATCAAGATACCCTGTTTTATAGCTTAAAAAAATACATATGCAACCAAAGTATTGCTAATGCATATTAGCCCCACTACTAATGTGGTTAACAGCTATTATGTGTTTCTTCTCTTTTATCCAGGGAGAGAAGTCTACACAGGAGGATATTTTAAAATAAAAATGCATAGGCATAAACACATTCTGCTGGGTGTTAATGCAGAATACAGCTAATTGAGAAACAATCCTTGCATTTGCGCAGTTGAGCTTGGTGAAAATTTGCAATTTTTATAGAAAAGTTCATGCTAGTGTTTTCCAGAGCCAGAAACAAGATTTTTCTCACTTTGAAATATACAATGCATATGAAATATACATTAAAATTTTAGAACATGCTTATCAGAGAAGTGTGAGAGTCTGGCCAAATTTTCCCTCATCTGCCTCTCGATCATCATTGAGGACCACTGAAGAGAAGACCCCCCCATCTTCTCTGTAGGAGAAAGTTACACACGCCACAGGCCCGAGACCTGAGAGCATTGCTAAGCTCTTGTTTTCACAGGTGTTGTTTCTGTATGCTACGCTGAGCCCAAAGAAGGGGGCACCGTGCCCTTTTTGCAACAATAGCCTTGGAAGCTGTCCCACCTCTCGGCCTGGCTGGACTTCTCCTGATTTCTGGGTGGTCCCCTGCAGAAGACCCTTCTCACTCGTTTGCAACCACCGTGACAGACAAACTGAAATGTAAGAAGCCTCTCCATCAAGGACTGAGACATGAAACCCCTATGTGAAAAGGCCCCTCTGCTCCTTCCAAGGACTGGGACTGAAACCCCAAACCCGGGGGAGGTGTGTAGGGGGAGGGAAGCTGACCAAAGAGAGATGTTTGCCTGCAGGTTGTGACCACCGGACCACAAAAACAATGGCTCTCGTTTACTGCTGAGAACATGGGCTACCTGTTACATCTATTCCTTATTGCATCTGTTTCCCCCTGCTCACAATTTTCAATAGAATTATCCTAATAAAAACCTCTGAGTTAGCTAGAGATTTTGAGATCTCCCCAACATAACAGGCAGATCCTCGACTGGACTGGACCAAAGGACTTCATCTCTATGTTCGGTAGCCATATCACCCTCTTTCTCTCTCTCTCTTTTTTCTCTTTCTCTCTCTTTTTCTCTCCCTTAATCCCTCTATTGCATTTTGCTGTGGTGTGCTTGTTTTGATTATTACTGGAAACCCCCTGTGCCGTGTTGGTTTTTTTGCACCCTGAGATCAATCCACGAACCATCACAAACCCCGTTTGTAAGGATGGATCGTGACAAGAAGAAAAAAAAATCTACCCTCTACAGCAAAACAATTTTACATACCTAAAATGTAATCATATGGATTTGATGGCTTTGATTTACCACCATACGGGAAATTCCAGCAGAGCATGGCCCAAGGCACTGGCAGAAAATGTCCTGTGTTGGTACTAGCACTTTTTTTTTAAAAATAGTTTTCAAAATATGACTGCATTGTTGTGCTAGGGAAGAGCAGAGTCTTCAAGATTTGGGCACAAATACAGTCCACTGCTTAGAGATGCTGCTCTGTCAGAGAGCAAAGTAACAATGAGGGATCCAGGAGAACCAAACACAGAAACACAGAAGCAGAATGACCCGTCCTGCATAGCCATGAAGCGGATGGCTTTGTTCAAGGAAGCTCTTCCTCAGGCCCTCTGCCCACCAGCACAAAGTCTGGGTCAAGTCTGCAGCACTCTGCCATCTGCTATTGCCTATGTGTGTGTGCCCTGGCTGTCCAGCAGCTCTCCCTGTCTGCCTGGGTGTGCTCGCAAACACAAGCACTCCACCTGGCACTTCACCTCGAAGGGAAAGCACATCAGTTCCTATTAAGTTTGAGCAGCACTGAAGTGGTTTTAGTGCAAAGCCAAGGTGCTCCTTTTGAGTGAGAGAGCATTACTTCATAGTCAACCACTGCAAAAAGATCTTGTGGCAGGCCTCTTGTGGCTTGCTTTTCCAAATTGACAATCACTGCCCTTAACCCTTTCCAGTGCAATTTGCTGGCCAGAACTCAGGACATTCTAGACAAATAATACCACCTATAATTACCTATAATACAAGCTTGAGGCTTGCCTTCTCCATAAAGTTGCTTAGGATTGAAAGAATAGTTTTAAAGTAGCACTGGGATATCCAAATTGTTTCTTTTCAATATCAGCCTATTTAAACATTTGCAGGAACAAGAGAATATTCTTCCCCCAAAGAAGTATTAATTAAATTAGATAATCTTCTATCCCAAACAGCTATTTTAATGGAGAATTCTCTATTTTCAGAGATGTCTGGTGGAAAGATTTTATTGGTCTCTACTGCAGCCTTAGCATATTCATGGAATAATTCATTATGGTTCTTTTTATCCATGTCAGCATCTGATTTTAGGCATAAGCATTAAAGTCTGTCTTTCTTATACAGTGGTGGTTTCTTCCAGAAAACAAGAGAGGTGCTACAATGCTAGAAAGGGTTGAACATTGAATACTCAGGATAAAATGCAGCAAGGAAGATTAACCAGTTCCTAGATTGTTTTCTGGAAGATTTTTCTCATGAGGTTTTGGTGACTGATGGAGAGAAGAGTTTTCTTGTCTTTTCTCACTTCTGATATTAACAAATCAAATCACTGAAAAAAAGAGAAAAAAAAAATCCTGTCTGGCTTAATAAAGCCTGTAAATCTTGACACTCAATATGAAGTTTAAGTGAATATGTGTCCAGAGATCTCATAGAGACTTATCTCTGAAAGAAGAAGCTAAGCATATGAGGAAAAGAGCTTCTCTGATCTTGCTAATGTGGTAGTGCTTAACAAATGCTGAAATATCCTATAGCCAGCTATGTTTGTATTTGGTAGGCGATTCCTAACTGCCAAAATATCAGTGTTGTCCTATACCAAAAATGTAGTCTTATGAAGGAGCATAAAATCAGGGTTAAATTTAGCTCTGGCTTCAGTTTTCAGAGAAATAAATCTGAATGATTGTATCCAATGTATTTGAAGTTTAAAGTGAAGAAGCGCCACTGGGTCTATCATACACTGAGCCTCCTCAATGAATCAACAAAACTGTCACAGTGCCTTCTGTGTGAAGCAGCCAGGTATCCCTGACAGATGATGTGTCTGCAGCTTTTAATGATGGTTGGGTGGTGAATCACGCACTGGTTGTCTCACACAGCAACCTCAGCAGGGCTGCTAACGTAAGCGGTAAACGACTGCTCCGGTCCATGTGTATGTCCTCACTTGTTGGGTTGGATATCTGAAATCTGATTTCCTTTCCTCCAACAGACTAATTCACTGAGGACTAGGGATTATGCCTTAAAATCCCAAAGGGGGAACAATGGTCTGTATTCCCAAAAGCAGTTGAAAGGATGGGTCCTGTTGGGTACCTCTGGTATCAGAACCCTCAGAACTGTAGCAGCCACTGCAAAGTTGCAGTAACAGGCCAGAAATGTGACTACATAACAGTAGCACAAGTAACAATAATACATATACAATATATAACAAAACCCCTCCACTATCATGCTTCCACATTCTAAAATAATACTTGCACTCTGTAAGAGATGCAGAACCACATATATGGTTCTGTAAGAACCACAGTTCCATATTAAAATCAGTTTTGCCCAACAGCACAACCATGAAAATACCCAGACAAAAATACTGAGGTTAATTGAGTCTAAAAATGTGAGGAGTGTAGCTGAGTAGGCCATATGATGACAAGTGGAATTTGATTTCAGTTGCTGTAATGGTACTGTAAAAACAGTAGAACTACTTATACATTTTCTCAGAGTCATAATTAGTTCATGGAAATGTTCTGGGAATCACTTTGACAGTGAAGTCCAAAATTTTGTTCAATGGTGTGCAACAGTGAAAAATAATACACTAAATATATGGAAGAGGATGAATAATAGATAAAACACATTACACAGATCTTCTAAAATATGCAATATTAGTCATCCTAACTAAAAAGGATGCTTTAGAGCTTCCATGTCACATGAAAAAGAGCTTAATAAGATTGGGACTATCTACCAAAGAGAAAAGAGGAAAATAAGGTTGTAAACACAGATGCATAATAATGATTGGTGTTGCCAAAGGAAATGTGGAAGACTCAAATCTCTTCTTTTTCCCTAAAAGAAAAATAATGTATGTTCAATGAAACTGAAAAGCAACATTTCCAAAACTGAAAAAGGAAGTTCTTCACACCATGTCTAGTTAGCAATTACTCTGATCCGTGCAAAGTTTGCAAGATTCAAAACCCCCTGACATTTAAGAGAACAACAAAAGTGTTCAATTAGTGAGAGTAGAAGAACTATGAGTTATACACAACTGCTCATTTCAAGTTACTACTCATTATGAATCACAGCTGAAATTTTCAAGCATGGCAGATGAACTTTCAGATGTGCACTACACATTTCTGGCACCCACCTCTGAAAGTATTTGGGCCAGTCATTGTTTTAAACGAGGTGGTGGACAAGAGGAGTTACAAGTCTGGTCAATGACAGGGTTCCTACATTCCTAAGGTAGGAACTTTATAAGTGCTGTGTTTTTGGGAGGAAGAACTAAAATTGGAATTGTTTATTGAAGAGGAATAAGTACCAGCAAGCCTCATTTGTTAAGTAGCTGTTGTTAAGCAGCAGACATTCATCCGGCCATTTTAGAACTAACCCTGCCCTATTTCCTTATTTTTGCCAATTTGATACATGTTTCCATGGGAACAGAAGCAGGACTAGCCACCAGCTGAGTCAATCTCAGCTGCTGGCTCCCAGCTCTCACGTTTTGTTCTGTTTCCTTGGAAACTGATGTCAAATGAAAGAGAGAAGTAAACCAGCTTTTACGCTTTAGTATTTACTCTTTCTTTGGACCTGTGCTAGGTCCTCTGGGCCAGTAGAAGGCCTACAGATGACTTTATGGCCATTTAGTTTCCTTCTCTCTGGAGCATGGGCCAGCAAGTAAAGGTTCTCAGTTTCAGCCACTCCTGGCAAGCCACCTGCTGAGAGCTACAATGGCAGGGTGTGAAAGCAGGCTACAGAATTCAGGAGACATTTGGCTCCCACAGTCTGTAATATTTCAAATTGGAAGGAAAGAAATTAAATTTATTTAAAAAATAGTAGGGGAAACAGATGGGCGTAACGATATACAAAGAACAAATTGACTAACAAGCTCTGACCTGCATTAGGCTGAACACCAGCAGAAACTGCTTCAGCCAATTAAATTTTTCATTTCACATCACACGTTTAACAAAGTTCTCTCTAATCTGGCTGTTAGCTGACTGAACAGCACAATGTAAACAAAACCCCATAAACACATCTGTTTATGCATATATACATATGCAGAAAGAGAAAAGGACATGATCTGATCTTTTTCAAAGAATTTACAAAAATCTGCTTGAGTGCATGAATTTGAACCACATACCTTCACCAATTCCATACCTATATTACTCCCATGTTGTCACGTGAATACCAACACCCCCCATCCCAACTCACCCCACATTCCTTTGTGTATGATTTTGGACCAAAGTAATTTCCAGTTCCTTCAACAGCAGTGTTATTAATGCAAATGGATATTAAAGAAAAATATCTACATCTGTGCAGCCAAATCCAAATTTTCACATAACTTTCATCGAAAAAATGTAGGGACAAAGCAATTTTAAAAGACAAAATCTTTCCTAAGGAAATGTTTTATACTTGATGACCACAGCTCTTAGTTAACTAGTCCATCAGGGTATAGCACCACGCTCACCTTGGACTTTCACACATAATATACGCACTCCTTCCTTAATGTTCTTTACATCCCAGCTCAGTAATTTTCACACAACTCTCACTTACCATTGACCTTGAATTACTATTGTGAGTAACTTTTAGAATTGTACATCTATATATAGTGAAATTCATGTACAGCCCAAGTAGGAGCTCAGTACTATTAATTTCTTCAGGTTCTTAGAGCAGTCCCACAGAAAAGACAATCAGATACCCAGGAACAATATTTATTCCTCCACTCCTGTTGTACTTACATCCATCTATTGAGGACATAGTCAACATACCTGGGTGCTCTGAGAGATGTGTCAAGCCAGCTAACGTGATTTTGTTCTGGGTTAGTTATTTAAATGAAAACTTTAGGCAGTTATAATTGTTTTAAGCCAGGCTTTTCTGTCTTATTCAGAAAGATGTAAGATGTACTCAATTTATTTAACCTATTTATGGGTTTCCTCTAGCTGAACTTAAATCTAAAATTCCACCTTCCTCTATATCAGAAAGAGTTTACATCACAAACAAGACAACATTTCTTTTTTTACTGCAGCAGCTGCCATAAGGAAAGAACATTTCACTTTATGTTGTTTTGCAATGCCTGTCCCAAATTCTTCACAGTCAGCCTTCACATATATTTTCTGAAATAACTTGATATAACCTCTTTCACTGAACAATGCAGGTACCAGCACAAAGATGGGAACTTGTCCTGAAGGACTCTACTGGCTACATGCCTCCTTACTAGAGAATGAACTTTTATTTATTTCTTAGTTCTGTTTCCTTATTCTAAAGAACTTCATACCGATTTGAGGGCCTCTCTCTTATTCTGTGTCTATTTCCTTTCTGTGAGAGCCTTTGATGAAAGAAATTGATGAGTCCTTTTTGAGACCTAGCTGGCTGTGTCAGCTTCTATTCATGTCTGCTGGCTTCTTCAAAGGACTTCACTAAGTTTTTATGACTTGTTCCTTCACAAGTGTGATGTCGACTACTCCTCAATGCAGCATATCAATTTCTAATCCTACTCCTGATTATCATTTTTATAAGTTGGCCCACTACATTAACTTACAAATTTAAGGAGTCTACTCTGTCTTGAAAACATGGCAAGATATTCGCAACATTTTGCTCAGATTTCAAAGCAGTTCTGAGCTAATGATTACATACTGTTGTCTGTAGTTTGATAATTATTCTTTCAAATTGCTATAGAAAACTTGGGAGAATAGAATCTTTTTCCATTGATTAATTTCTGATCAGTTTCCCTATTCCTACCAGCAACTCTAGTCACTCCTCAGTGAGTTTATCAAAAGGATTCTAGCACAGCAACCTCCACAAATCCTTCCGCTAAGAACTTTGCTGAAAAAAGCAGCAAAGCAATCATTTAATCATTCCACAAAGCCTTATTTTCTACAAGTAATGATCTTCTACTCTGTTTAAATATTATTCCCAAGATTCTGTGGCAAACTCGCTGCTACCGGTATTTACAGAAAGATTTATTATTCTTTTTTCATTCATTGTAAGCCGCTTTTTTAGACTGCTTTATTTTTTTCTACATTTAACTTACAGACATTATGATTTGGTGTATTTTCCCCATTGGGATATAATTTTATTTTTTTGAAGGGTGTCTTCCTGCTGTTTTGTCATGCTGAGTCTTTCCTTTTTCAGGTGTTGATGTGTGGCATGAATTTACTCCATGTCTCACATATAAAGTTCTTAATACTCTCTAAACCACCTGATTTAACTCTCTACAGTTTACTCTTTAGCCACTCTTTAAAACACTTAATTTAATCTGCTTCTGCTTTCTGAAGGTGAGTACCACTCTATAGACCTTTTTTGTTTGTTGCTTCTTCAAAGCTATCAAAACTAAGAAGAATCTATTTGTAGCTATGGAAAACTCAGATATCAAGATTTTGGATTGGATTCTGTGTGCTATTCAGAATGAAATCAAGAGTTAAGTCTCTGTCTGTGTGTTCTGTAATCTGTTGAATTAAAAATGAGTTAGTTTGAGCAGCACTTTTTTTTTGGTTCTGCAATGTTTTTGAGTCCCTCAACAGTATCAGTCAAAGCTGAACTTCTGGCTTGTTGTGTAGTAATATGTGTCTGACGGCATTGTAAAGCACTTATAATACATAGGAATTCTGGCTCACTCACCGAAATTATTAATTTGGCAACATGAATTGACTTTTCTTTAACATACTGCACTACTCTGATGCTGGCATGGCCTACTAATCTTTCCTGCATATTGGTATTTTTGTTATTACAACATCCTCATATAAGGTTTCCTCATATTGCTTTCTGCATTTTATATTTATATCAATGCTGGAAGCCCAAACAGGACATTGATCTCTTTGATCTCTTTTTCTCTTCTGTATTTTCTAAAACGGCATCTTGTTCAGATTTTTTTCTCTATTTCATATTTATTACCATCCCAGGACAGATTAGGGTTAAACCTTAAATACGGGTATTCCAGATACCAGAATGAAGTTTATTTTTAAATATTGATAATGCTATCATAAGAATGCATAAGAGGAAACATCACAGAAATAACTGCTTAATTGGTACTAAGACATCAAGGAATACAAAGGCTGCTGCCTTGGATAAACGTTTTAACATTTTACATGAAATATTGGCATCCAGTATGCAAGATACTACTTTCATTGAATCTAACACTAATGTAAGATATTTTTATCTTGGGAATTATAAAAGGCAGTCCATTTCCCCTATAAGTTATTATTTATTAAACATTAGCACTGTCTACCTTCTAAAGCCACAGAGATTCAGTCTGTTTCATAGACATTTGTGTTGGGAGAAGATAAGCCAGTCAGAGGCTTTCAAGCTGAACTCGAGAGTAAAAGAGTTACTACACCATAGAATCACAGAATATTCGGAGTTGGAAGGGACCCACAAGGATCACTGAGTCCAGCTCTTAAGTGAATGGACCACAGAGGGACTGAACACATGGCCTTGGCATTATCAGTGCCACGCTCTGACTAGCTGAGCTAATTGTGAGCAGGAGGTGAGTGTGAGTGCATGTGTACACACAGACCCTTTCAACTGCACTAAGTACATGATTGAATTATGATATGGCTGTTGCACAGACTGCACTTTCTAAAGGATTTTGCTATTTCAGACTGTGGTTTCATTCCAACACAGCTGAGCAACTGAAATTAGAGGGAGCTGGTTTCCTAAGTGTTCTTTTCTTGTGGCTGGATTCTCTTCAGCTAAGAGTGAAGCTCCCCTGTAGCAAGTCAATTAAAATATCTGTTTTAGACTAAGGGATAAACTCATTCTGTGACCCTTCTCTTACAGGAGACACTACCAGAACCTCTCCTCCACACAGCTGGCTGTTTCCAGCAAGTCTGAGGTGGTCCTATGTCCTTAAGAGCTGTATCTGCTCAAATTTGTCAGATTTAACTGAAACAGGCAAAGTTTAGGTAGTAGGGGAAAAAAAAAAAAAATCACACAGAGCACCCTAGCACATAAACATTGCCTTCTTAAGAAAGCAGGTCAAAAAGAAAACAATGGTAGAGCCTTGCAAAGCTCTTTTAGAGCAGCATCCAGAGAAGCACCCTAGTTCCTCATGGGCAGCCCAGCCGGTGAGAGAGCGAAGGAAGGATGCACTCCAGTTCACATGACTGGGAGAAAGTCTGGCAGGGACCTGGCTCAGATCAGAGCATAATCATTTTGATTATGACAAAAAAGGTGAATCATGATGAAAAAAGCAAATTCCTAGTTCAGCCTAGGAAGAAATTAGTGAGGAAAAATGTGATTGGTCTCTCCACTGGTCTGAAAAATTAGCAAAAGGAGAAATGTTACAGGCAGGGAAACTAGGAAAACAGATAAATAGAGGTAACATCATGGATTAATTCCTTTTTTTTTTTTTTTTACACTGCTGCTTGAAGATTAGAAGCCCTTTGTGTCATCAAAAGCTTTTGCATTATGAGAAAACCAAGCCTACAGCACTCTTAGGAAAAGTACATAGGAACACCGCTATGGTTCTTACAGACCACTGTACAGTTAGAGAAGTTTTAACATTGTCCCTGCCTTGGCCTTTAACCTCTTTTCTTTTACCAACAACTTTATTGTCCATGTACTATAAACTACTTCCCCTGCTGATGACTGGAGGATCTGGATGCTTTATGGTTCAGTCATTAAAACTTTTAATGTAGTGTCTTATGGTAGCCACAGATGTGCTTTCCTAAAGAAACCATACCTGTAGGGTCAGGATGCCATAAATTGGTCTCAAAACTGACAGATCCAACATTCCATAGGATTTCTGCCTTCTGTAACAGCCAGAAAGTTTCTAAAAATGCCTTCGCTTCCCTTTGTGTTTTTAGATTTACACTGCGTATCCTCAGCTTATAAGGCATGGGTTGCTTGGACTTTGCAAACAACTCCAGAAAAGGAACCTGGATTTAAAAGTTCTGGGTTTAAGAACTCTTTTAAAAAGTTCTTGATAATTTACTTCTGTTGCTTCATTAAAATAAACTATTTTGTGAATAATAGCAAACAGCAGAGGACATTACCAATCTTTAGGCTTCTTGTCTTGGTTCCCTTCATTCATGTGCTTATGAAGACACAACTACCAGAAGATCATCTGATAGAAGACAAATGCAGAACTATCACACAGGAAGCTGATGAGTATTCATAAACAGAGCTGAAATGGTTCATTAGCTAGAATGACTGATTGCATTCATAACTTTGGAGCCTTCATTTAGTTTAATCTTTATCACTTGGATTATCATTAACTGACAGAAATAATCCCTTTAAAATTGCTTCACAGAATCAAGTGGGACAAGAAATATCTACTACAAAATAATCCTGAAATAAAAGAGAAACTTGCCACCAGTAGCGTTTACTACGTGGCAAGTATTTTTCAAACACAGAAAAGATAATACGTGCTCCATCAAACTCAACTAAAGAATTCACCATTACACTTTAGCAACCTGAAAATTAAAAACATAACAACCACAAGAAGAATAATTATAGCAGAGAAGACGATTGTCATTTACTTTTACACAAGATTTTTTGAGACCCGAAGAGGTGTACTTCAGGAAAGTAAATTGCAGTTCACCTCACTGCTTTTATAGTAACATATTTTATGCACATACAATAGTTTAATGACCACATTTGCTCGCACGATACTTTCATTTCCTTCCCACCCCAAATCCATTAGCTTCAAAAATATTCTGCGCAACTTACAGTAATAGCTAAGAGCTCTAACAGTAAGTTCAAGTCAATTCTATGCTGAGGGATCAAAATAGCAAACATTGTCATGTGTGCATTCAGTGAGTGTCACTTTGCATAGGCTTATATAATTCCAGGAGAATTTCAGCTCTTATGCAAAGTTCAGGCAACTGGTGTGCAGCCCCGTGGTCTGGAAAGCCCCAAATGTGGAAAAAACACACAAGGTTTTTAGCATTATATATTTGATGATCAAAGAACATACACTGAAAAGCTCAGAGGGAAATTGCAACCATTTAAAATTACAGTAAACATTGTTTTCAAATATATGTTACTTATAGTTTAACTTCACAGTTACTGCTGCTGTCTATGGACATTATACTCAAGTGAATCTAATTACACTAGATATCAGGTTCTGTAGTTTAAACTAAAGTAAAAAGTAAAATTCCTTCTATCTGAGATTATTTTAATTGGATTTTATGACTGTTTGTCATAATGTGTTTGGGTTCAGATAAGCAGAGAAAATGTTAATAATACTGACAACTGAAATATCACTAACAATACAATTGGAGCAAAATGAAATAAACAAGGTTCTCAACAAGCTGCTATGGCTTCAAGCTATACACACATAGACCAGAAGTGTCTGCAGCAGACAAATTTCGGCTACATTTTCTATTTTTTATTGACATCTGTATTAGCTGGGAAGTCTTTCAAACTCTAGGGAATGACTGAGACAAATCTTTTCAGATTCTTAAATGATTTTTTCAAAGAAATCTCCTTGCAGTTTAAGAGGCATTGTTCTAGAGTATCTTCTACAAATTATACTAACAAAGTGAAATCTTCTCCTAATAAAATTCCAGAGCTACACTGCAAAGTAAGAACAAAGTAAAAGCAGTGGAGTGAAATGGTATATATTTTCTTGCAAATGTGAACATCAGAAGAGAAAACAATTGTTCTTTTTCTTACTGATTGCCAAGTGTAGGAGAAGAGACTAACACTTCTAGATTGTCCTTATATAATCTAGCTTTCAGATATCACCAGTTTCCATGTTGGAGGCAATAAACTCTCAAACAATGCACATCTACATACAGACAGATGGCTTTTTCCTAGGCATAAATTGTTGCTGCCATGTTTCTTGCTGTCAGTTTGTCCAGAAAGCTCTACTTCAGCTCCCCTTCTAGAAACCAACCAGAGTTTTGGAACATGTGTACAGCTGGCATTAAGCTATTACCTCCTGCCTATCAAAACTGCTCGCGTGACCTTTCTGGGAATACCTTTAAGAGAGAAACAATCAGTATGGGTGCATGCACATAAAATTACTGCAAATAAATACAGCAGTAGGTAACATAATTCCTGAGCATCTCCACAAAGAATGCAGTCTAAGCAGTGACCTCTTCTGCACTTGTCTTGAATGAGCTCTTACTGAAATTCACTAATGGGTTCTGATAATCTATTATTTATTGCAACAGACTCTAATAGAGAGTCTTAGCAGAGGACTCTCCTGTGTTTACAACTCTTGCAAATAAAATGTTTCACAAGTGACAGAAATGTGGCACTTGCAACTACATACACAATTTCTTTTGGCTGCAGTTGTTTCTTTTCTATTTGGTTTTGAACACCAGAACCCTTCCTCCCCCAAAATACACAGCTTGACTTGCTTTCATTTTACCTAATGCATCTTTAGCTTAATCTTATGGAAAGCTGTAGACACTGATATGCAACCATTAGTATTACTTGGGCTTGAGGACATACCTCCATGTTATACTTTTCCACTGTCCTCCTCAAAGGATCCACAACCTGCCAGCAAATCAGGATGCAAAGATCAATCAGTAGCATCCCTCCAACTATCCCCAGTAGCTTCTGGTCTTTAATGATCTGGAGAGACAGAAAAAAAAAAAAAGAAGAAAAAAGAAGTAGGGAGATTCCCATGAGCCACAGATAGACCCTATACAGCTTTTTTCCTATATAGGGAGAAAGACACAGGTTGCTAATAGTAAAGGTTTTTAACAATGAACAAAGAAAAGAAATATAGAAAGATGAAAGCAAGACAAATTATTTTAGTTCATTTCACGGTTATTAGTAGTATCTGAAGTGTTTTCTCATTTCTAAAAAGACTTTGGGTAGACTCTTGAAAATTTATATTGAAATCCAGGTTTAATATTAACTCCTGGAAAATGAGAAAAATATATTCTAGGGAGCCACTGCTGTGTTTATGCATGCAAATGTGGAAAAATTTTCATCAGCCTCTCAGAGTAGAAGGCATTGAGGTAGTTTTCACTAAGATTTAGTGCTCACCCTTTCATAACCTTCTTGGATGTGGAAAATGCAGAAGTTACGAAAAGTTTATTTTGGAGGTTTTTGTGTCCATGTGTTTAATATTTGCCTCTGTTACCCAGGGAGCAAGAAGGAATGATATATTTTTTCTGTGTTACAAAGGTCAGAGGCTTTAATGCACATCTAGTGTAAAACATGCTTTTAATTTTGCTTGGGGTTCAGGTTCCAAACAGAAAAACAAGAGTTGCTGATAAAAATAAAAATACAAACCATGTATTAGAGTCTTTTATAACTGCACGCAATCCCTATGTAATTTCTACTGTTGTACACATAGCAGCACAGAAAAAATATACTGCAATTGCATTATTTCAGTTGCAAAGTTGTAATCACGTTGAAATATCAGGCCTAAATTAATTTTATTTCCGTGTTCTTGAGTCCATGGTCATGGTTTCTTAATTAATATCTACCTTTATTTTTAAGAACACTCATCCAATAGTCAAAAGTTATTGCCAAATTGCTTTAACATGGACAAATACACATCTTTTTTTTCCAAGTTTACATTCTGGGAAACAGTTGACTTAATCCAAATGAAATATTCAAAAATATGAAGCCTGAGAAGCTTAAGAAAGTTGTGATTATTTCAGCTCAATTTGATGAAATTATTAGGATTTCAAAAATGCATTAAAAAGCCAGAAGTGTCAGCTAATCTTAATAGAGGCAAGGTTAGTATTCCTGCATAGAATAAATTGTATTTGCATGACATTCTTATCAAGCTGAAGAAAATGATGAAAATGACCAAAATTTTAAATAATGTATAAAGAACTTTAGAAAGTCTGGTTTTCATACTGCTTGGTGTGATATCTTTTCTGTTTTGAAAGATGTTTCAGCAACATTGTGCACCACTTTTTGTTAATCTGCTGGTTTATTTTATAGATAATTTGGAATAAACTAAGAGTAATCTAAAGGCTAGAAATCAGAATGAGCTAAAGGACTCAATACAATATTTTCATTTCCTGATACCAGTTATGGAAATCCAAAATGTGCAAAACCACAGCCATAAAGCACTGGAAAGTGATGCTTTCCCCATGTTTATGGCAGCAAGGAAGGAGTACACCCATCTCAGAATTCTGAGACAGCACAGGCATGTCTGGAGAGGGCAGGTGAAAGGGGAGGGTGCAGCTTTCATGGTGCTGTGTCTTGCTGCTGGATGATTTGGCAAGGAGAAAAGGAGAACTTTGCAAGGCAAAGGTGCCTTAGTGTGCTGTGCAAGGGAGGAAGGCTGTTGAAATGTGTTTGTTCATAAAGCTAAAATGAAAGCAGGTATTAAGCAAAGGTTCTCAGACACAGCTTGGTCCCTTGTCTTCTTTTGGGAAAACAGAACTATGTCTGACCTTTTAGCTGTTTATCAAGTGGCAATCAGAGCTGAAAAGGAACAGGTTTGCCTTTTTTAATCTCTTTTGTAATGCCTTCAAACAGACCTTGACCAAAACATACCTAGTACTGCTCCTAGTATGAGTGGAGACATGGAAGAGAAAACAATGGGGAGTCAAGTCCATAGAGAATTTGGATTTAGATGAAATATTGACAGTTTAACTCAAATTTCTTTTCCTCCCTCTTAAATGGCTAGGGAATTTATTGTATTGGTATGTTTTAGTTGGTCTTCCTTTTTAACTGATGTAGTTTATTTTACTGAAGTTGGCTGTTGAACCATTACATGTTTAGCCTTTCTTAATAGCCAGTGGGCAGTGACAAAAGCCTTTAAAAGACAATTCATCCCACCTATCCTGGGAAACATTTAGGGTCAGAAAAATTAGTGTTCTGAAACGTGTCCCTCTCTTCCTCACTCTCTGCCCCCCAAGAGGGGGTGAAGACAATTAAGTTCAGCTAAAAATATACATTTGACAAACTAAAAGCTATGTGAAAGCATCTTGACAGAAATGTCTCCCTCTGTTCTTCTAAGCCAAAAAGGTTCCTTGGAAAAAAAAAACCCTCAAAATATCTTATCTTTCAAGTGGAAATAGCGCTCATTTTACCTAGGATAGGTAAGCAGCCCAATGTCTTCCATATTGTATGAACTATCTTCATAATGAAAGTAAGGTTGCATTGGATTCAGATTTGTCAACCTCTGGTAATATTAGTCAATCTGGTACAGCAATGCCAGAAGTAAAAGAGGAAAAGGATATTATTAAAAGTGGTAATACTGATAATCCACTCACAGAATCAAAATAAATAACTTCCTATTCATGATCACATTGCTAATGTCATCACATCACTTCTCCTTGCTCCTGTACATCTTTCATTTGTACCTTGCACTACTGCAGATCAGTATTTTAGTTTGGTAACCTTTTTTTGGACAAGTAGTTATTAGAAAAAGATAGGAGTAGAGATACAGCAAACAGTTGAGCTCTTCCTTGGATACTTCTCGGAGTAATTTTTCCTGCATTACTCTGCCCTTTTCCTGGACAAAAGGGGAGTTGTATAACAGCAGCTGTCACTGGCAGCAGGTATTATTCATCCCTTACTCCTGCCAGGCAGCCAGGAGGAAGGCAAGCGCAAGAAAGCCCATAAGATAACCTAAGTGACCTAGACCAGCGTGATGAGCTCTGCAAAACACAGCAGTGCTGGTGCTGCTGCAGGGGGACAGGGCTGAATGCAGGGCACCTGGAACTGCCTCCCACACCCATCACAGCGCTGCCCTGTCCTTGGCAAAACCACTGCTGGAATACAGCTCTGAAGCAGAACTCTCCACCAGAATGTTAGCTTTCAGAACAAAACACCGAGGTCCAATTATTTTTCATTTCTGCCAGTTATTAGCAGCTCGTCCTAAAAGAGATTTTCCCTGAGAAATGCCACTGGTATATCACTAACAGCACTTCTGAAAGGCTTGCTGCTCTCCCCTTCCACATGCAGGAAGCCCAGCTTTCCCAGCCCTCATTCCCACCCACTAGAACTCCTTAAATTCAGTACATTCACTCCTCGGGAATCACCAGATGCACTGAAGGAGTCTTGACTCAGATCTTGCAAATCCAACAAATTCTCTGTCTGACAAAAGAAAGTAATGAGCTAGTGAGGCTCCTCACAATCAAAAATGTCATTTTCCTTTCAGAGGAAAGTTCTCATTTTTTTTCTCTTTTCATTTTCCTTCTAGCAAACAGTAAATCAGCCTTTGGAGAAATACATGGTAGCTAATAAAATCCATTTATGCAAGTGCTCCTGAATCCTTGCTGAAGCCAAGCTCTCACACAGCAGCATCTGTGAGTCATATTTTCTACCATCTGTGATTGGATAGGTGAATCTGTCTCATTCTGGCAGATCTGCACACTGTTATAAATGCCACTGCCACCAGTCTGGACTATATATCTGGATATGAAGCGATCTATCCTCAAAATAAATTCACTCAGAACAAAAGCTCGTGGGCCATTTTCTTCTCAGCAACATCACTGTATGGGCAAATCAAAATTATTCTGAAAACTCACGACCATGAAGACAGATCATAGTCCTTACTCTCCACAGACTTGCCATCTGATCACAGGAGATATAAAATCTGCCTAAAACTCTGGGATAAAGTTTCTGTTTGTGGAAACTCCTGAGGATTTTCTAGAAGTATCACAGGCTGTACCACCTGCCACAGTAACTTCAACTGTTCATTTGGTTATTATTGCATAAACCTTTTGTTGGGCTTTTTTCATTTGCTTTCTAAAGCATATCCATTGTGTCCTGGATGACCCTATCATCCACCAGTTTGTGGGATCACCCGGAAATTTGGCAATCAACAGTAATGGAACATTAGGTTTGTTTTTTATAGTTATGGCTAGGGAAAACTTTCTGTTATTTCTTATCTTACTGGAAACCAATTCTGAAAATGTTTATGACACAGACCTGAAAGCTGTACTCCATTCTAAACCATGAAGAAAAAGGCTTACATATGAAGACTTACATCTCCAGGATGCAACATTAGTTTTGCACTCTCTGATTTCCACAAACAGCTTTCCAGCATGACTGAAGAGTTAATTTATTCCTGTCTTTTCTTCAAAGTTAGTTTCCTTATTACCAGATCACATCCATTTGTCAGAATAAAATATCTTCAAATTTAAAGCTATATTAGCTAAATTTTGCAGTTAGTTTGTTTGTTGGGTTTTTAATTGAATTCATAGAAACATAGGAAGGCTGGAAGTGCTTTTGCATTTATTAATAGGTTTTGATATAAATATATATTTTTTTTCTTTTCCATTTAAAATGTAGGATCTTTTTTCTTAAGGAGGAAATTCTGGTTTCTCTTGTGTAGATCAACCCTGTCTAGTCTAGCTGACAGAGTAGTCCTTGCCTTCTGGCACTAGCTGGATAAACACTTAATGCTATTAATTAACTTTTTTTTTTTCAGTTGTCTCTTCCCCAGACTCCTGGGATGGAATCTGTAGTGAGAAACTCTCTTTAAAGGACCCCTCTGTGAAGCTTCCTAGACCTTATTCAATTAAATGAATATCGCTGACATCAATTACAAAAGTTCTCAGAAATCTGAAACCAAATAATCTTCTCCCTGATAGATACAGAAATCCTGCTGATCAGAGTCCCCGCTCTGAACTGGAGGGGAAAGAAAATAAAATAGAGTTTGTAGAGAAAAAAATTGTAAAGTCTGTGAGCTTGCAAAAGGGACCATAAAACCACTCATGAACTTGCCTTCAGGATACTCTCTCCACTGCAAAAACAAACCTTTCATTTCTCTCAGCGCAGTTCAGGGACACCTTGGGCTTGCTCCCCTACATTAAGTGGGTTGGTACAAGTGGGATGGTGCCAGGAGGCTGGGGATGCAAAGTCAGTGGTGGGTGGGTGAACTTTACCCCACGTGGGCTGAGGGAGATTCTATCTTAGAGTTATTAAAGCCATTAATATTGTAGTGAACTATACTGTAATACATTCTTAATTTCTATAGTGTAATGGAATGAGAAAAAAGGACTATTGAAAACACATTATGCATTGTTCCCACTAACTCCACAATGCTTTTTTCAACAGCTATTATGAGTACTTCCTATAATAGATTGTATGATTAGTATTGGCAATGCCTCAAGCTGCAATTACATTCGTTTTAATGAGTGAATGCTAACTTTTTAAAAAACGTGTTGCAGTATTAAGGATTTTGACCAGTAAGTCAATAGGAGTAAAAAGCTAAGTTTTATTCTCTTAGAGGTATTTTGACTGATTTGATAGAAGACTTGAATATCTACTTATAAATTAAAAAAAAAAAAACAAAAAAACAAAACCGAAAACTCAATATTTCTCTTTCCAGAATGGATCTGCTGCAACAGCTGTAGTCTAAGAACTTGGTGACTACCTTTCAGGACAATGGAGCATGTGGTACTCCTGACAATAATGGACATTGGATATGATCAAAAAGCTTGGCTTTGAGAATTAAATAGCTACAGTCACTAGCCTGCTAAAGCACATATTGGTAAAATGTCTCTTCTTTGGTGACTCCTGTTTAGGATAATTGCATCATTGGGCAGAGTCACTCTCCCATTAATGCTATTGCAAATGTGGATGTCTTGACTCTATGCCCCGCTGCCAGGAGAAGAAATCAATTGGAAGATACCTTTGCTCTTTTCCAACTCATATAAAAAAAAAAAAAGTAGGAAAACCCAGTGGAGATGCTCCCTAGGGGAAGCAGAAAATAGAAACTTTTCAGAAGTTAGAGACGGAGAGAGATTAAGTGATGGGTTAAAAAAAGTGATAAAAATCCTCGTTTTTGAAAGCCTGACCCTCAGTTATGACTACAATGCACTAGAGAGTTGGAGAGGTGATTCTTTCACTAACATTGGTAATCCAACCATAACAAGCACACAATTTGTTTTTCAATATAAATCTATATTGGAATGACTATTTTTCACAAAACTATTTTGAAAGGACAAAAATAAGAAACATGTTAGTCTGAAAATGGTGCTAAGAAATCCAACTTGACAGCATTAGAATTAACCATTCTTGCTGGTGTTCTGGAGAACTCTTAGAAAAAACCCGCAACATTGTGTTAACTTCTGCTCACAACCATAAGTAAAGCAAGATGTGCTGCCTTGAGAAACCTGCATATCCCACCAACACAGCAGGTCAAATTCACCTTTGAGAGAAATGCACTCGTTGAGCTCAAGAACACATGGAATAAATGTAAAGGACTTTCTATGAGAGGTGTGAATTCCCATTTTTGGAGTTGAAAGGAACCCAAACCTTCAGGAAAAAAAAAAGTGCATGAAAGATTTGAATGTTCAGGAAGAAATATTCTGATTTTGTTTGACATTACAATAAAGTACCTAGACTTTAATATTTTCCTTAATGAAAAATTCTTTGGAAAAGCATACTTCATCATTACCAAATAGTTGGGAACATCAATGCACTTGATTACATTTACAATCCAATTTCAAGCTATTCAGGAATAAATTGCCTCATACTGTATAGCAACATGTTCTTTATTTCTCTGTCATCCAATAGTCTCATAATACATAGAAATTATGGTTGTAGCACCATTTATGAGCACTTACATTTCACATAGAGTTTTCGTTGGTTTTGTCACTACTGAGGTTTACCCTTATCAAGCTGTACCATGCAGAAATTTCCATACATAAATTACTTCAAAAGCAGATTTTTCTTCTAGATGTACAGTTCATTAGCTCAGCTTCTTTCTGTGATATGAGCTTGAGATTTAGCTTCACATTCCATATTTATATGAATGTAAATTTTAGAAATATGATTCCTGTTGTTCCTTGATTGGCATTTTGGCTGATCAGCTCCTATGAAAACCACAATGCTTATTTTACATCTAAGTTTGGATTCGAAGATTACACTGACTATTTTTAAAGCTTTGGACTTAAAATTTATAGTTGTAGCTATTTGGGGAAAAAAAATCAAAATAATTTAGTTTCCACTTATATCACTTTAGGAAATACTGTATCTGTTTATTAATAAACCATAAGCCATACTGAATAATTTACACTGCCCTGTAAATATCAGAGATTACTTGGTCCAGTGGTAAATATTCATAATAAAAAAAAATCCTAAACATAAGCAAATTTCAAACTGTCTTCTTTCTTACTCTCAAAGACTGAACAATAACACTGAACATTTCTTTAGGTATCCATATGCTGGTTCATTTTCAGCAGATGGTCCCTAATAGATTGTTGTACTGTTGGTATGGTTACCCAAAGCAAATTTTTGGATCTTGACACATCTCCTCTCCAGACTTATGATCTCTCATATATATATTTAGTAGAATACAAGTGTATCCTAGGGGAAATCCATCATATAACTTCTTGTTATGCACACAAAAAGCTCTAGCACGATTTAAAAAAAAAAATCCTGGAAAAAATATAAACATTTACAGTCTGAAAACTGACCTGGAAAAATATTTTATAACAGAATTTTCAGAAAGAACGGATTAGATAACACAAACTACATTTATGCTAATTCAGAACTACATCTACATAGGATTTAAGTGAATAAATGAGATGTGGCCTATGAGGTTCTGACCTAAACCCTATGTCAACATAATCTGGAGAATTTTGCTTCATCTATTTTTAAAAGATTAAGATAATGGGCGACTTTTTTTAAACCTCTTCAGAACTTCAGTGAGGAAAAACATAGATTGTAATAAATTCTGAATTCTGTAAGTGGCTTGAAAAACTTATGGGAAAGTTTACAGCCAGAGATGACATTCATTCTGTAAACTTCCTCACAGGGGTTTCCAAGTGAGGGATTGGGATAGCACTCAACAGACACAAGCTGAGAAGAAAAGGCAGCAGCACATAAACCCATAACTGTGTAGCCTCCAGCTGCTTTCTCCCCTCTATTTCCCCCTTCCCCAGGGATGCTGTGCAACCACAGGAGCTGGCAGCATCCCTGCAGCTGGCACCGTGCAGGGTAGGAGCACACAGCCACTGCTGCCCACCCCGACCTGGGAGATGAGGACCCTGATCCCCAGAAAGAGCCTGGATCATTTCTTACCACTCCCACTTTTCTATACACCTATTTTTGAACCATTAAATTTACAAGATATTCAGGTGGGGTGGCCAGATTTGTTAAGAAAAACGGAGTGTGAAGGCAACAAGCTAAAATGTCTGAGAATTCCTGCACTGCTTCATTCAGGTAATAGATTTGCTTCTCAGAAACAAAGAAACGGAAGAATAATTTCTGAAAAAAATATGTTCAGAGAAATTTTGGAAAGTCATTATTTTTCTTCATTTGGCACTTAACTGTCTTATATATCAGACCACCTTTCTCAAAACTCCTACTGCCTTTTTCATTATGCATATTTTCTGGTTTAAAGAAAAGAATGAAAAGATGGTAACATAAAACTCTCTCTTTTACTGCACAGTCCTATTGCATGCCCAGAGCAGACTCACTACGTTTGCTCCATGACAGTGGCATTCTGTAGGAAGCCAAGGCTTCACTGGTGTCCTAATAATCCACATAGAGGAAGGAATGTACATTGTAGAGATCTTAGCAAGCTGTAGTTTTTCAATTATTGACTTTTCAGCCACAACATTAAACTTTTAGTGTTTTCATGAGCCCATTCTTCATAAAGAAAATGGAAAGAGGATTCAATTATAGAGAGAGCTGCATGCATCAGCAAGAGGGGCCTTTACATCTTTGCACACCTCATCAGCTTGAGCTAAAGGAGTCACTAGAAGCTATCAGGATCTGTACAACTGCATAACAGGAAGACAAGGCACATATTTTGCCAGTAGGTTTTACAGATACACATTAATAGAAAGAACAGTAAAATTAAAAAATCCCGTGTTCAGATTTTATGCTCTGCCCACACTTCTTGTGAAATCATTTTGGTCAGTCCTAATTTCAAGTTTTTTCTTGTCTCTTTCTCCATTCTCATTCCTGCTTTGCTTTCCTAGACTACATCCCTACTTTTCAGGTGTCCCATTCTGCCTCTAAATTTCAATCTTAATCTAATTTTAAACCAGACCTAGTTCTTCAATTACAGTTTGCCATTTAAATACCATACTCAGGCTCTGCATTCCATCATGCTCAGCTTCCTTAATCACTTTTTACAGACCTTCCTGCCTTTGCTGGCTTTGAAATTTAGTTTCCAAAGGAATTTTAATCCAAATTCAGTCTCCCTCTTCAATATCTTTCCCAGTATATAATCCCAAGATTTTCCTATTTTTTTTTCTTCTGGACAGGCTTCTGTCTTGAAGTAATTGGCAGGAAATCTGATTTCTCCTCTTCAGTCTCTTTCCTACTCCCAGTCTCTTGGCCCTGAAGTTCCCTTGCACTGCCAGCCTCCCTTCCCCATCCTACTGTCAAAAACATAATCTGTGCAATCTCCTTCCCACCTTCGCAAGGCATGAAGACCTCAGCTCTCTTCAGTACTCTTACAAGGACCTAGCAGGCCAAATGATGACAATAAATTTGCCAGATGGCAGCCTGACAGGCATAGCTGAGTCAGGTTAGACTGATAAGTCATTTTTGTCTGTTGTGATTATTTGTAGCTTTCTTTCCCTTTGATATTACCAACACAGAGAAAAGCTTATGTGAAGGAGTAGAATAATGTTGGTAAAACTATAGCAGCACAAGCCTAAAGAAGAGGCTGCTCTACACCCCTTTTCTCATTATATTCTGTATTTATCTTGTAACAACTTTGTCAACATAAAGACATATGCCACCAGAAATCTACAGCAGTAGTAATAACTGAGTACAATGATAATATTTTCAGTGAAAATTGAAGATAAAACATTCCTTCTCTGATGCCACAATTGAAGAATTAAGTCCAAATAGGCAAAGCCAGAGTGTACTCTGTTATGGGTAAGACAAGCTTATCGTGGCAGCATCAACTGAGATGTATTGTACATTCAAATATAACAAATGCAACAAGGCAACACTGTGACCTTGATCATCTTCATGCTTTAGTGCAGCCATCTACAAATGGCTAAATGCTTGTCTTTGTAGGAGCAGAATTTATAACATTTATGGAGGCTTTAAATATTACTACATAGAATTTCTGACTATTCTGGGTTTTATTTGGCATTCAGCAGTTGTGCAGGAGCAGTCACTGTGCAGGAGTGGTTCAACACCCCCAAAACCCCAAGGCAGTGCAGATCCTGCCAAAACAGACAGCTTCTCATCGTTCTAAATTTTCGTTCTCTAAATGGTTCAGCCAGCTAAAGCTTCCCCAGGACACCACATGCTCTCCTGCCACTGATATTCTCCTCTCTCTCCTCTTATCCACTGCCAGCCCTCCTGCTGCCAAGGAAAGCAATAAACCAGTCCCCACCTCTCTCAGAGCAGAAGACATTCTGCAGCCCAAAACAACAGAAAGGAGATGTATGAAAACCAGAGCTGCACCTCAATTATAACTGTTACAGTTATTTTTAATACTAATTCTATTTCACTTTCCATTATCTCCGCTAACCTCTTCAAAACTCAAAAATAATTTATTTCCCCCTACTGATTTTGTCATTTCCATTCGACAAAAAATTGATCCCCTTGCACCCCTCTGTTTCCAGCTAAAAGTAATGCATTTTTAATTTGCTTCCTTTGAGCCCTAGCAAGATCAAAGATGGTGACAGAGCTCTGGGAATTTTGCAAATTTTAACCTTAGTGGTTTGATAAAAGAATGAGTATATTCTGAATTTTATTGTTTATTAATTTCCAGTAACAGAAGAGTGGATATATAAAAGGGTGAAAATAAAATAGACTTTTGAAAGCTTTATAAACAGCAGTTAATGAGAACCTACAACTAATTCAAGACACTCTAACTCATTAAGTTTCACTTTCCACTGCAGTAATATGGAGTGTATTATTATTATTATTATTATTTAAATTTCTATATATTCCTCACACTGAGACAGATATCCACTAATCCCTTCAAAAAGCCACATTGTACACCAAAGTATACAATAAATGTACAGAAGCTTGCCCTATCTAATGAAGATAAACAGATTTACTCATCATATTCTCTCCTTTACTTAACACCCACTTTCTAGAAATGAATTAACCAGTGTTTTCAACAGCCACACAGGGATTCTTTCACTCTCTGAAGAAATATTACTGTTGGCAAATATTTTCCTGAAGAAAATATTGAGGATGACAGGCAAAGGTTCTATGCCTAAAGATCATACAGATTTTACTGTCATACTTTTTACAGGTAGTAACTGAAGTGATCACAAAGGAATAAGATCCACACTACTTAAACAATTTTGGAACTTTGTACTTCTCTGAATGCAATGCCAGTCTGCTCTGTCATGCCACCACTAATTTAGAAACATTAATGTGCTTCTTTCATGTGGCACTACCTTTGTGTATTTGTCAGTTTAGATATGGTTTGCAAAAATTTATACTTTCTGTGCATCCATAGAAAGAAAATACTTCGGCTGTAAACTACATCTGCAGAAAATGGAAATGTCATTCTTGCAAGACATAAGTAAAGAATGCCATGTTTTTCAGTCGACTCCTAAAAACACTTTTATCTATCCTGGCAAATCAGAGACAGAAAATATATGACTAGTAAACACTTATCTGGATAGCTGATTTGTTTTACATAAAGAAAACTGTCGCACTTCATGATTCATACTTATGATTTGGAGTGAGATATCTAAATAAAGAATTCTTTAAAGTTTACAGAACAACATGTGTTATTGACTTAATTCCAGAATACTGAGGAAGGTAGCCTAACAGCCTTGATATTTCCATTATCACTCAGAGCAAAGCAGCTCATTGGTCATCATCCAGATGTCTGAAAGTTTATCTCCCTTATACTGGTCAGTATCTTTTTAACTGATCTTAAATGATTTTAACATCCAGCTATGCACAATCAATTGCATTTTGCGGTTGGTGATGAGCCCCTTGAAGAACAGAGGCAATAAAGAATTTGAGGATTATGTTTAATTAACAGACAGTGAAATTTATTATTGAGTAGCAACTTGCAGATCTAAAATGCAATGTTTACAAAAAAGAAAGCAAAAGCTCAGTGACAGTCCATTGCAGTACCTGCTCACTCCTATCTGAAATAGTATGTGTTGGAGGAATTATAAAATTCTGAGGATAATAAAGGTCATGAAGTAAATGCTTTTATTTGTTAGACTGTAGCGTCTTGTGTAACTTCACTAACTTAAAAAGACTTGTACCAATAGGTAAAAAATATTCGCAATGTAAAATTTCATTTCTCAGGAAGGTAAAATCCTGGCTTATCTTTGTTAAAAAAACTTTAATATAGGAAGTGTGAGATCCGAGAAAAAAATGAAGAAAAAAAATGTATAAAAGAGTCCGGTAGTATAAACTCATATGTTAGAGTGAGCTCTTTGCACACATGCAAAGAGGGAGGTTTCCATTTCAGTCCACCCAGAGCATCCTGGTTTTGGTATAGAAATTTTTTATAATTTTAGTTAGTTTTAAGATATTTTGTATTTATTCATCTTTTTTTTTTTTTTTAAAGAATAATAATGAAGTGGAGCAAACCTGACATGGCCAAATAGGAGGGGCAAGTACTTATTGGATGTGTTGTGGTGCCAGAGTAATAGATCCAGTTCCAGACAAGCATGTAATTCCTTAATAACCTCAGATATAAATCTTCTTAGAAACTGAGTTAACTCTCTCCCTGTCTAACTAAAGTCCATTCCTTCTAAAGGAATGATGTATCCTATTGTGACAGACTCCCTACAAATTGCAATTGTGGAAAAATAACGTGGCACGAACAAAATAAAAATTAACAACACAGATCTTTTACGACCACACATAACAACAAAAAAAAAAAGAGTAATCTGAAAAGTTTTTGGAATATTCTTCTACTTAATTTGGTTATATATAACTCTTTACTGGTTATTAGAATAAAACTGTTCAGGAGCACATAGGAACTGCATTTGGCACTTCTGCTCATTCTATAAAAATATTAATTTTGTTTTTCTGTTTCATGAACATTTCTCTTAATGTCTTTACCAGCAAAATGTTTTCTGCTCAGTGTTTTTCCAATTTATTAATAAAATAATCTGATAAAAAGTACTTCATGTATGAAAAGAAGCTTAATGGGAAAAATATCATGAAGAGCTGCACTACTCCTAAACTGAGCCTAATGCTTTACAGAAGATGTGCTGTACCAAAAATGACAGAGACAACTATTGTGGTTCAATTCTGACCAATCTTAGAGTAAACTTATGCAATTTGAACATTAATTAGAAATGGGAAACTATAAGCAGCACTTTCTCTTGCTTTCTCCTACCAATCCATGAGAAATCCTCAGGTAATGCCCATGTCTTAGACAGATATAATCAGAAAACATTAATAAGCAAATCTACCAGAAGGAGACATCTGGATGCTGAAGCAACATACTAAGAGGGAGCAGAGATCCAAATTCACATTTACATTTTACAGCCAACTCCACTGTAGACCTTTTATTATAAAGACTGGAGGGTTGATGCTTGACTCCAACTCTGAGAGACTAAAAAAGAAACCAAAAAGCCTTAATATCAAATTATTCAGGATATTTGGATGTGACACATGAACAGTCAGCACTGCTCTGGCCATCCAGGAAAGGCATGAAAACAATTAGAAAATTGTATTAGCAGGGCAACAAAAAAGAGTCTATTTCTCTCACCTTTTTCTTCATTTTTACATTTTTGAATATTGCATGGACTCTCCACGTTTTTGCAAACATTGCTCCAAATGCAGTTGTGTATCCCACTGTAAGAATCCATGTTCGGACCTAAAAACGTATATACATTAAAAAAAAAGAAAAAGTTACTTAGATAACTTAGAAAAGGTACTTAGATAACTTTAGACAACATTTTTATCAAGACCCTGAGGAAAAAATCTGAAGAACTTGAAAAAACTTGATATTTAGTAATTTCTCATTCATTGCTTACTTGCTTTTTTACTCATCCATCCATTCCCTCCATAAATGAAACAAATCTAGATGCTGAATTAACTATCTCTTTCATATATAAACCCATAAATCTCTTAAAATATTCTGCTTTTTTACTTTTATTGTGTTCTTTGGAGATAGAGGAAAAAAATCAGTGGAGAAACTCAAGAGACAGACTATAAAAAGCACTCAGGGAGCTAATATTAATAGCAACATTTTGAACAGAAATGATCAGAGAAATAGAGATGTAATTCAGACCAAATAAGAAAAGATTGTACTATATGAGATACGCATCACTCAATGAAAAACCCAAGCATTCTGGAAAGATAAGAGCAACAGATTTTAAATTATCCTATGAGAGAAAATGGCAAAACAGGAACATAGTTTTGATTGGCAAGCCTCAGGAACAATGCCCAAGTCAATGACAATACCTGGAAATGTGGCCTAAGAAAAAGGAGGCGGTGAGCTTGCACAGAGCAATGGTGTAAGGTTTTGGGCCGTTTGTTCCTTTTTCTTTTAAATAGAAAACTTCAAATTGACCAAGAACTACAGAACACAGATTAAAATAGTTTTTTATGCAATTCCTCCCCTGCCCATAGCAACTTGTACATAGGCCCTCACTTTTGGACTTGCTTTGAGCCAGGACAGTGATATTCAGAGTTGCAGAAAGCTCTGCACTGCCCTCTCTAATTCCTAGGAAGTTTCTGTTTCCAGGTTTGGCTGTTCGAAAGCTTTTTTTTTCCTGAACAGGTTATTTTCTTCCCTAAGATGGATCAGAGACTGCAAAGCATAGCAGGTAGAAGACCATGAAAGAGGCACAGCACGGAGCTGGAAGCCAATAGTTGAATCTGAGAGCCTGAGAAATCACAAGGAGGAGGAACAATCTCATGCTTCTTTAAGAGACTCCACACACAACCCATAAAAAGGGAGTACCAACCCATAAAACTGCACAAAATTGAACAAAGAAGTAAAAAACCAAAGTACTCTACCTTGCAGATGAAAAAAACTGGGAGAGAGACAATGGCTAAACACAGGGAAAGGAAAGCTACAAAGAAAGTTACAGAAAAAGGGAAAGCCAACCTTCTTTTGGCCATGTTGACTATGCATGCTTGGCCAGCAGGGATGTTTTGTGATAAAAAAAAAATCTGATTTAGAGAAACTAGGATGTTCTAAGAAAGCATTTGGGAAATATTATTTAGAGAACCTAAAGGCAATGTTTTTCATTAGAAACCAGCCTAGTTTCACATCTAACTTCTGGAGAGTTTGTGATTTCTAATTTGTAGTTTCAGGATATGCATATTGATGAGAAACTAGACATTCTAGTAAGATTCAAAGCTTGACATCTAAGATGATCCTGATGACTAGCCTAAATGTTTCATATCTAAAAACATGCTATTTTTTGCCTTTTCAAACTTCTCCAGAATTTAAGTTTTTGTATTCAAAATGTGATCTTTCTACATAAAATTTTCTGCCGAAAACAAATTCTGACTTTTAATAGTGTTTAGAGACTAGGTGTGAAGGCAGAGAAAAGAAAAAAAAATATACTCATTCAAAAACTATTGATAAAGCAATAGAATTACTGCAGTTAATAAATAAATAAGACACCCATGGTCCAAAATAATGAATTAGTAAGAGAAAAGTGGTTCTTCACTATGAGAGTTGTGAGGCACTAGAACGGGTTGCCCAAAGTTGTGGATGCTCTGTCTCTGGAAATGTTTAAGGCCAGGTTAGATTTGGCTTTGAGCAGCCTGGTTTAATGGGCGGCATCCTTGCCCACGGCCATGGAATTGGAACTGGATGATATTTAATGTACCTTCTGACCCAAGCCATTCTAGGGTTCTATAAAAAGTACACACAGCACCATGAGTCTTAACATTAGAAAATGTTGTGATTGTGCGTAGAAGACTTTGGATATTTATATGTATACATTAATGACTTAGTGGCATCTAATGTTGTGGTTTATCTGTTGCATTGTTGATAATGACCTTGAATGTAGAGTTGACTTATTCCTGGGTAATCTTGCTATTCATAAAACAATTGTGATTAGATTCAACAGGAGTTTTGCCACTTTGTGACATTCTTGATATTGAAAATGAAATCCCTAAACAAACAACAACAACAAAAAAAAAAAATAGAAAAAAAATAGATATTTAGGACAGCAAAGCATTATTTTTAACTTCATTATTTTTCAAGTCTTTGCTGATTAGCCACTATCCTGCATCATAGTTCAGTAAAACCAGTTAGATCAACTCTGATGGATTTAAAAAATACATTTCATATCATTGTGCTCATACTAGCCAGTTACATTTTTTTTGACTTTACATCAATAACCATACTTAGCATTCATCCTTTTGCTGCTATTAATAAGTATTCAGCTCTTTTGTGTAGAGCTTAGTGGTATATTTGGCAAACAGATACATGGTATTTTCATGTCTCTAATAGGACCCTGTTTTGTTCTCACTGAAACAATAATTGTCTCTTGGGAATACTAATAAATTCAATTATGCTCATAATATGTTTCTAACTCAATATTCAGAAAAATGTTATTTCTAGCATGTTTGATTAAAAAAAACTTTATGTATCCCTGATTAGGATTGTGCATATTAGAATAACATTACTGTCTGTATGGGAAACGTGTTAGTTTAAATATACCAGGATTTTGTCAAAATGAGATCATTGTTGCTAAGAAGGAGATGGTAAGTTTCAGATGAAAATTAATTTTTAATTTTGAAGAAAATGACCTCAAATTTGTCTGCTATAATTCATTAATGCAGCTGGCAAAATGAAAAATTTAGAAAACAGCAGAAGTCTTTGAAATTCTTATATCTGCTAATTTATATTCTTAAATGTGTTATACCTCCATATCCTACTCATTTGAAAGAAAGTGATAAAAATATCAGTAATTGAAGAGCATGACCATGATGTTGTACAATTGATCAGCAATTCTCCCATGTTGGAAGTTTCTAACGTTGTGTTTGCCCAGAAGCTGAAGAAAACCACCCTTCCCCCAGAACCCACCAAACAATCAGGAAAATCTCTCTTCAGTAGACAAGAACCTGCATTCAAATGTCTGCTCCTAAATAGACACAAAACCTGAAAAAATTCTTTCTTTTTTCTTAAATGGTTAGTTCATTACATAATTCTTGATGCCTTCAATTATTTCAGGGTATACATTCAATTACCCACTTATATGTCTTGGTTCCCTTTTTTATGAATGAGTTGATTATTTGAATATGTCCTAAAAATATTTTGTTTTCTATAATTCAAATACAACACACAAGTGTCAAATGAAATCCTATCATTTGGTATACAGCAATTAAGTATTCCAACACAGATAGTAAAATGGAGTTTTCTATGTCTGTTCTCTTTTTAGGTGATACACTATTTTGGTTTAGGGTCTATTTTTAAAAATATGATTCAGGAATTTTTTCTTTTTATAAATTACCTGATAGAAGCTCTTACAGGTGCATTAACTGTGATAACTAAAAAATCCCTAGAAAACATTTATCTGGTGGATTGCACAGCTGATAAACCATAAACAGTGAAAGTATCTCCACAAAGAAAGAGATCTTGACTTGCAGACTGTGATTAAAAAAAAAAAGTCTACCTTCATCAAATATTAAACTTTAAACAAATATTGTAAGTTTCAGCTTAAGATTCCCTGCATCTATGAAGAAGATGTTACTTACATCTCATAGGAGCATTACTTTTTACTTTCCTTTGGCAGTAAAATCTCTGTTTTTAACTTATCCATAAGGTGCTAAACACCTTTTACTCTTTCAAGGACGACAATTCTTCTGCCAGATAATAACCACAGATAGGTTAACAATCTTATGTAATATTACTTTGAATTCAATCCTATTTCCTCTCAACCTTGAGCTTTTGCTGGGTAATCTATATTTGCTGTTATTTGATATCTTCACACAAATCTATCTGAGTCTTTCCTATCATCTCATTATGGGAATGGTGAAGTGGTTACTAATTATGAATCTGTGTAACAGACATAAAAGTTACCTGATATACCACTCATTATTAACAAAAGAAGCCATCTTATTGTGAACAATGAGTTAGTAAGGGGAAATTAGCAAGTGGTGAAAGTACCAGAAACACTCTGAATAAAGAAGTAAAAGCCTCTGTTTATACATTCTAAGAATGAAGCTTAGAAATAAACCCAACATTTTAGGTGTTGCTAACTTTCAGGTAAACAATATTATTGTAATTAATTTTAAATATTTTGTTTAAATATAATTACAATTCTATATAAAATCATAAGGTTATCTTAGAAAAATAACTGAATTCATGAAAAGTTAAAACTTTAATTTTTCAAGAAGTTCCATTATTTTCCTTTATTTGACCACCAGTGCCTATGCATTCAGATGACCACACAGTGACAATCCAGCAAGGAATGCCTGGGAAGGTCTTACAAGTGGATCAAGCAAGTGATGCATTTTGCTGTTTTGTTAAAAAGAAAGTAAAAAATATAACCACCTGAACTGAATACACCACGCACTCTGGTTTTTCACGTTGCAGCTTTGTTAATGCTAATTTAATCCAGTTTGCCACTCTCAAGTGAAAAAAAGAAGATGGGATTAAAGACTCAGAGTGATGAATAAAAACCCCCAAGTTTCAGCACAAAGAATCTTCATGTGTTAAAAGCTTCAAACTTCTCATCACTTCTCTAGGTGACTTTTTTGTTTTAAATTTTGGGTTTTGTTTTTGTTTGAACAATGGCATAGTGAAACTGCTTGGTTAAGAACTCCCTCTGTTAGTAAAACATGTAAACTATTCTTCTGCAGAAGAATCACTCAGGTTTAAGATTCTTGCAAACATACTTTTCCCCACCTCAATATGTTAATTTTTTTAAAATAAAAATTGCAAGTATTTCTTTTGTAGGACTTGACACTCTTCTCTCCAGCTTTGTTTATGAGACTTGGACTGATTCACTTAAGGAATATCAATAATGAAGCAGTTCTACACACACCCTGGGAAGCAGCTGCAGTGCCCACAGGGTTAGGATGCAGCTGAACATCACTGCTGAGCAGCTTGGTGGCATCTCAGTACTAGACTTAGGTATTAAACAAATGTGAAAATAAACCATGCTGTGCATTTAGACCTGGAGAGCACAATTGTCTTTAAGTGGACAATTGCATTGATTTCTGTGGAGTATGCAGGAGTTGGAAATTAAGCACCTTCTATTTTTCTTGGAAAACTGGGGACATAATGGATAATTATGATGAATAAAAATGTGTCATCTCAACAAGTTTTCACTGGGTTATGGCTCTGCTTTTATTAATGATGGCAAAATTGATTGTGTGAACACAAGCAGACCCCAAAGAATGAGTTCATCCCTTTGAGTTATACTTTTCTCGTTTATATCAGACACTTTTGACAATTTTTTATGACTTTTAGCTCTTTTTTTTAGAATTTGTGTGGCACTAGCACAGATTCCTGTAAAAATAAGTGGCAATAATGTTAGAGAATTAAATCCTGCTGTTTTCACATAAATTAAATACAGAGGTTCATTGCATGCTGTGAGATCTCCTGTAGTGATTTCTTAATATCCTTTAGATCATTTTTCAGAGTTAATCTATGGGTAGTGTAAAAGATGTTATCATTTCTCCTGTTTCTATAAGGAGGCTTTAAAAAATGTCTGCTGTTTCTACTGAAGAAGAGGAAAACATTCTAAAAATATTACCTTAATAAATCTCTGGCAAGGTTGAGGTGTATTTGCTTCAGTATATGACATAACTTTTTCTAGGATCTATTCAGCCTTATAACTTTTGTCTGTACTCTTTTTTCTTTACCCTCAAGAAAATGTCATTTACTAAAATAGAAGCTGATCAGGCTCATGTTAAACTCAGTAAGAGAACTGCTGTTGAATTAAATAGGAGTGAGATCAGTCTCAGACTGAACAACAGTGAGAACAATTATGGAAGTGATTATACAGAAAAGGAAGATTAAAATTAACAGCTAAACAATTAAGTAGGAAATAAACTGAAGAATACACACAAAATTAAAAAGGCCAGATGAAAAACACAAACAAAGGCTCTGGTTTCCAGAGACAAAGAAATAGATTAGAGGTCTAAATCTTTTTGCAGTTCAATAGAAGTTGAGTGTCTGTCTGTTGGATTTTCTTTTAAATTCCTGGCCAAAACTAAACAATTTGAGGAAAAGGATTAGGCAAATATAAAGTTTAAAGACAGGAAACATCCTCTCCCAGAAAAAAATAATAATCCTACAGCAAACCAAGACAAAACCTGGAGTTTTGGGGAATGCCTGAAGAGTGTAAAGGGCATGAATAAACCATATCATCAGCTACTATCCAAATATCAAGGCCACATGCTATTTGGTAGTACAGGGTCTAGTCCAAGAGCCTCTTGCCCAGAGAGAAAACCACAGCTTTATTGGTGGTGCTGTCTACATGTTTTCCTTTCAGTCTGTTGCCTCAAAATTGATTAAACAGAGGAAATGCAAAGCGACAAGCGAAGACAAAGCAGAAATAAATAAAAAGACAGAAGGCTCATACATCTTCTCCCTCTCTCTGCTTTAATACTAGAGACAAGTCCATCCTTTTAGACCTGCACTCAGCCAGCTTTTGGAGTTTTAGTAAATTGCCCACCATCTCCCTCGCCCTGCAGACTGCTTCCATCCCTAGGAACCCAATCCCCAACAGCTCACAAGGGTCTTTTCCTTCCTGTTCCTCATGACAGACTATAAGTCTCTGTTTGATGTGTTTTTCAGGATGTCTCTCCACTCTTACATAACATGGCAATGCCCATCCTACAGAGGTTCAGGGTTTCCCTAGAAAGGGTGAAATGCATGGAGTTCCACCTTGCCTAGCTGTTCTCTCAGCATGGCAGATATAAGAATATTAAATAAGAAACAGTAAAAAAAGAAAAAAACCTGCCTTTCACAGTGTTGCAAGGCACAGAGTCAAAACTGTTCATGACCCATAATTAAGAATAGTACTGGTTGAAAATGCAAAGTGCACCTGAATATCTGGATACATTTAAAGGTCACCTTTTAAAATGCACCTTTGAGAAGATATAAGGTTTATAACATCTACAGTTGCCATAAATGCACATGTCCTCAAGATATTTTTCTGAGAAAAACACAAATTCTGGGTAGTCACACACACACTTAGTAGTGAGCTGGACTTTGTCATTGGTCTGTACTCTCTCCTTCTCTCTCTCCATCCCACCCACTACTTGTTTTTTTCTTTCCGTGCAAAGAGTGTTTCCAAATGTCCACACCATGGCTGAGAGCAACCAACTGAAATCTAAGACCCTGAGCACACCTTGCAGTATGCAAAAACCTTCATGTTTTTTTTTTTCTTTACCCAAGCCAAAACACTGACCAGGCTCAGTGAGATCACCTGAAATCTCAGAACCTCTGTCTAGCTTTGGCAATTCACATAAACAATGCTAACAAGTGAGATGAATAAGACAGAGCATGCTTTATTTTAGTGCCTATGCAACTTACAAGACTTAAATCCTCTTATATTTTATGTGAGACCCTTGCAGAATACTTTGGATTGTAAAGGATATTGAAAGGCAATTTCTATCTGCAGAATAGGTATTTCCTATCAAACATGAACCCTATATTCAATTATTCAATACAGATCATTTGCCCCTTCCCAAGCCCTGCAATGATCCAGTGCAGCACACTCCCCAGGAGAAAGTCCTGCTGCACATCAGACTACCAAGACTGAGGAGAAGAGCTGTTTACTCTACTACTACCTAATGAAGGAGGCCTTTTTTCTCACTATGGTTGAGAACAACGTAGAGTACTTTAAACATCTTCAGCCCCAACTTAATAATTATATTTACTTGTTTGAGGAAGATGCATAACAGAGAAGACAGTGGTTGTCCTCAGGACCTAGTAGTTTTTTATTCAATAGCAGTACCAACTTGGAAAGACATTACTCATCTTAAATGTAAATCATTAAATTCTCAGTGGAGTGTATTACAGAAGTCTAAACGTTATGATCTTATCTAATATTCTCGCTACTTTAAGTATCTCTATTTAGTATGTCACTTTAAACTCTATTCATAGGATATGTCACTAGCATTGCTAATTTTGAGTCTCTCCCATATAATGACTGCTTTCAAATATGCTTCCACTTGCTTGCATTTTTCCAGTTGGCATCACATCTCATTTCACATCCTTACTTCTAACTTTTTTTTTTTTTTTGCTATGATACCATAGTGGTTCTGAGATTAAAAACAAAGACAAATCACTCTCCTTCTCTCTCTCTCTCAAATACTTTGTACTTTGGCATACATATGGACGTAATAAAATATGGTATTTCTTTTTCTATGCAACCAATAAAGTTGCTATTAAGTAAGACACTGTCTAATGGTTCAGTAAAACACTGACCACTTTCTCAGAACTCGCTTCTCTGGATCATTCTAATTTCATGTAATTTGAGTTATAAAGTATGATACCTAATCTTTAATTCTGACATGGAACTAAATTATGTTACATTTGCTATTATGAGTTTTTACTGTGAAAACACAGAATTATTATGTATTTAATTATACTTGATTACCTTTCCATAGAAAATAGGCATACCAAGATAAAAATGAGAGTGTTTAGGAACCAATTATCCACTCTATCACTCTGTCACAGAGTCCACATTTTATAATTTTAAAGACTAATATAACACCCTTATTCAGCAAATTATTTTACTATAAGTTTAAAGTGCTCACTGACTCTCAACTACATGTAACACTTGTTTCTATGTTTCAGCATAATAACTTATAGACCACCTCCTCCTACACCCAGTGCCTTACAGAGTGCAAAAGTGGTAGTGCAATTTAGCAAATAAATCCTCTGAACCTTTCAGGTTTTACTGGTGTAATTTTGGGTCATGTGTCAGTGTCCTTGGAATATTACAGCATTAGGCTTATGCCACATATAGGCATCAATTGTTGAAAAGTAAAAAAAGAGCTGATGGAGCAAAGCATTTCACCCTCCAAAGAGCACTACAAATAACATGCTCTAGAGGAAACAAATCCAACAGAGTTGAATGTAATACCTACAACCTGGAAACCATATTTCCTGAATTTGTGAGGACAGAATGATAGAATGGCCTGGATGGTAAAACACCTTAAAGATCACCTATTTGCAATCCCCTTGCTGTGGTAGGAACACCTTTGTAAACACAGAAGTTTTAAGAACCTTCTATAAGTTTGCCAAAAATTGTCACAATATTAAACAGAGACCATATGTAACATATCCAATTAAGACACTGGCTATTGTGTATATACTGCTACTCTGGTGAGACCTCATCACTTCTGAAACACAGACGACAATGAGGGTGATTACTTGGTTGAGACAGGGGATAACACTAACAACAGCTTCATAGCTTTGCATGTGTTTATAAAACTTGAATGAAAACTTTTACTTCCCTTCCAATATCTCCTTTCATTGACATATGGTTCTTCTCTGTGTCTGAGATACAGTTGTTACACCCTTATGACTTGCCTCAATGGCTTTTTATGATTGTTCTCAATTGTAACTGGCTCTTTTTAGAGATTTAGCCACAGTCTGAAATAAAATAGGAATTTTAAACTAATCTCTCATGGCTAGAATGAGTAAAAAAATCATGCATTTCAAGGGAGATGGATGATGAAGAGAGATTTGTCCTGGCCTGATCCTATCAGCACTTGTGAGTATAAGCAGACCTTATGAAACCACTAAGCATATTGCCCACTCAGGAATAGGGATGTTCATGGAGCCAAATGTATACTCTGTGGCCAGCACTTGGTGGATGTTTTGAGGAGAGGAGTAGAGAGAGACAAGAGTTATTCAACAGGTTAGTGTGTTTGCCTCCTGCCTCCCATAATTATGAATTTCCCAGCACTAATTCAGTTTTCTAGATACAATAAATGTGCATTGCCACAGTGAATGGTAGCCATGTAGAGATGATATCTAAGACGAGCATAAGCTATCCCAATTACAAGAATATAATTGGATGAAAAAATTAAAAACAATTGTTTTAATGAGTAGGATGTTGAAAGAAACCTTCCTACTGGGTGGCTACTGAAGGATTTGTTGCATCTATGACTGTAGTATTAATTGCTGACAGAGCTGGGGTTCATAGGATACGTCAGTAGCCATGCACAGGAAAACACAATCAGAAATCCTTCTGTACTGGACTAAAAACCTGGACAGTCAAGACTGAGAAGAAATCTTAGACTCTGCTCTGTTTATATAGCATTTAACTATGTAAAAACAAATAATTTAATCTCTGCTTAAGGCATGAGGTGATATTTCTTAATCAAAGTTTGCCTTTAGGACACAGCATTCTCCCCCACCCCTTTCTTTTACTGGTCATCTAAGTCAAGTAAGTGTTTTACTCAAGGGAAAATCTACCCCTCTATGGCAGACATACAGACGTAATATAATGCTACAGATACAAATTGGAATATAAGGAAGAGATACATAGGATTTGACAAAATAAGCAGCCCACAGTTAAATTTTGTTGCATTTAGAAAATGAGACCAGCGATTACATTTTGAGAGGCAGATTAGAGAAAAATCGGAAGAAATGTTCTAGCTCAGAGGCACAGGATTTTGGACATTGGTTCATTTTTCAGAGTTAAAGCTGAGCTGTCACATGTAAAACAGGACTCAAATTTAATCTTATTTAGTCATATATAGGTACATGTGGTTGGAAATCTGTTTCCTAGAACAGCTAGATGCTGATAAGTACCTCTGGTTCCCACTTTCCTTCTGTTCAGCAGTGCATGGCTGTTTCCAGAGAAGGGTTGTAGCCCAGTCATACAATGGTCTGCAGCCTGGCATGGAACTCAGGAGCTCTGGGTACAAGCCCCTCAAGATTGAGCAGACATCAAGACTAAAAAATTTCATCCCATGCCACTAGATCCTTCTGCAATGGAGGATGAGAAAAGAATGGGGATTGACAACAACAATGAATTCCTAATGACACTTCTGCTCCATCAGCAGCTATTTCATGAAAAAGGACGTAATTTCTGGATAAAAAATGGATTATGCCATCTTCCACTTTCTATTGGCCCCATTGTATTCACAAAATTGTAAGTAGTTTGTGAGAGGTGAACAGCATCATCCTTTTTTAATCTTTAAAGGATCTCTTTCTACTATCTGTACTGAGAATGAGAACGCTAGTTGTAGGAAGACTGGATATTTTTTCCTTCTCCTTTCCTAAAGTTTTCCTAAAGTCTCCTTTCCTAAAGCTCCTAAAGTTTAAGTGTTTGAAATACACTTGTGTCCAGGCCCAGCTAAGGAAGGTAAGACTGTCCTTGTACATTCACCCATAGTATGTCTTCTAGTCCATCTTGGCATGTATTATGGAATATCCAGTGCTTTGAAATGGTCTAACTAAAAAGATCACATGGTGTTTCACTTCTATAAGGATTCTAATCAGTATGGACGGCTTCAGGTGACATATTGGGATGTATTTGCATCAACTAGCTTTAGGTACCCAACTTTCATGTTTTGAATTTTCCTCTTGAAGTAAAATTCCTCTCTTGCTAGCCACGACGTCAGAAATTCAGACTCTTAAAAACAACAGGTGCTGTGAATTGCAGCTTTCTAGAGATGTGAAGAAGAATCAAAATGATAGTGAAGTAACTCCTGAGTAAGTGTGATAATTTTAGGCAACGGGTCAAGCAAAGTCTTAGAATTTTTTGAGAAGATATTGGATAAATTTAAATGCTGTTTTGTACTGCTTCTGGAAGGAGTATCCCATCCCTTTCTTTGAAAAGACATGTGTAAGTCAGAATAACTGCATATTACATCAAACAATTATGACAAGTTTCTAGGTGGACATCTTTGATTTGGTTTCAGAGTTGCTTGTTTTGATTTAACTAGAATGTATTCTATATGGATCTAGGCTTGCAGGAATTTATAGAGACTGACTAAAGAGATCTAGAGAAGCAGCAGCCATTAAGCAGTAGTTTAAAATAATATGGAATGTATAAAGAAGTAGCTTTACAGGTATTACAAGTTGTCCTGCCACAACCCCAAAAATCTTCTTTAGTAAATCATCTTTCTAGATATGATTTCAAAACAAGAATATACATCTACCCTTTCAGTCTGAGGTTAAATCCCAATGCATTTGAAATTTTGTATAAAAAACCAATAACAATAAGGACAACAGCAATAAGATCAACAAGAACCACCACCACCACCATAATGAAGCTTTGTACATGTCTTAGAATTTGGTCACAGATAATATCCCAGGAAAGAGCTACAAGAATCAGTGATTTAATGGAATGACACATCCAACTACTGAACTTTTCCATTTGTATTTTCTGTTTCCTGTAAGACTGAATTCAACAAGAATTGAACTAGAATATATGGAATTACTTACTGTGCAAAGTGTCTCAAATGTCTTTTCGGAGACGAAGGATCCATCAAGACCAAAAAGAAAAATAGATGCATAAGAAAGCATCCCTCCAAGGATAATAAGGTTGTTCATGTAGGGACTGGACATCTTTATTAGTCTATGGACAAAAGGTGATAGTGCATTAAAGAGGAAAATGTTACTGCTAGGCTACTACAGCAATAAAGAAGAGCTTTTTGTAACCAGGCAAAGAGACAACTCTTCTAGAATTCCATGAAATCTAAAGGCATGCACAGTATTTGCTGTTTTATATAATTTAGCATTGTTTCAGGTTTTTGAATGCTTAGTAAAAAGACCTCCTGATGGATTAATTAGCTAAGATTTACTGATGGATTAATTAGCTAAGGTTAATGTTATTAGCAGTCAGTCAAACATTAAATAGTAAATTACATTTTTCAGAAAGTATAAAAGAATTCAAATACAGTCTGTTTCAATGTGAGTATATTACCCAGTGATTTCAATTAAATAGTTCTAAAATACCGCCTTTCCACAGTTTCCCATTTTCCTTACATGTATATGTAGATAGATATATTTACATGACTGGTTCTACAAACACGGCATTAAATACGAAGGAATTTGTGATAGAAGTAACATGAATGTCTTACTTCTGATTTCTGTTTTTGATGTTAAAGAACAAGAAAGCACTGGCCATGATCATTCCTAGGATGGTGAGGGCAGAGAGGATGCTGTAGAGAGGCAGGGAGATTTTGCGCAGCTCCTCTTGTATAATTGTTTTGTCCTTTGGAGGCTCGACTCCTAGAATTGCATGAAGAAAAAAAAGGCTAAAGTTCAACCAGATGTAGAATTCCTGCAAGAAACTTTTCCTCACCTAAGTACTATACCTTGAATTAGCACACTTAGCAACTGTGAACCACATCAGTAGCTGATGAAATCATTGACTTTGACAGACATATGTTAGTCACATTGATTGACATGAAGATTTGCATTTCTGGGGCAGGCAGATATCCTCTTTGGAAGAAGAGACACAACCATACCCCAGTGCAGAACCCCATACATGCTAACTAGCCTCATTTTAAAATAAATAAACACTAAAATGCATACTTTGAGTGTAAATTTTAACAGGAGGTTATGCTTTTCTGAAGCAATTGACAGAGCAATGAGTAGAAAACAGAAAGTTTCATTTCTGTGCCCACTGTTGTTGCCAGAGCAAATTCTAACAGCCTGTCTGGAGATAAGCCTTAGTGTAGCGTCACTTGGACAGGGATTGATGGCCTTGGGGCTAAAATGTGGTCCTGGGCTGTGGGCATGGTGGGGGAAGCTCTGGGAAGAGGGAAGGGAGAGTTGTTGGTGCCCTCAGGATTCTATAGAAGGGAGCAATATGGAAAAATGGATAGCAAAAGTTTTATAGGAACAGATCCACTTTGCAGATGTGGATTTTAATGTCTGAACTTAAAAACTATGTTTAAAGCTGTGTACTTCATTGACAGTCAGCTCCAACTAATTAAAGGCTTCTTGGTTTAATGAGGAGAATCACTTTCCGACAACTGCAATAAAGCTATGCATCTCTGACTTCCCACACTCCATTTCACCTGCTTACTAATTTTTTCCTTGGTGCAGGAGATTGGCAAAAGGCCTTTTGCATCGCTGTCTTCCTTCAGAAACAGATTTGTGTGCTCTACAGTTCCTGGGCCTCTTCTTTTGCATCAGATCTCCGAAGGGGCTGCAAGGGCCACAGGGCTGAGCAGCTCCTCTCACAGCACGGCTGCAGAAGTGGAACTGCGAGTACCTGACTAGCAGCTGCCATGGCTAAACTTTACAGCCACTCTTCTGCCTTGCACCTAAAAGAATATTTGAGGATTTACACAATAAAATAGCATTACCTTTAAGCGTTAAGTTGAAAGGATTCAGGCCATGGAAACTGGCTATCCTTTGTCCTTTATGCCCAACTTTTCAGAAAAAAAATTCCTTTAGATGCTCACAAAAAAAGTGACAGTGAAGGGTCCATTTGTTGATTTAATATTGGAGAAAAGTACCTGAGATTTTCCTCTTTCCCTCCACAAATTTTACGAATTTCCATGTATTTACAGTCCATGGAAATTCATAAAATTAGACAATTAGCAAGCCAAAAAAACAATAAAATACATGCCTGATTTAAGAACTAACACTAAAAAATAAAGCTTCACCCTACTGCTTCTACACTCTACAGAGTACATTGATGGTTTGTATTTATTAAATATAAACACACAGTGAGTCAACAAAATTTATTTACTTGTTTGTGCACTAGCCATTCAATCCTGTTGGTGTGGAATTTTGTCCAATGGTTTAAACAGGAACATTTTTACTACTCTCTATTTTAAATACTTAAAGCTACTAGGCTTCCACTGACTGGAAGTCAGTGTCTTCCACATTGAATATCCAGCTGTCTCAATGAACAGCTAAGATGAGTCAAAGGAAAAGAGTCCCTGTGAGTCACATAATACATCTTAAGAATACCATAAGACAGGTTATGGGTGGAAAGACCACCTTCAGAAGTGGTCAGAAAAAGACTTAGCAGTCTTGTCCTGAAAAAAGACTGTACAGAGACTTTTCCCCATCATGTACTGTCTGTGAAGGCAAAAAGTTATGAACAAATGCTCTCTCCTGTAACTTGATTCATACTACATATATTCTCTGGAAATTAATAGACTGAATCAATATTAAACCACATAATTAGTTCCTCCTTGCGGCAAAAATAATCTGTTGCTTCCAGACTGTGGCAGGGGGGACAAATTCTGTACTCTTCATTTCCAAAGCCTCATTCCCAGAGATGTGAGAGAAGTTTGTGTATCTGTGCTCTTTTAAGTCCAGCAAGGGAGATCAAAAGGAAGGATGGACAGCTCCAGCAGATGGACAAGTAGCCATGAATTTTATCACTGCAGTGAAACTCCACCCATGCTCATGCAAACCTTGGGTGTTGGGGCATTGGAGAAAGGTGTAGTAGAGTACAATAGTACAACAGCTTGATGATCATCCACCTCACCAATCCCAGGGGAAAACCACACAGAACTCACAAACCCAACTTCACTTCCTCTCACTTAACTGTACCATAGCAGAGCTCAAGATTAAATCTTAAAATTTAGCGTTGAAAAGAATGTATATGTCTATATTCATCAGGAGACACCCTTAAAACTCATTTCAGCTCACACCTGGCTGCCATGACCATGGGTTCTTAAAACCATGGGTATGCTTGCACTCCATCTGTTTGAGGGCCGGGAAAGTCCCCATGTTATATTGGAGCAGCATGGGATAAAAAATGGCAGGGAGATACAGCAAGAAATGCAATATGCCTGCTGTGGAGCTTCAGAATGCTGCTGGTCTGAAAACCCTCTCTGGCCCTGTTTCCCATGGGCCATGTTAAAGCCAGCCTTGGTAATTTGAAAACCTATTTTCTAGCTACCTAACAGGCACCTCCCAAAGAAAAACAACTACCTCCTCCTCACATCTGTAAACACAGAACATGAGAGCAGCCCTCAGGTGAGATGAGCTGTGGGAGTGGGAAATGGGGATGAAATAGAACATCATTTATTGGTGAAGAACCTGCTTCTTGAAATATCAAAGATCATTTGTGGACACACACAAATTTGATTTTGCCCTATCATTGAGATTAAAACCAAGTATACAATATCAAAACACTGCAATTTTCTGTTCAGAATTCTATTTTTTAAGTATTTTTTCTCTTTTACTTTCTACAGTGTCACAAATTTGATATTAAAAATCCTAAAACAGTTTTTTAAGAGCACATAGTCTTACAAGCTACATATAGCTATCTGTATCACTCCTGTACCTCTTTCCAGTTTTGTTTCCTACCTTGGAACCTGATGCTGTTGTTGATTATTACCAATGTGTCATCCACAGCATTGTATTCTCCCACCTTTACTTCTTTTTGTTCTGCAGAGAAACAAACAAGAGTGATTGTTTACGGTAGTTCACATGTTCTCAACTATTTAACTGATTTTTTCTTTTTTGACAGTGTGTCAAAAGGAAAAGAAATATGAAAGAATAAGGCATGAATAATTAAATCAGAATGCCAGACAGCTAACATCATTAAAGTAAACATTTCTGGTACTTGAAAGAAATGTAAAGCATTTTTAAGAATCATTTACATAATCAGGAAATTTCTATTGGACACAGTCATCTCCAGCTTAAAGATCACAGAGTTTCTTACTGGCTCACACTATGCAGGACATTTTTACTGGGAGAACACGCACAGCTAAGTCACACATTCCCCTCCCATTTAAACAACTAGGACATCTTTCTCTGTGAAGTATTTCCCAGGAGAGTCATGGTGGCAGGCTCCCCCCACTATGGAGCAGGCTGGCCAGTTAGCAGATATGCTGGGAATCAAATCTCTTACTCTGAGTGAGAATTAGCAACTCATTAGTGCCCTGACTGCAAAACACACTCTTATATAATTAAAGCCAACGTGCACTTGAGTTAAAATTTTACAGTTAGCCTCATCTGGTATTTTGGGACTGCCATCACATCCATGGCCTTCTTGTACCTGACAGAACAGAGTATGCAGATAGAGGAATTTGTTTGTTTGCTGCCTTGGCCACTCTACCTGGATCTCTGGCATGCATTTATCCCACACTTTTGATAACATCTGGCATCAATTATTTTCTGTTATTTTTGTTGAGCTTTTGGTATGGTTTTCAAGTGCAAGAGCTTACTGAATTATCATTTTTACACTAAAACTTTTACATTTTGATGAGACTTACAAACCCCAGGCTAAAGATTTAACCACTGGCTAAAGATTTCTTTGAAAAGCTGGCTCAGCAGAGACAAAGATTTCCTTTCAGGCCTTTCTGTCTGGGCATGCGCAACCCAATTTACATTTAAATTCCGAGCTCATGACCCTATTTGTGACTCTGATTTTGGGAGCTGATGATCTTGAGCTAGATGGCAAATTTGGAAAGACTATTTTACCCAACAGCTCCACATTAACCTTTTCTCCTTTCTCACTCAAAGTGATTTTGCCTGTTCAGCTCTGCTGAATAGAGCATCTAGTTCCATGTTGGTAAAATCTACAGTCTGACTAACACAATTATCTGAGAGCTCACAGGAGGCAAAATTTCCTTAACACAAACTACTATTTTTGTTGTTATGTTGTTATATCTATTGTTATATTTTTTAAATTATCTACAAGAAGTTGTAGACTGGGCTGCAAATCTGACAGAGGGTCCTAGGCTTTTACTGCACACCCATCAAGAGCTGAAGTTTGCAGTTCTGAAGACTTATTTGCCTTTCCCATGACTATGATCCACTTGGATGGACCTAAAACTAGTTTGGAGTAAAAGCAAAATCCCCTGGTGTCCAGCAGCAGTTGGACAAAGCCCATCCGCATGGTATCACACACTTTAGAAGTGAAGATAAATTTATAATTTCTGTCACAGATGAAACATTCACTGTGAAATAGATAAACTAATCAATTATTGACAAATAAAATATTCCCAGTAGTCATCTAAAAGCTAAAATGGTTAATGTGAAAACCAGAACCAATCTACTTCCATTTGTATTTGTAGCATGACAGCTGTTACCTGTAGAACTAAAACATCAAAACACAACCTAGAGAGAAGAGAGAAAAACATCAGGACGCATATTGAAAAATGGTGGGAATATTAGATACCAGATAGTCCACAGCATGTCTTGACAGCAAAAGGGGATGACACACACCTTGGTGTTGGTCTAGGCCCAGCTTCACAGCAACAGGCTGAAGCCTCATAGCTCTGATGAGAAGGGAAATGAGTAATTGCTCGGCAACCATTTGTGTATGGAGAATTTACTGGGGCTAGATGAGATGTAGGAAGTACATAACAGGTGGAGAAAAATGCACAAAACCCATGTCTGATTACAGTACTGAAATTAAGGAAGTTTTTCTGTGATTATTTCATGTGACAGATGACGCCATTTCTTTTCAACATTTATAAATTCTTATATGGTTTCCTTCACAGGTGAAGTAACGCTGAGAATGTGCCTGTCCTATAACTAGCTAGCCTGGGTACCAGGACCCAACCCTTGTAGGAATGGACCTCAGTATTTAGAGAAACAACCTTCCATAGCAGCCTGAAGGGCACGATTTGTGGACTTAGAAACCCAAGAATGAGTTTAAAAACCCCAATATTTACTACCAAGAAACCCAATATTTACTACCAGGAAACCACATGATCAATACCTTGTCCCTTACCAACAGGAAAGGACAGTTCATAGAGGACATGCCACACTTTATTGAAGTCAAGAAGAGCCATAAAGATATTTGATATCCTAAAGCAGTGACTACTGTGGAAATTAGTCTGTGAGAGAAATAAAATGTACTTTTATTGAGAGGAAGGATATACTATCTGTTTTATGGTGTGATTACAGGGGTGCTGAGGGGAAGACACAAAAAGGCTTCTTGTGATCCTTTTTCTCCCAGCAAGGACAACTACAGCTGCTGGCTTTTAAGATCCTCAAGCAAACGTGCTGGTCAATGACAAAGCCACTTCCAAATATTAATTAAAGGAAGCAAGAAGGCAGGACTGTGGTTCTCTTCTCTCTTGCACAAGTCAATACAGCTAAGGATGGGACTGCAGGCTCACTTTTCCATGCGCCATTCCCTTCAGTTGCCTTTGGAAATTCTGAATTATTAAATTTAGTATAGTATTTGTATAATGTAGCTCATATATGTCAGACCTCTGAGTGTTAACAACAAAAGGACAGGAGAGAGTAGAACTCCTTCAAATAAACACCAACAAAGTGCTTTTCAGAATATTCAGAATATGATGTTGGCTTCCTTCTCTAGTGCTTCTATTATTTTTAACTAGATCTTTCTCTAATCCTAATAGAGACATTGTATTGAAGTTCACAGTAGAATGCAGAAAAAAAATATGAGGGAAAATGTACTGTGGTTGTGAGATAATGTTTGTCAGTACCATGACAGAAGTGGAGAAATTTCAGAACTTTAATCTGAAGCTGTTCTTTCACAGAGGGACAGGAAAGTATAAAAACTAACCAACCCAGATAAAACTGGCCCAGAAAAATGTGACTGTAAATTATGCCTATAATTCTCATGGAATTATAAACAACTCTTATTGTTAATTAATTGCCACAGAATAGATTACTTAAATGGTCAAGATGAAAGCCTTCTGCCAACAAAGAATGAGATACTCTTACAGGTATATTGAAATGTTTTTCTCTACATATTTTATGACAGAATTTTATAGCCCACTTTAAGCAACTCCACACAAATTGACTCACTATCACTTAATTAATTAGCTCACATTTCACAAAGTTAGTACAGAGGATTTTCAAGAGCATATCAGGTAGTTACATGTTCTTGGTGAATAAAAGCAAAAAAAAAAATCCTGCAACTGATGTCAGCTGAATGAAACAAATTTACCAAAATGCACAGCAGTATGATGATTGTCAGTTTGACTGTTATCCACTTACACTGAGAATTTCCAGATGAGACTATTCTTAGTTTCAGTTCCTTTCACTATATGTCATAATTTCTATTTTCACCACATTTTTGTAAGTGTACTTATTCACACCTCATGAAGACAGTTTCTACTGAAAGTGTTTAAGGATGAGAGAAATGCATTTGCAATGCATAAGAGATGGGACAGATGGATTTCCTTTATTTTCCTCTATGTAGACAATGCTGTCTAGCTTTCAATGACACTGCATCTAATAACACCCTCATTGTTAAGCTAATAGCTTAGCTAACTAAAAACTAAGCTAATAGCATCCTCAGTTATGTCAGTCTGACTGCAAATAACTCTCAGGGTGATGCAGTTAAGCCAACACAAAAATGTTTATATCAGTATAAGCACCAGTACACTTTATGCTTATAAAGGCCCCTCTGAAAAACCACCATATCCTAAAAAGTTTCAAAAATATGTATGTTGATGTTCATATCCATTCATTAAGTTCTGTACGTCTGCTTGGATATACTCAAGCAAAAACTATGTCTGTGCTACAATGAAGCCAAATTACATGTTTGTCCTAACATCATTGCAGTGCCTAAACCACATGGCTCCAAATGAAGATTAAGGATGTCAAAGCTCATCATAGCTTACCATAGCTTGACACAACTAAGAACACTGTTATATCACTGCAGCTCTTTATAAGCTCAGAATTCCATGCAAACCACAAAGAGAAATATGAGCGAGTGATGAGTATTCAATTTCCAACAAATATGAAGTAAATTTTAAAGTAAATTTAATAAACTTAGCATGGACTATTCTCCAGAAAACTAAGGGTCACAGAAGTTTCTCATCTAGAGGACACAGGCTGTTCTTGATTTAAAAGCAGAAGAAAAATGATATTACATATAGCTGGAAGCTATATCTAATATTACTTTCCTGTTCCTTCTAAAGTACTGCTGCTACTAAAAAGTACCTAAGTCTTAGTTTATTCTGAAAAACCATGCCTGAAAAAGGTGCTGCCCCGATGACTCCTCCTTGAAAAGTTTTTCAAAATTTTTTTATATAACCTCTCCTACTCATCCACACAGTTAATGATCACTGTACTCCCTTAAACTTTTCTGTTCAACAATCCCTTCTCCCACTGTCTTCCAGATGCCCCTTTTGCTTAACCATCCTAATTCAGTGGGAGTGATTAGATGCTTAGCCTTTTAGAAAATCTTGCTGCATAATCAGCACTCAGCAGCCTGTCTCAGGAACCAATATTATTAAACCTTGTTCTACAACAGAACCATTTAGTTTCTGAGCATTACTCCTTATTCATGCATCACAACTCAACAGGACTGCTGGCAGTATAGGGAATACTTAGTCATCAGATCTCAGAAGAATTTTGGAAGAATTTGCCAACAGGTGAAACTAAGCATGGTCCATATGCACCTGAAATACCTGAAGAGGATGGCTCTAAAATTTGGAAAGATTTTCTGGTGATTTCAGCAGGGGTAAAGTTAATTTTCTTCACAGTGGCTAATACAGGGCTGTGTTCTGGATTTCTGCTGGACACAGAGTTGATAATACAGAGATGGTTTTGTTCTTGCTGAGCAGAGCTTATACAGAGTCAAGACCTTTCTGTTTTTCATACTGACACCTGGCAAGGGGCTGAAGGTACATGGGAGGTTGGGTGAAACACAGCTGGGAGAGGTGATCTCAACTGACCAAAGGGATATTCCAGGCCATATGGCCTCATGCTCAGGATAGAAAGTGGGGGAAGAAGGAAGAAGGAGAGGATGAAATGACAGCATGTGTCTTCCCAAGTAAACTTTACATGTGATGGGGTTGTGCTCTCCTGGAAACGGCTGAGCAGCTGCCTACCCACTGGAAGTAGTGAATGAATTCCTTGTTCTGCTTTGCTTGTGTGCATGGCTTCTGCTTTTCCTACTAAAGTGTCTTGTCTTTGTGTCAACCCCTGAGTTCTATGCTTTTACTCTGCCAATTCTCTCCCCAGTCTCTGTCCAGTCACAAGTGACCAAGTGGCTCTGTAGGGTTTGGCTGCTGACTGGGGTTAAACCACTACAGATTTTAATCTCAAATTTCAAATCAGTCTCCTAGATATGAATGAAAAATCATCCACTGCACAAGTACTCACACTTCCAAAGACACACCTGACTTGTCTTAAAGCTCACCATTAGCAAGCTACTGGCAACTTGCTGATATGTTTAGGGCGGCGAGTGAAGGGTGCTCTGACACATTACATTATGGTGTCCTGAGGCTTGTCTCTCTCCAATTTAGCTTCTGCTCACACTCTCTTTTAAGGAGTGAATGCTTTTCTTTAACACTTTACACTGCCAGTCACCTAGCAATCACTTGTCACTGACGGGTCTTAGGTCTTCTTTCTCATTCCCTCCATGGCCTCCTGGGAAGGCTCCTGAAGAGATGATGTGCTGCACTGAGCGACAGCAATCCTGTGGCCAAGAGTGTTCAGAGAGAAAGTCACGGGGAAAGAAGACTGGTCAAACACAAACAGAGAAAACCTTAAGCTGGAGGAGGCCAAAAACTGATGCCAAAGCTGAGAACGCTTCCCATATTTCATTAAATCCTGCGCAAATTGCCTGCAAAGTCTCTGCTAACCTGCCCTACCTGTCTCACTGGTTTTGAAAGCCGTTTCATGAAATAACAATCTAGCAAATAACTGGAAATGCTGTCTCAAATGCCTTTACAATAATGAATGAAGCTAACAGTCAGGAAAGCTAATTTCCTTCAGAATAAATACTGAAACATTTCATGTTGTGGATCATGGAGAAAGTCTTAGCAAATTAATGCAATCTTAACTTTCATAATGTATCCTTGTTAGACAGGACTGAGAAGCTTTTAAGTTATCATTATCACATATCAGCAATAACCAACACCAGTTGAAAGTTTCCAATTAAAAAAAAAAGAATCACAATAGAAGCTTATAAATAATGAATGAGCAAAACCTTTTTCATTCACTCGCAGGCAACCATTTCTTTGTTTAAAGACAAAAATGCTGAGATTAAGAATCACAGTTCAAATAAGGAAGAAAATGTCAGGTCAGATAGAAGATTATTTTTCAGCAGAAGCTGCCAGAAAAGAAAGACTCAAGGAAGAAAAACATGTTACCTTTGCAAGGATTTGAATTGTGACAGTTTTTACCCTTGTAATTAGAGTTTTAAAATTTGTTTTGCCCTAAGAAATGCTGCTTCCATCTTTAACTGCAGCATAGCTATTTCCTTCATTTATTTATGTATTTTATTTATGAAATCCTAGATTTCATTGCTTTGGAAACATATAGACACAGCATACAGGAAATCTTGAGTTATGAAAGCAGTATATATAACAAGTGATAATTACTCCTCACAGCCAGTTCTCTGGCTATAAATCTTTCAGTCACCCATAAAGCAAAACAGACAGAAAGGTCAGACCACACAAAGGTCAATCAGGGCATCCTTAGAGTCAGGATAAAAGCTAAGGAGTCTTAACCCTGGGTGTATTTCACTGTGTTAGTAATAGTATTTTGTCAAAAGGACAAAGCAAGTAAGTAGTACATAAAATATAATTAAATAACCTGAGTTCATAAAAGGATCTAGTAATTTTGCTGTCCAAGAAGATTAATCTATAAAAATTTCAAGAATTTGCATTTTTATGAGCTTTCAAAAATTATTTTTACTGATTCTTTTTAAACTTTGTTTTCACATTCCTTATTATAATTCTGTCTCTTACTTGGTTTGTTAGACTGACTTCTAGCTCTGAATAGAAATTTAGTAGTATAGTTTATATGGATTTAACACCTACAGATATTAGATATTTATATATTAAGTATCAAAGAAAGAGCTATATAATGAAATAAAAAACAAAGACTATGTTTAAAACAATTATTTCTTTAAATGTGAATTATTAACACCATCATTATAGCTTTCATTCAGGAAACTGAGAAAGGTATGAACAAATATAAAGAAATGAAAGCAGATCATCCATGAAGCATAACAACAGTTGTGCTGAAGCAAATGAACAGAGTTTACATTATTTCTTCTGAATAGAAGTTCCTGTTTCTTAGGATGCTTAATAAAGTCCTTGGTAGTTTGAAATGAGGTTGCTGCACATGAGATCACACTTTTTCTTGGATTTAATAATTGTAGCATAAAATCTTCACTGATAACACAGTGTATAATCTGAAATGTATGTCAGTAATTTGAATAAACTCTAGTAAGTAAATTAAAAGATAAAAATATATATTCAAGTGGATATGGTATGATTATATTCTAGGATACATGGATATGCAAAAGCTGCAATATATTAGTCTAGCCAAGGGTTGTTCTGTTTTACTGTTCATTGTCTTTTATTTATTTTATTAAATTTTCAGAGAATGCAAATCCTCATCATTCTGGGAGTTTATTTGCCAAAATAAATTATTCTTTAAAATCAAATGGTGTAATTATACATGTCTTATTTAATATTAATATTTATCTAAATGCAGCCTGGTCTACAAAAATTGATATTTATACCATTTATCATCCTGAGTTACTTCCTGGCAGAGTCCAAACCCAGCAGGCTTTTCTTGACTCAGAATTTACAGTGGGAAATAACATTGTACATATAAAACTACAGGCCGCAGTCATGAGAAGACATTTGCTCTATTAATAAACGATAACTCAATTTCATTACTTGTTGTGTCATACACTGGTCCATTTTCTGCAGGGGTGTGTGAGCGAATCAGCCTGTGCAAGCCTGGGCTGACATCCCAGGAGAACTCCCAGGAGCTTCCCAGGTTGGAAAGGCCATCCAGGCAGTGACAGGTTTGGACATGGATAACACCGATGTGCAGAGAACCCCCCTGGCAGCAGCCCAGGGCCCAGCAGCAGCTCCATCTGTCAGAATCTCTCTGGGAGAGGGAGAACTGAAGGCAGGACCGTGCAGGGTGTGGAGGTGGCAGTGAGAGAGGCGGTGGCCACGTTCTCTTGCCTCCTGAGCTTGATTTCAGAGCACTGAAATGTCAGAGGCTGTGAGGCAGAATTCAAAATACACCATGACACTGCACTCATTCAAAGGTAAGGGACAGCAAACCACAGGAGTGCAGTCCTGCACCCATTTCAAAATCTCTGGTGTTTCCAAAGAAACCCAAGATGACAGAGCATTAGTGTATCCACATCTTTTATCCAAGGGGAATAAATGCAATTATTATGTCCCAGGTGTCCTGAAAACTCAGTCTGAATAGGCACAGTGCGCACTATCAGGATAGTCTGGCAAAAGAAAGATTTGAATCATTATGAAATTACCAGACTTCTTTTTTTTTTCAGTTATGCCAAAAGTTACTCATGAATTTAAATCAAATCCACCAAGTAGTGTCATTTAGGGAAGAAAAAACTGGGATAGCACTGCTGTCAGTCTTTTCTGACTTACCAGGGTAAAGTACACATGCAGCTTAAAAATCGAGACACCCAAGACAGTGACCTAAGCCCAGTTTTCCATCTGCTAGCTCAGCACTTAAGCTTTCCATATGAACATGAGAGATGATGTGATAGAAGATATCCTGACAGGAAAGACAGGGTCCCCAGGGACCTGGATGACCCTGACTCCAGCCCAGCTACATACTCTGATTGAATGAGAAAGGACATCAAGGTGACCTTTTCCTCCTCTGGTATGCTTAATATTCTAGCATTTCATTTGATTTTCTTGTGCATGCCCAAAAGAAATGTTTTGCTACAACTACCTAAGCCTATTACTTACGTAACTACAATTCTAAATTCAATGTAAAATATCAATTATTTTTTGCAGTAGAAAAAACAAATTTAAAAATCCACATCAGTTACTTAAAAGCCTGATGTGGTTACCTTTCCCCAGAGAGGCTTTTGTTGTCAGTGTGGTGATGCACAGCACAACAGTTTGACAGCAGCCCTGGTCTGTGGACAGCTTCAGCTGCCCTGCACATGGCTGGTAAGTCTCTGCCACTGTTTTTAGTGGCTGCTCAGACATACAGGAGGAGCTGCATGATGCACTTCTTGTGAGGGCTGGTTAGCCCTTGCTAACTTACATGATAACCAAACTGAAGTGCACAACATGACAGAAATAAAAATGTCTCCCAGAGCAGAAGATGTGTGCTTGACCAAAGGATGGCAGCACAATCACACCCCCCAGCAAGGCTGTTTTCCCTTCACTTAGCAAGGCATGCCTGCTTTCTGGTGATCCCACACCATGCAGGGAAGAAACATAAACTCCATTTTGGCCCATTTGGATGCACACCTATGATTATATAATTGGAGCCTTCCCTCACCTTGTGTCAGGGCTGTATTCCCCTCCCCTGGCAAAGGGAGGCTCAGCACAGGCTGAGCAGCCTCCCACAGGCTGTGCCTGCTGTGCTCCAGCTGAGAGGCCCTAAACCAAGATGCTCTGCCTTCTTGCTTATGTACTGCATCCTTAAAGTTTTACAGAGTTAAGAGGGTGTTATTTAAAGGTTGTAGTTTCACAGTTACCAAGCCTGAAAACGCAGGAGAGCAGCAGCTGCTGTGCATATTATGTGTGTTAGATCTCAGCTACTCATTATGTCCTTGAATAACCATTCTTGCCATTACACCAGGTGGCCTGTGAAAACACTGCAGCTCATGAAGAGCTTCATGATTCAGGGTCAAACCCAAAGGCAGAATTCCCACTGTCCTCATCCTAAGATAGAAAATAAGGGAGTTGAGGCAGTGCTGAACGCATTCATACAAAACTGCAAATTCTATGCTCTTTCCTGTCTTATGATTTGTACAGTAGCTGCCAAAGTTTTTATCCTGTACAAGAAATGCAGTTTTGAGTTATCCGGGCTGGTTTATTCCAAATACTTTACTCAGGACTTGTAGGGGAATAATTCAGGAAAAACTTTAGAGCAACAAAAAGCCCACTTGTGCTGTAACCTGCAACTACAAGTGATCACTTACTGAGATATAGGGGAGCCTACAAAGGCCCCCAAGTAGCAATATTCCCCCCTAGATCACTCTTTCAGTTTCTGCTGCAGAGATGAACAAGACAGCTGTCACTCTAAGAGCCATCAAAAGCCAGAGACTTTGAGATTTTCCAGCTCTAGCCTTCCCCTGACAGTCAGCTCCCCATGCAAAAGTCTCATGGGATCACAGATTGGATTTCCCTGTCCTCAGGGAGGCACGCTCTGTTCCCATAAGGGACAGGCTTGTCACTGCTACAATTAGGGACTGCACTCTAGGGAGTCAGAGAACAAGCGGTGTTACACAATGCCAGGATGCCTGTCTAACTCAAGAACTGCATGATTCTATGAGTGAGGAAAGTGTGTGTGCCTGGCTGCAAATTTCAGTGTTTTAGAATCATAGGAAGGGTCCTTAAAGATCATCTAGTTCCAAACCCCTGCCATGGGTAAAGATGCATTTTACAAGTAGTCGTGGCTGCTGGGAAATTCCTCTTCAAAATCTCTCTTTCTTGTCTGTCCCCATGAGGCCACCTGAGAAGTTTGGAAAGTTTGGGTTACTCACCAGGAGGAGGGATGCTGTAAGAGTGTAAAGATGTGTGAGAGACCCAGAGCCTGGGGCACTGGCTGAGGGGTGCAGGTGGTGAGGCTGTGAAGCCCCATGACCTCAAGCACTGGAAGAGGAGAAAACATGACCATGCCCCACTCAGTTCTGACAGGCTCTAAGAGACAGATCCAGAAGATGGAACCCACTCACGAGAGGCTGCTGTCTAAAACAGGAGTGGTGGGGTTTCCAACAACATCATTTGAAATGTTTTGTGTAGCAGCCCTGCCCAAGAGACCCCTACAAGGATATTTCTCACTCTATTAATTTCCATTTTATGCTTTTTCATTCTTTTACGTAAATATAGGTGAATTGTACACAGCATGAGACCAAAGCAGTTTTGAAACATAATGAGCAATTCAGAATTTAGCCGACCCTGATCCACACCTTTCATATTGATAGAGTTGTTTGACTTCCACCGTATCCCACAAGTACATTTTAGTAGGATGAAATCTAGTCTTGAATTACAAAATTTATCACCACTTCTATTTCATTATTTTTCATTTTAAAATCTAAAGATGTTAAAAGTTACACGGGGGAAAACCCTTCAAAAATAATAATCTTTGCAAAGAAAACTCATTAAGAAAACTATTTTGGTTTGGTCAGATTTGGGGGTTTTTTTACCTGTGAGCTGATCCTATGCTCAAGACAAAGAAACCACTCCAACTGGAACTGGCTAAAAGTCAAAGTTCCAGAGGAATAACTCATTTTTTCTGCTGCTTCAGCAAACCTCCATTTGTTTTAACCTGTTTTGAGTAATCTCTTTGTACTAATCCACTGGAAAAAAAATTTTAAAAGGAGGAGAAAGGTCCAACAGTGATTTCCTTTGAGCACTAATTAGGAACAACATTTTACTACAAGCAGAGAAATTACTGTAGAAGACTGTCTAAGACACAAAGAACAGTTTTAAAGTGAAACCCATTGATTTCATCTTTAATGATTGCTTTGAAAATTTTCTTAAAATATGGTATACGTCATCATTGTGTGGTTTCATTTTAAATTCTGATTTATTTTTCCTTTTATTTCTTCATCTGGGGTTTGAATAGCTACAGGAAGCAGACTAGCATTAAAAGAAAAAGCCTGCAATGGAAAGCTACAGACATTAAACTATAATTACTTCAAATAATAATGGATTTAATAATTAATATAGAGCAGTTATATAATACACCTGACAGACAGCTCTGGAATAAAGTTTTGTGGCAAAGCTCAGCCAGAGCACAAAAGTGTTTATGCATAAGCACAGCATTGTATTTGTGCATAACATGAAATACACTTCTCTAAAAGTTTCCAGAATTAAAACTGATACTTCCGGTACTAAGAGAAAATTTGACAAAAGACTCGTAGTTTCAGAGAATCTATTCTGCTCAGGAAATTGATAGCATACAGCAACATTGTCCCGTTAGGACAGGATTTATGCCTGGAGGAGTGAAATACAATATAAGGCAAAAATCCTTGCAAAGCTGATTAAAACTAGAAAAGCAGAAGTATGCATTTTTTTCTCATGTATGAATGTTGCAGTATGAGACTAAAGAATTGTAGAAATTTTTAAATTATTTGGGCATAAAATATTATATTAAATAACCCACATAGGATGCACAAAACTTTGGAAAACTGCTGTATAAAATGGATGTAATGGGTTTTTCATTACAAGTGGGATCAAAAGTAAAAAAATTGTAGTGCTTTAAATGAGAGGGATTGGTGTCTAACTGTTCTAATATAATTTTTTACCTTTTTCCTAAGACAATGTTAAAACTGTAGGTGAAGAAAGCTGAAGCTAGTTTGGAGTTTGAGAGGAAGCAGAATTTTGGGAGTAGGTAAGGCTAAAAGCCATTTAAAAACATTTTAAAAAGCTTTTCCCTGAAACTGATAGCAAAGTCGTAGAGTAACTTACAAAAGTCAGTTGTCCCATTAACTTCATTTATGACAAGTCTGAAAGTCAAAACCACAGCAATTAAAGTATGAGAAGGGATTTTAAATTTTACCTGAAGTGAGTGAGTGAGTACAATCTCAGTGCATTTGCATCTGAGTAACTGCTACCAGTCCCTTGATATTTACAGCATTTGATGGAAATTTAAGTCATAAAATGTATCCAGAAGAAAAAAAAAAAGAAACAAAAAGACTGGGACAGAATGATAATCTCTTGGTAATCTATACAGTTACATACTTGACAATAAATCTTTAACTACCCAAATTTTGAGAATCTCAGTACGAAACTGTACTAAAAAAGTACTTCGGCACAAGTTTTGTCTATTCACTGTCTTATAAACAATTCCTTCTTCTGCAATAGCATGTACAGATTCATGGGAGCTCTCAATGCAAGTCAAGTGCTGTTAATTCTTTTCAGTAAAAGATGTGAAAATGTTCTCTTGCTTCCCTGTGTTTTGGGTAGGTACAGAAAAATCTGTTACAAATCTCTTGTTTCTAGTTTTAATTAACTTTGATTTAAACAAGAGCCATGGGATGTAAGACAATAAAGGTCAAAACTCATGAGCAAGCAGTAGCCACAAACATATGAAACACATCTGAGATGAAAAAATCACACTTCTTGTGTGAGACCAGTCCCTGGATCTGCACTTGTGTATTTGGAAATCTGGCACCTTCAAATTCCAGCTACAATCTTTTCCTTATTCCTGATGCCCTCCTCACCTCAATGATGTTACCATCTGGCTTTCTAGAAGGAACAGAGATGTCCTGGCCACGGTTTTAGTAGAACCAGTACCAGGAAGAAGAAGAGACATCAGAGGCTCAGGATTTATGGCTCATATTGCCGAGCTTTAGTTAAGGTTTGCCTTGGGTTTAAGCCCACCCTGCTTAAATCACTTTTCACTTAACCAGATCATGTTATTTCTCACTGCAGCAGAACCACAAGTGAACATGGGAGAAAACACAGCTGCTGAACAGAACAGGGCTTGTGTTGCATCTCCCTCTGCACTGGCCTAGCTGCAAGAGGAGTCGCTGGCTCCTTTTCAATCACACCATTGATGGGGAGAGCACTGCTCTTGGCAGCACCTCTGTTTTCCATGTGCAGCACCAACTTGCTTTGCCTTTGCTCTGCTGAATTATTTCTGGCACACTCCTGTGGATATATTACTGAAAGTGGAAGTTTCTTAGTTAAATGAAAAAGATTCTATAACCCATGTATCCTATTCATGGACTGTTTCTGCAGGTGCTTTTCAACCCTGAGCTGTAAAGGATAGCATTATTACAATTCATAGGGAAAGCAATTCTCACTTCTGGTATTCAGGCCAGAAGTCTCAATGGTATTGAGACCATGACAACCTGCTGCATCACTTGAGTTGTTGCATTCCTGTGCACAATGCCCCCATTCTTGCAGATTTTGAAGCTGCTGTTTCATTCAAAGGTAGCACATCATGGGTTTTCTGGTATTTCTTGTGTGTGTATGTGGGAGGCACAGTGGACCTACCATGAAAACTTCATGGACTCTTCTGGACTAGCCATTGAATGACAGTCCTTTTCTGCTCGTGTTCCTACCCTGAAAATACTGAATCCTTTCACAGCTTTGACACGTGACCACCTCACCCCTTCAACATACTAAAACTACTTTGCAAGACTGGGATATCTGACAAGAGAGAGATCAGAGAGCAGGCTGACACAGGTACAGCTGTAGGACACACAGCTCAGTGGCCAGGTCAGGCAACCATGCTGAGCCTGGTGAACAGCAGCAAAGGTGGTGGGAGGCACAGAGAAAGGATGGGAGGGCACAGACACAGCCTTGTCATGCTTCATTGCCAAAGGTTACAGCAGGCAATGCTGGAGAGATGAGTGCCCTGAGAGACAGCTGTGTTTATCCTTAATGCCTGCATACCTCCAAAAGAAATATTACATACAGACCCTTCCACCTACTTGTTAAGTCCCTCATGTAATATCTAAATTTCTTAAAACAAAACAACTATTTTACCCTTTACCATTTACCAAAACAACCATTCTCTACCATTCTGAGGCTTTTCAGAAGAGTTGCAAAGAGAGAGTTACAGGTATCATTCAGCCGGGTCCAGTTCAAAAGTGGCAATTCATCAACACAACAGCAATAACTGCTCAGATTGAGACTTTTGTTTATAAAACTGTACTTCTGAGTTTCCTGATTTTGCATATGAAAATGAAGTAATGAACAAACAGAAAATATACACTCATACTGCATTTTTGATAATGTATAATTTTATTCTTTTTTTTAGCTTGGGACATGATGTTCTCAGACTGTTTTAATTTCCTTCAGTGGGTCTTTCCATATCTTAGGAGATTTTTACAGGACATGCTGAAAAACCTCTGTGGATGAAAGATAATTGCATTCAATTCAAAACAAATGCTAAATGTATCATGATCTAGCTTGTGCATTGTCTGTTTCCTTCAATAGCTGATACTGGTTTTGTGAAAACCTACTCAATGACTTCAGTAAGAGAAATTGGGCAAATCTGTTCTGAAGAGGTCCAATTTCCTGCTCTTCTTTTCTTAATAAAAACCTCCTTTACACCCCATACAAACCTTTTGTTGAGCTTAAACATAAAATTACCTGCTCTCTGATACCCAGTAATATGCTTCTAAATCATCTAATTCCCATCCACTTGAAAATAAAAATTATTCTATACCTTGACCCAGCCTAGAGTGTAATTTAACAATCAAGAAAGCACTATACACATAATTTGAAGTGGTGAAAAACCATCTGAATTTCTCTGCTTCTTACAGGAGACATTTTCTTAGAGGAACTGTGTATGACTAATTTAGTTCTACATCAGAAAGAAAACAGGCCTCTTGAAAATAAAGTTGAACAGAATTATCACAATAAATTTGTGTAAGAGCATGCCAGCTAAGAGAATATTTTTCTAAAATTATATTACTATAGATTTATAGAAATCATAAATAAAAGAAAGTTTTTAAAGCCAGTTTTAAAAAAAAACTGTCTCCAAATTAAATTACGATTTTTGGTGGATTTAATTTTTGGTGGAAACAAAGAAAGAATGAAATCAACTTATAGGTTTAAATACTGCATAAACGATTTTTTCTTACCACAACTAAATTTATCTTGCAATTTCATTTGATTGCCAAGCAAAACTAACAAATGCAAAATATAAATTCTTAAATATTTAATTACTTTCCCAGAGGTTAAACAGGATTACTACATATAGCAAAATTCAGTAAGTGTTACTAAATATTTCTTAAAAAGAAAAATTTAAAATTATATCACCAAACAGCATTTGGGTTTTGGTTCTTTCTGGTTGGTTGGTTGGTTGGTTGGTTGGTTGATTTCTCTAGAGATGTGGTTGTTACAATATTCTGTATTGGTAACAAATGCATTAAGAGGGAGAGACAAAGGAATCTCTGCTGAGGTGACCAGGTACCAAACTGGCTTTCTGCAGGGAACAGGCACAAGGGGACACAGTCAGCCACAGCAATTAGTGAGGTGCCTCAGGGAGCCCACAAAGTGTCCAAAACCCAGGTACAGTACTAGCAATTTCTGTGCTTGTAAAATTCACTCCAAAACTACCCATTAGCCTGAGGTGACACATTCCACAGGACTGCTGAAGACATAAGGCACCACACACAAGAAAGTCGCAGCTTTTCACAGGATGTTGGGTCACCAACTCAGCTACCTTGGTTCAGCCATCATAAATACACAAATTATCAGACCATTATCTATTTAAAAAACGAATTTGCTCAATTTTTGGAAGCAAGCTGTCATTCCTAACTGGCCTTAAAGTCAACCTAACAGGAGAAAAATTTGGATTAATATTGCCATTCACATTTCACCATACAGAGGATAAGAAGTACAACGGAGCCTGGTGTTGAAAACCTCACTGAGAGCTTCCTACTTTCTGGATGGGGTACTGCTGGCCATTCACCACGATCTGCAGTTTCTACAAGAAAACTTTATGCACCAAGGCAGTATAAATTAGGATGGTAAAGTCTCCTTTTTCCCCTTGTCATACTACAATAAGTCATTCATGGTGATATACCTACCAATTCTAGGAACTGGTCTTCAGATTTGCTGTGCTGTCCAAATTGTTGTGCTAGGGAGGAATCTAAAATTAATTTAATCTCAATTTGCATTACTAAAAAACACAATTTGGGCTTTTTCAGCTTTTTTAGCAAGGATTCTCATATTTTCAGATCTAATTTTGTTTGATTTATTCTTCAGCAGTACCAAATTATTTTTTTGAGAGCTAAAGCTAGTAAAAAATAAGTGTCTGAACTTGGTTATTTAAACACTATTATATGGGAAGTGATTGATGCCTTTAAACCTACAGAAGAAGCAACTGGGTAGGGCTTCATTTAACTTATTTCCATTTAACTTAAATTCCTCCTTTTTAGAGCCACTACACTATTCATTAGTTAGAAGATTATTTGGTGGGATTCCACTGTCCAAATTTCAGTGGGTATGGTGTATATCACAGCTACCTTGTCTGGGGTTTCTGTCAAGAAGCTGAGAAGACAGGCACTTCTTATAGAGTATGATTTGCTTGATTTCCTATAGACACATGCCAAAGGATAAGGTTAATTTCATTCTGGAACTTTCTTCATCTTTCTTTAAGGTGGTTCAAGACAACTTACCCAGATGCAAATATCTGGGTAAGTTGTTTGAATTTTTCATGGATATCACACATGACACAGGTTTCATCTCCTGAGATGACCTCCTTACAAATAAAAGGTGAAGGAAAACAAACACTGAACTAATAAATTATTCCCTTCTTACACAATAATTTATCACATGCAGCAGCATAGCTTTGAAGAGAGTTGAAGGACAAATGTTTGAAAGAAAGGTTTTCATAGAGGCCACTAAAGAAAACAATACCTGCTCACAAAAAATAATCCTGCTGTCATTACACCTCTACAAACAGAGTGCAGCACACAGACAACAAAAACTGAGATCAGCCAGACATGACTCCTGTTGCACTGATATATTTGGGCTTAAGACTTTTCTTGACATTTCCTACCATTTAACTAGTTTAAGCTAATTATGTACCTTTTCCTGTTGATAAAGTAATTCAAAGGTCTATGACTGTTCAAATGTAAGTTAAATAATTTCCATTTCTTTCCATTTGTGTTAGCCAGGAGATTCAATGACCTAGACACCAATGTAAAAAACAAATATGGGCATAATTAACAGTGCAGATATATTCTAGATCTGACCCAATACTTTTTTGTGACAAGAAAGAGGAATTTCCCCTAGCCCCACTCAGCATCCTAGATCAGTAACAGGAACATTCTTGTTACATCAAATAAGTGTTTAAGTTCTCTCTCAGAAGAATCTGGATGAGGGATCCAAAATCAGTTATCCCCCAGTTTAGATAAATGCCCCAGCTTCTGGACTGTCATTTTGCTCTTTCTTTGTGGTAAATTAATATTTATATATCTATACATAGCAAAAAAGAATAAGTATGTAAGACTTGGAAATTCACCTCAAATATATCTCAGGAGCAGTTCAGTACCTTCAGAATTAAGGAGGTTTTGATGTAAATTCTTTTTCTACAGCGAGCGGAGGTTGGAACTACATCTGAATTATGCACTTTTTATGTGGGTGGTCTGTCTGCTGTGTATGGGGGCATCCTGAGCAATGTTGCATTTTGTCAGAAAACAATTTGTCCTGAGGTATTAGGGCTTAGACGCGGCTTAGATGTGCCACATTTTAGTGTAAGTCGGGTGAAGATAAATGCTGGTGTAAATATGGCCATACAGGGAAATAAAGATCAAGAAAACATCTGAGGAACAGCTTGAGGATCTACATTCTACAATTTAATTTGTAAAATAACTAAAATAGCTTTCAATTAAATCCATAATATTCAGTTATCAAATAAAACAAATATATGTTCTTGGCAAGGAGAGTCAATTTGTAAATTTTTCAAAACCAAAAAAAACCCCAAATAAAACAGTGCACAAAAAAACCCATTCAAAATGACACACAATTAACTGTTTATACTTTAGCAAGAAATAAATTCTATGTACACCTATTTCATTTGTAGTCCTAGAAGAAGGCATTGCAGCAGGCTATCACACACCTGGTATAACTTCAGTTCTTGAAGAAATAAAGTTTTGCATTTCCTATGCCTCAAGAAAATAATTTCTATATTTTGGGTATTTAACATTGGTTCAGATTATATACTATGAGATCAAGGTAGCCTGTGGATCAATACTTTAAAAATTTAAAAGGTGCTACAGTCATAGATGAGTATTTAATCCATGTGCAAAACAAGGTCTCTTGTGTTGTCTGTCGTATTACAGGTTTGACTGTGTGAGAGGCTGAAGGCCCTGAATGCCCATCAATTTAACATTTCAGGATGGATTCAGAACTTTGCTGTATCAGTCTCAGAGTTCAGTGTTACAACTACACTATCTTCATAAAGCACTGTTTAATTACAGCACATACATGGCAGTAATTCATCATACCATAAGCTAGTGCTGATTAAAAGCTGTAAGCTGGTTTTAAAACCTTGTGCACTCATTATAATCAACAGTAGGGAATGATTCCTAAAGGCCTGACCCATTTCCAATGGGATTTGACCCAATTTAGTGTGACACAGCTTCATTTATATTTTATCTGTTGTTTGGGTTTTATCCACCTAACAGATCAGCTATTGATTTCTATGTTACAGCACAATTTATGGAACCATTCCAGATCAAAAACAAAAACAGCTATTCAATTTTGTTTGTCCTTGGGTATTCCATTGGGATTAATTATCCAACATCATCTAGCTAGTTTGTTTTGAAAGATGAAACATGTATGGCATAACTGTCCTGGCAGCTTCTTCTACTACTTGACCATTACATGGAGTTACCTGAATATTTGGCCAATACGTAATCTGAACAGTCCCCTTAGTCCTTCTCTACCCTCATAATTACGGATCACAGGCAAAGTTCCCATCATGGAGAATGGCTGTTACATTGTAGTATAGGATGGAAACCTATCATGTGTATAAGCTAAGAAGCTCTCCTCCTGCTTCAGACATTTACAAGGCACCCAGATCTTTCAGTTTGGGAAATCTGTGGCAATTTCTTGAACAGCAATTAACAAATCTCAGATGAGGTCAATTCCCAGAAAACTCATACCATCTGAGAAAAGGGAATACACAGGAGGATATTCTAGTCAAAGCACAAAGGAGTTTACCACTATGGCAGGGACTGATTGCTACTGGCCTTCTAAAGGAGTGGAACACACACATGGTGGTGACAGGGAACATTATATGATGCTTATGCCAAAACTGAGATACTAGTATATGCATATCACTATTTTTTATACAAAATTTAACCAATTGCAAAATTCCTAGCATTCTTACCACAGCAAGAATTAAACCTAGTTTTCAAGGTCTAGTTTTTTAACAGTTCTCTGCTCTACAAAGATATCAACAAAGATGAATAAAAAAAAAAAAGATTGACAAAGGGAAAATTCAGAGAACCCTGAAGACTGTATTTCCTTTCTGTGCATCTTAGGCAGCTTTCCCATTTCTGTTTTAGTCAACAAACTATTTTGAATGCTAAGTGGCACAAAATTTTACTGAACTAGAGTAACGTTATGAAATATTTCAACTCTGTGTTTCCATCCCCATCCTGAGCAATGTAAAACAGGGACAGAATTTCATTTTCTTAATGTAAAGTGACTAAAAGCCACAGACTAAAGGACTCCATGACCTAATCTCTCACCCAGTTAAAATCAGGTCTGCTAGGACAGACCATTCCAGTGTTCTTATCTGGCCCTTGAACTGAGTTTACCTTGGCTGCTTGGAACTTTTTCACTGATAGAGATTTTCAACATTAGTAATTTTATACTTCAGAATGGAGGGAAAAATCTATTTGTGAGTTTTTACCTTTGATCCTGTAATTTCTGACTTTTGAGTACTTGGATTATGACATGCAAATGTAACATTTCACTCCCTTACTCCTGTCTCCTCACTTTTTGCTTGTTTTTAATTACAATGTCAGGATGAAAGGAAAGCTAAGAGGAATATATGTAGTCTTAAACAAAGCATAAATATTTCATCCTAAATTTATTCAAAATGATGAGAATGTTAATGTCACCTGGAATGAGTGCCTCTTGAATGCATGTAAATTACAGACAGTCATGAGACAACTAATTTTATTGTAATGAAGATTATGATGAGCCACTTTTACACCTGGTTTTTTTAGTCTATATATTAGTGAGCTGGTGAAAGCTCAAAGCAACAGATGCTGCAAAGGCTTAGAGATCATCTCTTGTCTCCATCCTTTGCTTCTGAAGTTTGCAGTTATCTGAAGTTTAGGAGAAGCACTGCTACATCTGGGGTTCCAAGAGGCATAACTTTAATGCCTGTCCAGAGTCCACAGCTGTCATCAGCCCAAAAGCTGGAGTGCACTTTACCCTCATTAACTGTTCCAGGCCATGGCTGTGCTGTTTGAGGCAAGAAGGCTGCTCAGAATGACAAAAAATCACAGAATCATTTAGGTTGGAAAACATCTCCAAGATCACGGAGTCCAACCTTTGACTGATCTCCGCCTTGTCAAACTTGACCATGGCACAAGTGACAGGTCCAGTCATTTCTTGAATTCCTCAGATTTGTCACAAAAGAGGCATTACACATTTCTGTAGGATCTGCTGCCCAGCACCAGGAGGTATGCAGGCAGACTGTGAAGGCCCAAAGCCACTCTCCCAGTACATCTGTCCATGGCCCTGTGGGACAGAAAGCCCTGCCAGGGATGCTAGTTGGACAGCTTTGCATGGGCGCATCTTTAGACAGCAAAAAGAGCCTTTCCTTCCAAGCACTCTGCCCATGCAAGAGCAGCCAAGGTTTTGCTAAATGGAAGAGCTCCAGGCCAATTAATGTGAATAAATTGAACCTGACAGATCATTTAAGATAAACTTTTATTCCTTTTAGGATCTCATGCTAAGTAAATCTCTACGTTAAATTTCACAAGGCAGAGCTGAGGAACTTTGCAATGCTCCTACCTAGACTGTTATTCTCTATTTATTATTCAGTAAAAGAGAAAAAAATTTTTCATTATTTTAGCCAGATCTCCTTTGTCAATCATAACAAAGGTCTAAGGGGGGGAAAGCTGGGGAAAATGCCTACATGCTCAAATCTCCAGTTATGAAGCCAAGGGAGATTCATTTTTCTGGCTACTACATATTTAAAAAGTTAGGGTTCAGCTTTGCTCTATTTGGGATGGGGCATGTCTAGGTTGTCTTGACTGCCAGCTAGCTTTACAGAATGACAGGATATCCTGAGTTGGAAGGGACCCACATGGATCATTGAGTCCAACTCTTAAGTGAATGGCCCATGTGGGGATCAAACCCACATCCTTGGGATCAACAGCACCATGCTCTGACCAACTGAGCTAATCTTCGGAAAAATCCACTTTAGGTGGCATTTTCAAAATTATTGAGTGACTTAAAAATTAAAAAGCATAACTCAGTTGTCTTTTCCCCAAATATTTTATCTTTTGTATTCCTTTCATTTAGTCTGCCTCTTCCATTCAAGTAGATAGATTATAGAGAGCTAAAAAAGTAAATTGAATTTTCATTTAAAAAAGATAATTGAAGCATGTATTAACAAGGGAAACAGAAGCAAAAGTCCAGCTCAAGACCAGGCAAGGGATGAAATATTTAGCTTACACAATAGTCCATGGCATCAGTAGGGCATTCTATATTCAGAGGACACCTATCTACATATTTATGGCTTGCGAGCCCACGGTCTTTTCCAGAAGTAATGTTTCTGTAAACCCCACTCTCTCCAGAGTCAGTTCACAATTGGAGTTATGTGCACCACTGATTTTATCTAGCACAATAAATCAGATAGACTAAAGCTACTTGAGTCTTTCAGGGATTAAAGTAGCTCTAAAGTGCTGAAAAATGAACCTGTAACACACAGGAAATAATCTAGCATTTGGCTACAGGTTATCACTTAGGTTGTCAGCTGAATTTATCAAACCCAGATATGAGCAGTTAAAAAGCTTTTGATGATTTATAGCTTCTGTACACAACTGCAGCCTTAAATCCTACTTAACATTTTCTGGGTGTGAAAATTCACAAATTGTTTTGTTAAAAATCTGTTCTCTTCTCTGAATTCAACAAGGCCTTTGTGCATCTACTGACCTTTGGGATTCACACTTCAGAGACTTTTCAAAGTCTTTTCCTCTGGAGAGGGGAAGCACAGACTAAATACGTAAGTCCCTCATTTTATCAGGCTGTCTGCCATTTACTAGCACAGCCCAACGCAACATTTGCCTGCTGTCACATCAGACTGCCACAGCCATGCTCCAAATGTCACATTAGCAGAGGCAGGTTAAAATCACTTTGTGTTACAACACTTTCTGCAATGACCTTTTGCAGGGCCAGAATGAGAGGAAAGCTTAACTCCCCTTGCTCTGTGCAGGGAGCCTCTCCTTATTTTTCTCCTAAATGTGAGAAACACTTTTCATTTTCAAAGGGGAGTTGTCAGCTTTTGTGAACATGCGACATTCCTGCAATCCACCGAGCTCTCTGTTGTTCCATCCTATAGCCTGTGAGGTACAAACAGCATTCTAAAACAGTAAAATTGGTTACCTGAGGATTCAGGTCTCTGTGTATGTCCTGATGTACTCAACTTTCCATTTTGACACAGGTCAGAGCAGTATGCAGGGCAATTTGCCCTACCAGGCCTATAAATAACTCAGCTTTAAAAATGGCCCAAGCAGGGTATGTGTATTACTAATTTGGATCCCATATCACACTTTTAATAGAAGCAAGGATCCATCATGACTACGTTATAGATGGGAATATAAGTTTCCCAGGGAAGAGCTATCCAGCCTGCAAAAGCAGAAGAACTGGAACAGACTGGAGTGGACAGCCCAGGGAGATGGAGGAGTCACCATCCCTGGAAGTGTTCAAGAAATGACTGGACCTAGCACTTAGTGCCAGGCTCTATTTGACAAGGTGGTGATCAGTCAGAGGTTGGGCTTCATGATCTTGGAGGTCTTTTCCAGTGTAAAAGATTCTATGAGTTTAGGGGATACATTTTCAGTGAGGTACTGCTCCTTTCCTCATCCTTCAAGCTAGTCTTTATTGGTAGATCCCAGATTATTTGCAGTGGCCAAGCCACTGACAGGGAGACTGTTCCCGTACTTCCCATGTCATGTGGGGCTTCTGAGACCACCTAGTGAGTCCAGTCAAGTCCCAAATCTGGTAAAATAAAAGTAAATTGATAATTATACACAAGGGATTAACCAGTAAAGACTGTACAGTCTGTCAAGGTCAAGCATGGCCTTGAGAGCTCTGAATTGGATATGCAGAAAGCATCTTTCCTCAAGGAGGAAAAATGTGTCTATGGCATAAAGGTTAAACAAAAAGGGGAGGAAAAAAGGGAGAACACAGCAAGCTATCAAACAGCTTTGTGTCAGTGGCTGGGGATCACATAAAATAGCACTTAGATTTAAGTACAAATGACAGTTCCCTATATCTCTGCCTGACCCTGTTCCTTACACGAAGAGTATTAATTCAAAACATTTTTCATCCTGGCAGTAGTTTGAACTAAATCACTGCTAAATCATCTGTGGTGGAATCACTTTGTTGCAGGTAGATGTACTAGATCAATTTAATGAAATAATTTGCTTATGAGGAATTCATCCCTTGCCCTATATAATCACTTAAGGAAAAAATTATACATGTGCTCCAGTTGAAAATAACAAATACCAAGATGGATGGAATTTTAAACAGACATTTTTCTCAACAGTCCACACTCATGTTCTCCCTTTGGTTTCAATTTTTGAAATAGTAACTCAAGAGTAAGAAAAGTATAACCCAATCCTTTCATTGCAGGGGCAAGGGGACATTAGGTCCATAGTAAGCTTTTAAAAAACATTTTGCCTAAGTCCAAAATGTATGGGGTGTGGTTGTTGTGGGGCTTTTTGATACCAGACTCTATAAAAGAAAACTCTGAAACTCTGAAAAATGAGCTTCTTCAAAATATGAGATTACAAAGGGTCTTTAGTGACTCTTGGAATAGATAAATGAAAAGCTACTATTTGCTGAACTGGCCTCCCCACTTCATTTCTTTCCAAAAGGAAGGTGAGAAATTCCCATTGGAGCAAATCATCAAAATACACTGAAAATAAACAGAGATGTTTATCACAGAAGTGTAACAGATTCAATATAGTTATATTAAATAGCATGATTCAAACCAGAAAATAACACCTGTGCCATTGTAAAATACAACCAAAATTCAGACATTAAGACAAAATTCTAAAGATTTCTCCTAAATCTATAAATTACATGTGATCATTTTCTTTTACATGTTTACAGAATCCTTTAATTTCTCAGCCAGGGTCCAGTGATGTTATATCGAAATAGATTATTTTTTCAAAAACTAAAATATCAGCTTAGAGAAATAGGTGCCAATACAATGACAACATGATCTCCCATGATTTGAAATTAAATAAGTATTTTTAATGGCAGAATAAACCAAAACTATTATTAGGATGAAAAAAGGGACCAGTAAATTTGAAAATTACTTTAGCCTTTCTGTACCCTTAATAAGGAGCTAATACCTTGACTTAAACTGCTTCTGTGCTCTCAAAGTTTTAGTACAAATGCCTATATGAATTCTGCAGTATACAAATCACAACTGCCTTTAGTTACCTGCACAGTGAATAAATCAATCTTCACTATTTAAAAAAAAAAAAATTCCATTTTCATCTCCCTTATCTGTAATAGATCAGACTTGTTTTCTCATAACACCATGATGATATTGTCACCATCCCTGAAGTAGTTCTGTGAAGGAAATTTTTGTCAAATGTACTTTGTTATATTATTCCATTGATTCAGAGATATTTTAAACTTTACATGATTATCTTCCTATCTGTAGCCTACGACTACACAAACCTTAGCATGCTAGCTTGGTGTGCTACTCAATAATTCTCTGCTTTGTCTGTTCAAATGGTAATGTCAAATAAAAAATCTATGTCCTTTCAGTGACCTAGATAAACTTCATTTTCTTCTTTTCTATTCATTCAGAATTAAAGTTATTCTATTTCACAGTTCTGCATACCTTGAGGAATATTTGAACTACATGTTAGGGATGATATCATTGCAGTAGACTGAATTCTCTATTAATTACACCAAATTAAATATTTTCCTGTAATATATACCAGAATTTCATGGGTTTCTTGCAAGTCTTCTGGTTCTTTTTATCCCCTTACCTTTTTTATCTTTTTATGTATTACAAATTATTCCAAGAAAAAGCATATCTCAGAGACGTCAAGTAGAGAGATGTGCCAGCACACAGCTCTGCAGAGAGCAGCAGCTCATGGTGGCCCCATAGCCCTCAAGAAAACCTCTGTCTCTCTTCAAAAGACAGGCAGGACTGGGTGGTGACAGGGAGGGACAGCACTGTCCATCACCTGAAATGGAACATCTGAACAAGTTAACTCTAAAAAAAGTTTAAATTACAGTGAAAGTCAGAGAGCTCTGAAAGAAAAATCGAATAATTCTTTCAGGTTCTTCTTAGACATAATTTCTTTAGTGGGTTACTAATTTCTGTTAAATTTTTGGAGCTGGATACTTCAGTCTCTGTTAAAAATTATTAACTGTAAAATTATTTTCCATTGTTTTTCAACATTTTTTCTTTGCTGCTGCATTTGAAAGTTGCATTTTTTCTCAGTAATTAAGACACGTCCTAAGACATTTTTTGCACAATGTAATGACAGAGGCTTATCAGATCCTGTGAAACACTTTGCCTCAGAGTGCACTGAATGAACTGAAGTGGAATCCTATGGAAATCACAGCTTCTTCTGCAGTGCACATGCTTGTCCTGGTAATAATTATTTGCACAGTTCAAACCACCTCTCAAGGGATGAACCTCTCTGTACAGCACGGGCACAGAACCCCAGTGATAAACAGGTTTCTCCTGCTCCTCACAGGCACCTGGGGGAAACAATGAATGCGGCTCTTCCCAGCAATCCGTCATGCCCACTGCAACTTTGGGTGGAACAGAAGTACCCAGCTAGCCTGAAATTAGTTGGCTTGAATGCTGATAGCTGCAAAGCTGTGGCCTCCCATAGCTGTGCTCCCAATGGAAAGGTTACCTACCAAACCACTGATCTTGCCCCTGGGCAGATTCCCAACTTCCAGTCTGCTCCATGTTATTGTTGACACACAGCTTGCAGCTCCGCAGTTGGCCTGTTTAAAGCCAGCTCAGGTAAAACAAAACAAAACAGAACAAAATAGAACAAAAGAAAACAAAACAGAACAAAACAAAACAAAAGGAGCTGCCATGACGACCAGCAGCTGCACATCAGGGTCCCTTTCCAGCGTGTCCTCCCTGGCCTCACAGTTTATATCCACACAATAGAGCTTGCTCAAAATGAGGTGACTCAAGTAACTCCCCACGCTTAATTGCATTAATCTGTCTTTGTAAATAATTCCCTAAGACCTCAAACAATTTCCATATCCCTTATCTGTCCTTTCTTCAGTTTGACAAGTACACAACCCGGAAACCTGAATTTTAATGCACTTTTCTGTGTTTATAAAACAAATCAAATGAATACAAACCCCAACTCCTAATAACCAATGCCAACAGATTACAAGAGAAGCACTGGCACAGGGGAAACATTGTTTCTGGTACGTATGGAATATAACAAAACTGAACAGGAAATATAACAAAATATATGAAATATAACAAAAACTGAACAGGAAATGTCTCAAAAAATGTGACACTAAAAATCTGACAGCTATAAATTTATTAAATATAATTTCATGTATAGCTTCATCAATATCTAACAGACAACTTCTACAAAGGTGAGTGAAATAGTGATAATAAAATTACAGGTGATGTTCAGTGCTAGTGAGGTACAGCATAATGTACAAGAGAAAATGAATATCAAGTATACAAATGCAGCTGTTGGTTCTAAGTAATTAAGAGCATCCAGGATGAGGCCCTGGACTTAACTGTGGCTGACTCTTTGAAAACATCTGTGCTGTGCTCACCAGTGGCCAAAGAGCCAAAAAGAGGATGAATGTGGCAAGACAGAATATTGTGAAAGAAGTTAAAATAATGCAAAGGTCATTCAGAAATATGAGTTATGAAGGTGGGCATTTCAGAGCTGTGTGTGGCTCTCATTAAGCTCTCACAAGAGAGAATATCAAGAATATAAAAAAAAGAATATCAAGAAACGTAGAGGCTTATTAGAATTATAGAGCAGTTTTTACATGATGAAGAAACCAAATGGATGACAAAGACTTGCATTTCTAAAGAGACTCATTGATAAGAGAGATCTGTAAATCATGAACAATGTGTAAAAAGTAAGACACAGTTATTCACTGCTTATCACATCACAAGAAGCAGGGTATGCCCAGTGAAATTCTAAGACAGATTTAAACATCTTGATTTAGAACAAACAGATGGAAGGCCTTTAATCATTACATGCATCATCATTTTGTGAAACTCATTGCCAGTAGATGTGTTGAAGGCCGAAAGTATAAATGGATTCATGAAAGACATGACAAATTGATAGACAATAAATCCACATGCAATGATGAAACCTTATGGTCCAAAGACACCCTCCAGCTCAAACAGGCATGGAAACATTGCCTTTTGGATCTCAGAGTGCAAACCACACACCTGTTCCGATACAGATACCCACTCATAACACAGATTTATCATCTGCTTGGGAAATCCCAGCTTCAATTCACTTTCTGTCTGAGAAGAACTTTAGTTTTTACCTCTTTGTATTTATACATACATTGGGGTAATGATTTTCATTTTTTGTCCTGCTAAATCCTTGTACAACATAGAAAAAATATCCAGACTGATAGACCAGAAGACAAAGGGTAAGTGGCCCTGACACCTATTAGCAGTTTTGGCTGAGGGATCAAAAGATTTATGTTCAAATGAATTGGATTTAAAGGAAAAAAGAAAACAACAAAACACAGAACTGATACTGGAAGAGCAATTAAATTTCATTTTTCCTCCCTAAAAATAACCTAATCACAATTCTAGGGTTTCATGCTTACCCTATGTATCTTACTAGAAACAACAGAGAGACGTACAACAAGTGGTGTTAGTAGCTTAACATGGACAAGTAGTTGTAAATAAAGTGCCAGAATCACATTATGGACACTGCAGAGGAGCAGCAGCTCCAGAAGAAATACAGCTGGAGTTGTAGGGAACTCAAGATGTAATAAAAGTCATCTGTCTGTCTCAAGGCACAATGAATATGTCTACAGCATGTCATGTGTCTGTTTAGCTTGCTTTTCAAAACTTCCAAAGATAGCAATTTTATACACTTTGCAGAGTTTAAATATCCTTTTCATTAAGAAGTTTTTCCTAACATTGGCTCAAATCTTCACTCCTATTCAAATCTCCTAATTTTCAGTCAGATGATGAGCACAAGGACAAGAAACTGTTTTATCAGCAGCTGTCATGCATTTTGACCATGTTCTCTAAGCTTAGATATTTTGGTTTTTGTATTAAGGTATGATCCTAATCTTCTGTTTTCTCTGCACATTTTTCTTAAATCAGCACTGGACAGAGCAGTTAGCTATAGCCTTTTGGCACCAGGGAGATTAAAAGGATGTTATTATTTTTACATCCCAGTGCAGAAATTTTCTTTTTTACCTTTTCATGTTTTTGCTTATTCATGTTCATTCATCTACTGCAATCTTTAGTCCTTTTTATGTATAACTATGGACTGGTGAATTGCTCTCCATTTTGTATTTGTCCAAAAGCTTGCTCCCAATGTAGCACCAGACATTTAAACTAAAAAAATCAGCATCCTTTTTCTCTTGGTTACTTCTTCCAATTATTAATATTTGTTTGAATCCTTGTCTAGTCCCCCTTGTACTTGGTGAGTCTCCCAGAGATCCTTGTACTTTGCGGTATTTATCTATTCTAGTAAATCTTCTTATCAGTAATGTCAATATTCAGTGACTCCACATTTAAGGCACACCCTTTCAGAGTTCTTTTTGGTATAATTCTCCATATTGAAATGGGACTTCAAACCAGTTTTGTAAATACTTTTATATTCATATAGATCATGGGCTAGTGGAAGGTGCATGGTATGGGTGTTGTAGCTAGATGATCTTTAGGGTCCCTTTTAACCCAAACCATTTTATGATTCTGTGAATTCATCACTGAGCTAAAAAAAACCACTGGTTACTAAGGTATGGAAAGGTGCAATAAAATTACACTACTCATGGAGATAGAAATGGACTGGATATGGTACAGCAAGAAGTCTACAAATCACACATTCATGTGATTACAGTCAAGACTTCCCATTAGGACGTTTCAGAAGTAAACTTTCTGATGTCTTTAGTAATTCTCTTTTTTGCTTGAAAAATTATAGTTTTTTATGATATGGTGATCTTTTCCAGAAGGGTCCAGCTCAGAATCCTCTGCCCACGATAAACAGTCCACAGTTTAATTTATGTCTTTATTACTCATTACACGACACTAGTAATTATTGATCATTACTAAAAAATTGCTCAAATAACAGAATTCTGAATTTCTTTATAGACATTTTTTTCTAAATTAATATCTAGATATTTGAAGGCATTCCTTAATCTTAAATATCTTAATATTTATAAGGAAATTTTATGCTGACTTTTTAAGTTTTTGCAGAAGCAGTGAAATATGAATCGACTGATTCTGGATATTTGGCACCACAATTTCCATATATATATATGTTTGAATTTTCAGAGTTCTTGCTAAATATTTTCTATTCATTGGACAGCATTCCTTCAACATTATCACAGAAAAAAAAAATCCACAGACTGGTTCTTTGGGTTATATATTGGACAGATGTTAAATATTAAAAAAAAATTCTAAGGCAATTAGTCTCATTATTTATATGAGCCTTTGTGGAAGCAAGAACCAACAGTAGGTAAGAGTATACTGGAACGTATTTGGAATAATAGAAGAAAACTTTTCCAGGGCTGGATTGATGGCCCTAGAGAAGAAGTTATAGAGGAACTGAGGATGCAGGAAAGCAATCCTGGGTATTTGCTCACCCTCCTATTCACTGCAGAGTAGACATTTGTTTGTCCACTTTTGATTAAACTTAGAGAAGAATATCTGGGGCTCTTTCTGCAGAAGTTCATTAAGGCTTTTTCTGAGAAGACCAAAGGTTTTACACTTGACAAGTCCCGCTCTCCCTCTTGCTTGGTGCACAGATCAGCTTTCAACGCTAACAAATGGCACACCACATTACCTGGCTAAATGAGGTGAAACACTTGAACTCTGAATTCTTTCCAGAAAACACAGCAGGTGATCACTCACTTCCTTAAAGTTTTTTCCAATATGCAGTACCACAGACTTTCGTTCTTATCTACACAAAGCACAATTTCTGCACATTTCATTTGTATTTATTTAAAATTCTTTCACTTTCCTTTTTAAATTATTCAAACACAGATGTCTCTTAGGTTTTGTTTAATGCCTGACAGAAATAGGAGTCTGACTGAAAGCAAGGTGCCTTTTAGGCTCCAGTCAGATTAATCAGAAAGGATCTGCCAAAGTGAAACATTTTGAAGGACAGTTCTCTTCTTGAAGTCTCCCACATCAGAGCAATCTACAGTCTCGCCTTTGTTACTGCCCTCCTTGCTCCCTGATACATCCACAAAAGTTGTCAGGACTCTTTTTCAGCTCTTGCTAGACAAAAGGTTCTGACCATCTACTTCAACAATGCATCTGACTATGAAAAGAGTTCTTAAATTGCACCCATGGAAAAATTGCCATTCATTCAGAAGGATGTCAACTTCAAACATCAATTGGATATCTCAGCTAAACTAACACTCTGCTCTTTATTTACCAGTAAGGTAGGAGGAGAAAATGCTATTGCATGTGCTTTGTATTCTCTGTTGCATACTAAATGATTCCTGGGAGGTATTCATGATCTATACAGCAGCAAGCAGTTTGGTCACAGCTATCTCTGGCACCATCTGTTTGACCACTTGCAAAAGTAACAGACTGCACAGAAGCTGAAAAAGAGGCATGACTAGCATGAGTTTGGGAAAAACTGTATCTAGATCCAAAATTAAACCAGCTATTCAGAATTTCATCACACTGTGTCAGCTCTACTGCAGTTACCCCTTGAACCCTCACAGGCTGGTTTTCCCTTGCCTCTGGCAGATGTGCTTGTCTGCTTTTTCCATAGCCAAAATGTTTCCAGATAGTCTCATTAAAACAAAAGTTTCCAGCAAAGAACAGAAAATTTTGCTCCTGAGACTGCCCTGCTGATTTTTCTACCCAAGCAAATGAAGAACAGAGGTTTTGGCCAAATTCTGATACATGATTACCTATTTATCTGCTTTATTTTTCTGCATTGAATTATTTCAACTATGACCAACTGACAACTTTAATTTAAATTGTTAAAGAAATTATAAAGCTGCGTAGATGAAAAATTGATTCTTGAAGTATGGAACACTAACACTGGATATTCCTAATTATTATGTTTGGATAATAACCTACTAATACTTTTCATATAAGCTATATTCATAATTACAACTAATCTCACAAAAGCATTTAAAAGACATCTTTGATGTGGTCTTTTTTCCTTGAAATCATCATGATTTCTATTGTTTTCTTAAAAAAAACCCTTTAACCAATGACTTGTATATCTGTCTCATGCTTGATCACTCCTAATAGCTATAACTACAAAGGAAAACCCCATTTACCATTTTAAGCACTGGACTTAATTAACTTCTTTAGATTACTAAGAACTTTCCCAATAGTCCAAGAATTATTAAATGTTAATGAGAATGTTATAGAAAGTTTCCTAACCAATAAAGGATCCTTTTGAACAAATTAATAATGTCTACAATTATATCACAAGTATTGAATATAAAAGCTTTGAACAAAACTAATACCAATAAAAGAAGAACAGAAAAATCCTTGATAATATTTAGACTATCATTTGTAGTTAAAAAAAGGAAAGCTTTCATCTGTATTGTTATACTGTTCCTTATTTCAATTTCTCAAACATTTTTGCACATTCTCTTTATTTCCAAAATGGGTGAGAAACTAAACAAAACTTGAGATGAGCCTTAAGATGTGCTGACCAACTATTACTTGCATGGTAGAAATCCAGCCCTTCTGTGGCATTTCTCCACAGGATGCCTGAGGGTTTTTTTTCTGTAGGTTAATTGGAAACCTTTATCTGATGATCAAAATACTGAGTATGTGCCTGAATCACTTCTGAAATTGTAATTCTGAAATTGTAAGGGATTTTAAAGGGGTGGCTGTCTCCTCTGTTTTTACTGATCTAACAATATTTCAGCTGACGATAAAACCATTGGTGTTAAATAGTACCTGATATGAAGCTGAAAATATTGCAAAGAACCTCAGTTTGAATGGTTGGAGATAAAAATCAATATAAAATCAGCTATTCCGGACTTCTACTGCTCTTCTGGATTAGTTCAGATGATATATATTGCACCTCCCTATGATCTGAAATCACATCCGTAATGTGCAGAGGGAACATGCCAAACTTCCTCCTTGCTCAGGTGTTCTAGAGGGTGCATGTAGCTACCTTAGGCAAAATGCATTAGAGCTCCTCCAGACTTATGAGTAATAAACACCTCTTGTAAAAATTTTCTCTTGATTCTTTCATGTGGCTGTAAACACCACTATTATGGAAAAAAATGGGGGCAGGAGGGAGGAAGAAGAGGAATCAGTCAATATTCATCATTAGTATTGAGCAAGAATTCCTAAATTACATTATTGTGTCTGCAAAGTTTTGGTGGGTTGAAATGCTTCCGGGAGCATGAGTTAATAGCATCACTTACTGCTGTGAAGGCAAGAGCAATTCTGAAGATTGCTTCAGTAATTCAGAATGAGTAACAACAGAACCCCTTGAGTGCATTGCTGTTCATTAATAATAATGTCCATACATCAGACAATTTCTGTTTAAAGAATGAGCCTTTGTAACTTGGTCAGCAGGATTATGTTTAAAGAGCTCTCCTGAAAACAAAGGGAGAGCAAGCTTCTCCCTCATCCATTGTATGAAAAGAATTTGCCAGCTTACGACTACCCTCACGAGACCATCCAAATGCAATCATCTCCTGTTTTATCTCAGCCTTAGCCTGGGAAAAAAAAACCCCACATGAATTATGAATTGCATTCTATAAACTGCAGAAACAAGTACAACACGAATCACCCTTTCTGCAGAATCCTCTCCCAGCAAGTGCCTCATCCTGGCTGCAAATGGTCCCTGACAAATCCCTGCGGCTCCATTTGCGGTCCCTGCTGCTGAGACCATTCCCTGCAGGAGCGGCTCAGGCTGAGAGGATGCAGCAGGCTTGGTGAGTTGTGCTGTGGAGCATGTTGCCTCCAAGGGATGGGGTCAGCAGTTTGTGTCCTCTGCACGCTGAGGGACTGACTCCTGAAGCAACTTTTAGCAAGCAGTTGCAGAATGTCAAAAGCGAGTCTTCAGAGAGCGCAAAAACTAGCTTGAAAGAGCCTAACAACAAAAATCCTCTTTAAATTCCACTTCACATTGGTTTTAAAGAAAAAACTGTATTAAGAAGTGGATGCTTATCTGACGAGTAGAATTTTTTAAATAGGTACAGTTTGCTATAGATCAGTACTTTCTATAAATATGGGGATTGTAATTGAGAAAAATTTCTGGAAATACCTCACAGCATTCAAGGTTCAGAACACCACATTTTAAACAGGTAATAAACACTTATTAGGTTCCTTTATGCATCTTCCAAGCAGTTCCTTTTCAAACTAATTGTATATATTTAAAACATCCTGTCACAAATGCAATTGACATAAAAGTTTGAAACAGCATACATAATATAATGAAAATTGCTTGCAACTTACCTTGGAATTGCGTAAATTTGATGGTTCCCATCCTCTCTCCATTTTTGAAAACAACATCACCCTAAATGAAATAAATAAACACCTTAAAAGTTTTATAAATCTCTCATAATACAGCTTAACATTAACATTTTAATTTTCCATTGACTATTAAAATTACCAAAGCAATGTTTAAAATCTGAAGAGGGAAGATTCAAACAGATTCAAAATAACTCAAGAACATGTCCTTAAAGCCTTCTCTTCTACAGATTTCAAGTGGCCTTTGAAAGTTGCCCAGTGTTACCACCCACTTTTCATTTCAAGGACATGGAAGCACAATAAAGCCAGTAGCTTCCTGAATTTCAGATGATAAGATATAGGCAAACAATTGATTTTCACTGTTTTCTTTATGAAGGAGATGCTAAAACTTTCAAAGATCACACGAGAAAATAGTTTTCCCCTTCATTCACCCACCATACTGTTCTCCAAATGGCTCTAGAAGCTTTTTATCTTGTCTTATATACTTATCCGACTAGATTATGGATACCAGTAGCTCCTATGGCTTAGTTTTGTACTATACCAATGTGTGTCCTAGTATTCATTTCAATTGTAATGTCTTTAAGTTGGTACTAACATTTGTGGTGCTATACTTCTCAATATAATGGTCATGTAATGCTAAAACCTTCTTACATATCCCTAGGAAATTACTCCCATCTTGTATCCCATCTTTCTGGATTAAATTAAGAAAAGATGTTGGTAAATTTCCTCCTTAGTTCAGCTATGTAGTCAAGTGAGTATAAAAGAAGAGGGTTTCATTCATTTATGGCAAGTATTTTTAATATTTTGAACCTGTAGTGGAGAGCTGAATGTTGTCAAGATAGATTGCTGTTCTACTTCATCCCTGGTTTGGCTTATTAACACCATCTCCATAAATCTTTGTTTTGGCAGACATCAGAGTAAAAGAAACCAAATGGTAAACCTGTGAGGCCACAGTACATTTCTCTGTACCAGACTATTACTTTTTTTGGATGACCCTTTCTGGTCACTGAAGGGATGCACTGAAGGCCCCTGAAGTACTGAAGTCAGCTCCCTGCAGGAACAGTGCAACAATTTTGTAGTACAGCATACTCAACTCCCCACCATTTTCTGCAAGCCACAGAATACCATTTCCTTTTGATAAATAGAAGAAACCTTAAACAAGTGCAAGCCATATTGTACTAAACTTTAAGAAGCAAAACCCCCAACCTTCTGGCTATTTTATTTAGAAAAGGATAATTACGTTTGAAGCAACAGTGATATAAATAGAAAATAAAATGTTGAATCTAATTTTAGAAACTATAGTAAGAAATAAGCCAACCAGTGTTTCAGAAACCTGTCTTTAGGAATTACGTGCTGATTTATGGCATGAGAAATGAACTATAATCTGATGATGTTCTAGAGCTCACATCAAGCCATTTCTTTGTTACTGAGATAACACACCATAAGATTTAGCTGGAGAGTTGTCATCTTTACACTTGAGATTCATAAATTACTAAAAGTATTTTTTTTTATTTAAAGTGGCAGATGTTTGAATAATAGATATTACTAATACACACATTAAGATGTGGCGTTCCAAAAGCCAGTCTTAGCACTATTTTGTCCTTTCTTTTTACCTCACTACACACTTCAGCACATATGCCAGTACAAACTGCAGTTTATAGTGTGACCACCACAAAACCTAAATCTTATGAAATCCACGTGAACATAGGAACACACAAAATCCTCTTTTACCTCCCATTGTGTTTTTGTGACATTAAACAGGCATATCTAGATATGATTAGCAAAAGGATCAGGGAGTGTATAGAATTAAAGAAAATAATTGAAGCAATGTTGATACTAGCTTCTTCAGAACACGATCAGAATATTCAAAAAATATTTCTTGATCAAGTAAAAATTTTATTTCAAGACATGGACAAAAAAGACCTCAGTCCTGAACGAGGATTTAAATCAACTGCACAAGTGAACAACTTGCACTTAAAACAAACCCCACATTTTACTATAAATTAAATAATAAATTAGCAAAACTTTCCTCTTCCATTACACACAGGTCATCCCAATGGAGACCAACAGAAACCACACTGGTGTCTTGGTGCCTATTTAATTTTCTTCAATCTACCCTCTACATTTTTTTTTCTTTACTAGTTGTAAAAATGAATGCCAGAGTAAATAGAATCTGCCCAGCTGATCTGCAGAACAATGAGCTGTGGACAGGCATCTTCACCCTAGCAATGACCCTTGAAAAGTTGATGGGAAGGAAATAGAAAGTTTGTGGCTTGGAGTCCAACAGACAGAGACGTGAGCAGAGGGTGGAAAAGGAGCAGAATGAGCTCAGTCTGGCACAGTCTGCCTGCCCTGGATATTGCTGCTGCTGTGTACAACCACCACAGCACACAGAATTTCAATTTTTTTGGCCCAAATACATCCCTGTATTTGGGATTCACTGCAGCTGCATAACTCATCATACAACCTTGTACAGGTGTACTTTATTTAGTTTTCTTAAATGTACTACCACCCATAAGTGTAAACCATACTAGTCTCACAGTATGGTAGGTAACTTGAACAACAAGTGTTGTTGGTTTTTTAAGGTTTTTTTTGTTTGCTTTTTGATACATCTCTGACTTGCTTCCCTTGTAATTGTCTTTTTTTCTTTTTTTTTTTTCCTTTTTTTTCCCTTCCCTTAAAACACTTGAATGTCCTCTACAAATGATGAAAACCAGATTGGATCAAACATTTCAAGAGCATCAATCTCACCCTTGCCACATACAAGGACATCATCTCCCTATTTCTTGTGAGTACCATCATCTTTTTGTGCTCCGTTTCACAAACCCTAATATTGATTTGTGTACTTTGTTATACAGAGAAACTGTTTCACCACCTTAATAAAAAGACATTTTTCCCCTCCTTGGATATGGTCTTTCCCTTTTATCTTAAGTCATTATTCCCTTATTTGTGGTCAGAATAAGAAATCCACATCATCCGTTCACACTTACAAATTATTAGCCAACACATCATTGGCTTTATTATTGGATTTATTTCTGACACATGGGACTTCCCCTGTCTTTCCAGCAGTCATTTGTCTCCACTTGGAAGGAACTGCATATAATGCTCCTCTATTTTTTTCTGGTGGTTAAAAAGCAGGGCTCTTTGCTATGTTATGAACATGTCATCAGCTCTTTTTGAGCTACTGAACACTAGTATTTATTACAATTTTCTTTGCATTATCTTTGACAGTATTATTATTCAGCTCTGGACAGAGGCCCATGCCAAAGTTAGAATTCTTTTATTCTTCATACACTGAAATCCACAGCCAGCATATTTTTCATTCATATCTTTAGTTGTCTTTGTCTTCTTCAATCAAACCAGAGTTCATAAGTTTCTTAACTGCTCTCTCAGTCAGGGCCAGGTCTGCATTTTGACCATCATTTAATTTACTGTGTACTTTCTTCTGCAAATGATCTCAAATTTAGTAAACAGAGAAATAAGTGCATAGAATTCACTTAATTATTTTTAGTACTATCCCTAGAGGAAATGCCTGCTTTAGACCATGTTTACTTCCTCCTTCAGCAGTCTTCCACCCCATGGCATCTAACAACATTTATTCAACTGTTTATCATTTACCCAGCCTATACTTGTTATCTTATTGCTGGTTTGAAATGTCATAAATATACATTCAAGCTAAATTAACTGCACAATTTCTCCTCCATCAGAGGAAAGACCATGACAGCATTGACAGAAATACCACAGTTAGATGCAAGACAGACACCACAGGACTTCTGAGCCCTGAGTGCTTTCTGATGGGCCAATACATTTCAGGACACTGCTTCAGCTCCACTTCACTCAGTCCAGAAATCTGGGCTACTCTGCCCTATAGACAAGTCATCTCCTCATATAACAGTATTTAAAGCCAGTGGCTTTTCATGAAACATCTGAGACTACACCACTCCAAAATTGACCATCAGTATTTTCCCAAAAAAAAAAGTTAGCTCATTCACTTTTGGGGTACTTGAGTGAGATATTTGATAACAAGTAAACAATCTAAATAAATGCATGCAGAAAGACCTGAAAAGCAGCAAGATAACTATGACAACTGAAATAATATTTTACATAATTTCATATATTTTTATATATTTATATAATATATAAAATTAGATCTGTCTCTTGAAGTTCTGTGACATCTGCTGAAATCAAGGTGTACTTCTGAACTTGCAGTTTCCTTTTTGATCTATGTCCAATAAAAGTACCAGCCAAGGATGGTGAAGCATCCCAGGATAGGAAACCTAAGAGTTTGACAGCACTCAGAGGGCAGCTTACTGGCCTCTCACATGGCTCCTAGCTCTACACCTACCTGGTGGTAGCTCAGCATTCATCAGGCCCCTGTGTGAGCTGTAGTGGCCTGCTAAACCAGCAAAATACATTCAGTGGTTTTGTTTTTTTGGGTTTTGTTTTGTTTTTTGGGGTTTTGTTTGTTTAGTTGGTTGGGTGGTTTTTTTTTGTTTTTTTTATTGCTTTGATAAGTGGGCGATATGTTGTTTCTGAATTACTGAACCAGAGCCAGCGCAAAGGAGCCCAGAAACGATGCAGGTACTAGCAGAAGGAGGTAGGAGGAAGGGAGCAAGACACTCTCTGTTAGCCCGGATCCTTTTATAAGTATTTCTGTTTTCATACAATCCACACAGCCTGTTACTCATGTGCTGCACTCAATTTACTCATTCAGGACTCCTTAGCTACTGACACACCTTCCCTGACACACACAAAGCAGCAAGCTGGGATTCTCTGGCTCTTGGTTCTGCAACCTGTGGACAATGAAGAGCTACACACTGGAATTCTTAGCCTCTTCCACCCTCCAAACTTCATGTCCAAGACAGCGGTGTTTATAGAGAAAGGGAGTATCATTTATTCTACCTAATAGGCTTTTAGCTCTGCAAGTATAACCTCACTTCTGAAACAAAACAGCAAGCTTCCAGCTGAGGGCAGCTCGTGCTCTACTCTTCTGGTTTCAACCTAGTTACATCACTCATTCAGCTGCAGACAAAGAGCTAAGCACAGGAGAGGTAAGCAGGAGAGGGTACCAGGGAGACAGCAGTGAAGGTGTAATTCCCTGCGGGATAAAGAGATAACCATCATCTTCGGATAAATGAGAGGAGAGCAGAAGGCAGAGGGTGACTAAAATTAAAATGCTCCATCAAATCAACAATGCTTCTCAGTCCATGATTTTATATCTTTAGACTGTTGTGGATAAAATGTTTCTAGAACATTTGATCAAAGCAGACTCAGTAACTGCTGCTTTTCACGCCTTGAGTCTATTTTCAGAAAAGGTGTTTCCTTCAAAATTTTCAAGTTAAAGGGCTAAAATCTGAAACAGTTTACAGTCCATTGGGATGTCTCTTCCTTTCTGTTTTCTGCCTTTTGAAATTTTCCAAAAGCTTTGGGTAACTGAACCCTGTTGTCTGGAGAGCAGCAGAGCAGTTCAAAGAGCAGGGTGAAGCATAGCTAAAAACCTGGTCTTGGCTAACATTTTCTAAATGAAGCAGTACCACCATTCTCATCTAAACAGGAACTTTTGTTCTAGCCATGGCAGAGCAGGCATGAAATAGCAGAAAAAAAAAAAAAAAAGAACAGGCTTAATTCCATACATTGAGTATCAATCTGCACCATAGCAATGCTATGCATATGTTAAAAAAAACATACCCACAAAGAAAGTAGTTTCCCACACACGAAACCACTGGTTTTGGAGAAAAACAGTGTGGAAGAAGGAAGATAAATTGTTGGAAGAGAATTGCTTAGAAAAAAGAATCTGGTAATCATGACAGTGATGGAAAAGAAGAATGAAGAATTGGCATTTATCAAATCCCTAAATACTGGAACTAGGAGGCATTCATATATTAGGACTTTGGTCTAACACAGAAAAATCAGTGATGTTCTCCACACTATTCCTTTGCACAGCAGGTAGTGACCTGAAGTTTGCATTGAGTGAGGATTACTTATATATTTTTTTCACTTAGAAACAGACAACTGGGACGTGACCCACTCTACAAATCTCATGTGACACTTCATATATTCTTATGTAGCTGCTGTGAGCTCTTGGAAGTGAGACAGGTAAATGGAAAATTATATCTCAGAGATAGGTCAGAGATCAGGAAATATTAATGATTTTTAAGTAGGTTACAGAAACTGCACTCATACGAATGAAGTATGTGATAAGCAGATGTACAGCCTCACATCAGAGGCAATTTGGAAATAAAGAACCCAGAAGAGAGACATCTAAGTTCCTTTTTTTTCCTTCCCCATGGCAAAACCTGTTCTGGACAAAAATATACGGCAATTTTAATATAAAAGGTGGGCTTTGTGTCTCATATTTGCCAAGATCTTTGTTAGCATTAGCTAATTTAAGTAGTCTGTGGCAATGCCCACTGTGTTCTTCTTTGGTATTTGTCTACCTTAAATGCCTACAAAATAAGTAATAGGGTTTCTCAAAATTAAAAAAAAAATCCTGATACATAAAAAAATTTCTTTAGACTATCTTGAATTAAAATAATTTCCCAAAACCAAGTTTTCTAAAAAAAAAAAAAGCCACAGTGCATCTCCTAATATCATGACAGCAATGAGTCCTGTTCCACAGCTGGGCTGGAAGAAATGGGAACTGAAGATCAACAGCTACAGTTTCAAATTAAGTATAGCATCTTTATGTCTCTATCATTCATATAAATCCTCAATCTAGGATTGTGTGGAAATACAAAGTACTGGAAGCCTTACCAAAATGGTTTCATCATGCTGCCACTACACTCCATTCTAAATGATGAGTTTCAGCCCATTCAGGGTCGTCTTCCAAGGAGAGGGGATTTTTTTTTTTTTACTTTGTCTCTCTCTCCTCTCTAAGCCCGTGTTACAATTTTATTTATTTCCTGACAAAGGCATAACTGAAACACAGATGTTCTTGCTGTGCAGAAGGGTGCCTCTATTTCTAACTAATATTTTGCTAGCTGATCTTTACCATATATTAGGCAGAACTTCAACTCTTTTCTTTGGTCTTTTTTTTCAGGTAAGTGAAGGAACCAGAAGACGAACAGACAGAATTTCTTTCCTCCATCTCATCAGAATCCTGTATCATCAGTTGTCAATGAATAAAAGGGTGCTGTTGGCAGCACAATGACATAAGCCCAGACTAAGCTGCTCCATTAGATTAGCATTGAGATGCATCTAAACAATTTTACACAGCTATGCTGAAATGAGACAGCACAATCACAGCATTTCTTTCAGCACAGCAAGCAAAGGCATCATTTACGAACATCTGAGCACTCCGTTTACACACAGAAGCAAGACTGAGGGAATAATGTCCCTGACAAGGTACCAGCAATTCATAAGCAGCTAAAAGCGGGGAGAAAAGGATGCTAGCCAGGAAATCATGCATCAAACAGTATCACACCTGCTGGCCATTGCAGGTGAAGAAAGACAAAACCTTTATGCTTTGTTACTCATTAATGTGCTTTTATATATTCAGCTGGGCTTATGGCCAGGAAAGGGCAAAGCAGTTAGATGCTCTTTTATTCTTTATGGCCATATGATTTTTACCCAGTGACAGGGTTTTTTGTGAGTCATTTCTGTCAGTGATCAGGCAAACTCTATGTTGGACATCATTAGTGGACTTAGGTTTAAAAGCATGGCAGGAAAGAAATAGAAATGAAACATATATATTTGAGAAGCTATTTTGCAAGGTTTTTTTTCTGAGTACTTCAGAAACAAAATGACAGGCCCTGGAACAGTGTGCAAAAAATGCTTTCAAGTCTGGTCATATATATGATATATAACAGCGCTGACTGTTGGTATTTAGCCAATTTCCTGATCTATGGCTGGTCTCTGAAGCATGAGAAATGTAATTCCTTTTCTCTTCACTCAATCTCTTCCAGAAGTGTATAAAACCATTGATGTAAACAACCTGTCTTTCAAGGTGGCAAGAGAAAAGGAAACAGTCTGAAGCACGGGGACTAGGAACTCAAGCCCTTCCCACTGTGTATAAAAGAGTAAATATGAACTGCTGAGGTGGTGTTCAGGATTGTTCTTATGAGGTTGAGTCCCTGATGATTTCAGTTTCTAGCTTTCTGTGTCTGTAGAAACAGGGTAACAGCATATTATCTTCCACTACCATGGGGTTTTTTCCCTCTGCCTTTGCAAGAATGATTCATAAAAGATGGCAAAAAGCCTTTTAAGGACACTGCATTAAGCAGCAGTTCCATCTCTTCAACAGTGCAATTTCATATGATGTTCTGAAGTAATTTCTTCCATTTTCTTTAAACTACATTAATCTCAGAAGAGAGCAGAACCGCACAGGCTGTATTTCAATTGTTCTGATGATGACCCAAATGACTGCAGGACCCTTTGCCTCATCTCTGTGCACCTCCTGCCCAGGCTCTGTCACATTGGCTGGACACAGAAGATTACTTTGTTTAATCTGTTTTTTCTAAAAAGCAGGCAGCCTCTGTTACTAACAAGGGCTTCATGTCCAAAACAGACCACACTGGCATTACCCATGTGCAAGTGCTGAGCACGGTATCTTCAGACTATTATCTTTCTAAATGAGCAACTTTAATTCAAAATTGCCTTAACAGGAAAGGGGAATTAAAAATTTTCCATATAGCAGACAGCTTAACAAATCTCTTTCTAAGTATGTACACCTACCTGTCAGTTGTGGATGATTCTCCCTACTGGGTAGAGAAAAGACTGTGATAGCAGACTCATTCCCAGTGTTACACAGCTTCTTTACATCCGAAAATTCCCCTGCAGGCAGAATGTAAACTGATGCTGACCAGGGAAGACTGAGTAAGCTAAAAAATGTTTTTTTTTGTACTGAGCGGCTATCCAGGTCTAGAACACTAATACTGATTTTCTCTCTTTTTACACAGTACAAGTTCTTACATAGGAACTCATATTCTTACATAAGAACTGTTTAATTCGATGTTCATAAAATGTTTGTGGTGATTAGAGTATTTTAAACTTCTCTTTGGCAAATCAAGACAGTTCAAAGCCCATGGGAACTGGCTGTCCAGGACACTGACTTTTTAATACATTTCCCAATAACTATCGCTGAAATGGGCCCATTTTTCATTACAGAATGAAACAACAATTTACAGCAAGCTTCTAACAACCTTTTAATTTAGCCCAGTTGTAGTTTTGGCTTTACTTGGCAATTGCCAGTATCGTTATGACATTTAAGATGTCTATTTCTGTAAAGCCAGAAAGCCTAGCTTAAGTTTTTTCCAATCCTAGGACTCTCAGATTTACTTTTCTTTAAAATTTCAGATTATGTCTATATTGCTATCAGAAAGGACTCCTGAAGAGAGCTATGTTTGATGATAATGAAGTAGAAGTTTCATCCTCTTCCCTTCAGCACTGCATTGCTCCAGGTGATGCTTTCATCAGCATCAAATTCTGACTGAAATCTGCAGAGAAGAGCATTAGCATTGCTGAGCACAGAGATTTGAACAGGCTTGGCAGTGGCATGAAGGAGATATAACCAGCATATTCTTAATAAAATCAAATTCATCCCTTTTCATTGTCCTTTTTAATCCTTCAGGCTATTCTAACCTGTGCCAACAACCTACAGAGAGTCAGTAAGATATGACTGGCATAGTTTTGACACTTAAAAGATTCTCTGTTCTTTAAGGATTCTCTATATCTCTGCATGTAGCAGTTTTGGTGAGGAAAGATGGGAGGTTCTTTGTAAAACACTCAGGTCTGAAGATGCTGAAGAGGCTTGGTTTGGTTTCTGAGTGATCTGTGCCATGTACCATCAGATCCTAGACAACATAGCAGCTTTCCAGCTGGCACAGGTCACAGATCCCAAAGGTTCAGCTCTCTTCAGACTCCATAAAGCGATGCTTAGAGTCACAGAATTCCTTTGGGATCACTCTTCCTGCACTTTCAGAACACTAAAGTTAAGGCTTACTGATACTTAAATATCTTCCCACAGTAATGGATGCTTTTAAAAACTTTTATGAAATACTTTGTTGTTTTATATACATTCTCTACCTAAAATTAAAATCAATGCCATATTGAAACTCTGAGACGTACCTGGTCACTTCCTAGATAAAGTGTATTTTTCAATATACACTTTAAATATATGACTGGAAAACTCTTCAGGATTCCCTATGGATATGATGGTGGAGATGAAAATAAGACAACAGATGATATCCTCTTGTTACCCCTTAAGTCACACCAGCTAATTTGTGGAAATTAGTATAAAAGCAAGTTAATGAAAAGTGAGTCCTGTTTTTGGCTTTCTTCTAACTCAAGGTAGTGTTTAAAGTCCAGATAGTGCTATGAAATAGCTACAGACTAGGCATCTTCTTCCTACCCGTGCTCCCACAGCATTTCCACACCCCGGATGTTATCTACACCATGCCATGCAGACTGATTCAGATGCATTCAGGTAAGCAAACTGATAAATCTGCATAGGAAAACAAGATTGGTGTCAGTCTAAAAGTACAAGCAGATTCCCAGACTAGTAAGCTTAGTCTAGGGAATTTCCTTTCTCAGCTGAGACACCACTAAGCCATTCCTGGACAAAAAAAAACCCCACAAACCATCCAACAGAAACAGACAAACAAACAAACAAACAAAACCAAAACCCCACCAAAAAACAAACAAACAAAAAAACCCACAAAAAAACCCCACAAACAAAAAAACAGAAAAACAAAACAAAAAACTAAAAAAACCCCCACCAAAACAAAACCAAACTAAAAACCAGCCAACCAACCAACTAAACAACCCCCTAAACCCCCAAAAACCAAGTACAAAACCAAAAAATCCTCTACCCTCACCAAAACCAAACAAATACAAAAGAGAATACCCCCTAAAATACCCCCTAAAAATAAAGAAAATGAAAAAAGATTTGCACTTATTTTAAAGGTACTGCTCTCAGTTCTTGCTTCAAGAGAAGTGCAGGCAGAATCACAGAGAGTGAATTTGGAACTGGAAAGGAATTAGGGAAATATTACCCATCAATGCATTTCATGGGGCTATATTCCTATCTAAGTTCCTGGAGTTATAAAACTCTGTATTGGGAGCCTTTTTTACTTCCAATATTTCCATCAAAGACTGCTTCTGAACCTGAATCTTCTTATCATTTTAAGCTTCCCTCTTGCTTTCAGGCTCCACTTATTATTGGCCATGTGCTTACTTTTTGGCTCACAGTATTATTTGAAGGAGATTCCCCTGTTCTTTATTTAAACTATATTTGTGCAGAGAACAAGTAGTTCTCCTCTCAGCAGACTAGGTATTCTCAGAGCTGCAACAGGGAGAGGAAGGAAAAACAGCTGAGTTATCTTTCCACCACAAAAGTTGGTTTTATATAGGAGGAAGATTTTTACCTGGCCAGTCTGAATTGTCTCCCTCACGCACAAAGTGTATTGGAACTTCCTGTTCCAGAATGGAGGCAGGGATTGAATTTCAGTGTCCTGAGAGTGAGACTGGAGAGAAACCATTCTGGGCTGCTGTTCTCTGAGCCTCCAACACCTATGCCCACCTATGCTCTCTTTAAATGCCTCTGGTATTCCTAAAGTAGACAGATTAATGCTCTCCTCTGATAATTCGGCAGAATAACACAATTCATTTACTTAATACATAAGAGAATTTGAAATTTGTATGTCCATTACTTAGTTGCAATGAAAAGAAAAAAAGAATAAATTTTCAAGGCATACAAAGAAGGCTGGAAAATAAGAAAAAACCTGCATATATTTTTCCCATGGAAAAAGGGCTAATCTCAGTTTTCAGACTTTAAAAATATTTTACTTGAGAGGAAAATATTTTTTTTTTCTTTTGAAACTGTAAAAACAATTTTCTAAATATTGAAAATACTGATATTTAAATTTTGGTTAAAAAAATGTGTGTGTGCCTATCAAAAGTCTGAGGGTGGCAGAATATCACTCAAAAGAGCAGATAATCTTTACTAACTCATAACTGCACACTTTAGACAATAACAAACCTACACAAACCTACACTAATTCCCCAAATTTACATTCTAAAAGGACAGGACTCATTTGAATACAGGGTGAGCTTTCATTTCCCTCTCTCCCTTCCCAGTCCCACACCCCTGAATCATACTCAGCTGGGCTGAACTGCTATTTGAGCTCCAGCAGCGCAATAGCAACTGAGCAAGCTGATGCCAGGGTAAATCCACTGAGAATGCTGTTGGCAGCACCTCAGCTTGTGCTGAAGGGAGGCCTGAAACTGTTCTGCAGGGCTGCTGAATTGATTTTAAGCTTAGATTTTTCAAGGCAAACACAGAGGCCCAGACATTGGTTTGCCTGTTTTTCTATTCTCAGGGAAAGAGAAGGTTGCCTCATACTCAAAAGCCTTCTTATCAGTTGAAGAGATCAAACCTTCAAGATCTAGGAAGCCTTAAACTTGGAAGAGATCTAACTGGAAAACAAAGAAACCACTGCTTAAAGATGCAGTACTCTTCACTTTCCTACAAAAGATCCAGCTCTACAAGTTCCAAATAAGCACTGTGAGTTGAAGCTCATGCTGACACCTCTGTAATTAAAGCATTCCAGCATCAGATGCTTGGCTTCTTGGAGAGACAGCAATAATATCTAAACAGCCCGAAGGAAGACAAATGACAGATTCCATTATTTTCTCTGGCTATCTCCAGTATCATAACCTTTTCCTTATCTTGGTCAACACACACTGAATGGAATGGGACTAAATTTTTTTTTAATACTCTGACAAAGTGCATTGCTCTGTAGAATAGCAGCAAACCCTGTACTCACAGCTGCCCTTAGAAATCAGCTACTTCTATTTTTGAATTCTTGTCATCAATCATCTATGCTAATTGGCCAAGTGTATGGCATTCCTATAGAGTATTAAATGTCCCAAAATAACTAATGAGAAGCCTTTTATTTCATCTATCTTAAATGAAAGTGGTATTAGAATAAGAAAGTATTTCCTTCTCTGCCACTGGCATTCAATGAATATTTATGATGTTTTTCACTATATTGCAGTGATATGACAATGTTGAATCCCAGCTAGAATGAGGATATAGCACTTAAAAGGAGATTCTACTCTCTTTCTATCACTCATAAAAGGAATTAATAAATGCAAAACAGCTAACAATTGCTTCTCAAATTAGACCATATTTATCTTCATATTCTAAGCTGGAAAAGGAATCTCTTAATTTGTAGCAATAACTATCTTTAAAAACACTAATATTGTAAACCCATTTATTAAATATTTGTAAAGCTATTTTATGCACAGCACTAATGCCGACTGATCAAAGCATACGTAATTAATGGACAAGAAAGCAATCATTGCAATAATGGAAACCTTATTAGCATACAAATTATGTTGTTTTCAAAAACTCAGAATACTTACATAAGGAAGATACCACTTATTCCAGACTATTTTTCTGAAGCCTATAAGCCAAGTCAACTTCCTTGGAAGGGCCATATTGCTGTGTCTCATGGCATTGGAAAAAACTTTACCCTCTGTAGAGGTACTCGTAGGAAATGACTGGGAAGTTTCAATGCAGATCTGGGTATCAGGTGGTACTGCTGGACTGTGTTACTGTCCCCATTAGATAAAGGAATTTATGCAGCATTGTTTTTCAATCTTATTTCTCTCTCTTCTATTCCCATCTGCCAGATAAGGTGCATTGGTAACCCCTAGAGACAGGGAGGGCTTCATCTATCTCACTCTTCTCCTTTTTCTCATCAGAAATCTTCCCTCTGCAATGTGGCAGGGGGGATATACAGGAGCAGAAGAGGTGAGATGCTTACTGCTGCTGATGTGACTTTTTTGACTCAATGTGTTCAGAAAAGGGATTTTGCTTACTAACCCCTGACAGTAATTTTTGTGGCTGGAAGCCAGGAACAATTTCCAGCACTCTCTGACTTATCTCCCGGGGTGGACACAGTCTGTCTGACAGACAAAGACACACTGTCCGTACTCTTTTCTGCCAGGCTATGTTCATACTCTTGAAAAGAGACATGGTTTTCGTACTCATACATCTCAAAGACTGAACTTCATTTTGCTCCCCATGTAGTGCACACAGGGAGTAGTGGATCCAGAGATAAAGTTGCTCCTAGTTGCAAACCTTTTTATATCTAACCCACAGAGGACTATCAATATCCTATTTAAAGGTGGTGTCTGGAGAGAAAATTCATGTTTCCAGTTGTTCTAACCAGTATTTGATCAACAGCATCATAGAAAATATCTGAAGTCTTCTACTGACATCAGTGAAGTATAATTAATACAAATTTCTGTCTCAAGAAAGCATTCATCTTTTTTTTCTTTGTCAAAATGTATCCAAATGATGATTATTTTTATCCAGAACATGTACTACTTTATTAATAAAGACCATAATTTAGAGATTTTCTGAGCCTCTGAACGTCTTTAAGATTTATTCCTAGAAGTTGAGTCACTTCTCACTCCACCAAGTTTTTATTAATGGAATTTCCCCATTGAAAATGATGGACTAAATATTCTTGATGACAGCTAAGCAAAATAAACTTTCCTACTAACTGAAGTGAGAAGGATAAGACTTTCTGCTTTGCATGTGGATATCAGAGGCCATTGTAATCTTTTTGTCCAAACATCATGCATTTCACATGGGGCTAATATTCCCACTGCAATTTAAGCATAAGGCAGCTTCTGTCTTTATTCAATGTGCTTAATTTATACAATTTACTGCATACATGTATACAATATACTGTATACAACTTATTATTACATGCTGAAGAGCATCGTGATAAATCTTTGTCTCCTCATGAGTGAAAAGGATGGTCAGGTGAGTATAAAATATTCCCTATTTTAAAAATTGTAAGATAAAATGTATGAAAACCAATTTGCCACATATCACAGATATACTGAATATTACTTACAGGTGCAGAATAGGGAAATGGCAGACAAAGTATTTTCCATGTTGATTGTTTATATTTAATGAAATAATTGCAAATTCCATGTTGTGATAGTCTAGTAGCCCAGCACTTCAAATATGTTCTAGGAACTATTATGCTCTTTCAGTGTTAAGGATTTTTCTCTAAAATTTTCATTTTATCAGAAATGGTTTCCTTAAAGAATAACTCCAATTGTAGCTTGAGATGAACCATCTTTAGTTTCAAATTTATCTACAGAAGCAATGGTAGGAAAAACAAGTATTCTTCAAATGCAAACCCTCTCATTGGAGTTTTATTTTTAAATTTTCTGTACATCAAATGCTGCAAACTTTCTCCTAATTCTCTTCTTCCCAACAGGTATTAGTTACACTAAAATTGTCCTTTTTGTTTCTATGCGAATTAGGTAAAATCATGATTGTTTGGGCACTGTATGCAGTCAAACAAATTTGGTATATCTCAGCATGATGCTTATCAGGGAGATATGTTAGGGTTCCATAATTTTAGCCTTCCCTGTAATGAACTAAGGATGCTGTTGTAGGAAGACCTTCCCAATTTGCATTTTGTTTCCTTCTTATCTCTTTTACCTGATGATGTAAACAGAAAATCAACTGAACAAAAATACTGTTGCTCAACATTTGAAATAAACAACAGATTTCCTCAGAGCAAAGTACATTCAACAGAGCTACAGTCTTGTGTTAGCTCTCCTTTTCCCATTTAACCCACAAACACTGCAAAACTTCAGCAAGCATCAGATCCAGAAAAAGCTCTCACGTTTTGCCAAACCTGGCTGTTCATTTCAGTGTGCAGCAAACAGGAATTTTTCACTCAGACACACTGCATGAAACACCACTCATTGAAAAGGAAGATCATGCAGATAGCAGTTATAAGAATATGCTCTCAGTAAGAAAATGCATTCAAATTCAAATGTGCTGGCTACACTTCAAACACGCTCCAACACAGAGCTCTGATTGCTGTGCCTGACCTTCACACAGAGCCCTCTCACCACGCAGCAGCTACTGTTAGAGGCCATCACAGGGTCTGTCTTCAGATAAAGTGGGAATTGGTGCCTGCTCTGGAGCAGGCTTGGCTCAAGTGCTGCAGTACCCTGGGTCACACAAACCAGCCCAAGCCCACTGCTCCTGGGTTACTCCAGCTCTACACCAAGAAAGAGCCCTATGAGTGGCAGGGCAGAAGTTACTCTCAACTCCCAGTTCCCATCAGAGCTCAGTTTGCTGCCCAGCATGGTGGGTTAGCTGGTATTACAGAATCAAAAAGGAAACAGCAAGACAAAATGGGGGACAGCTGAAAAGCAGCCCTGAAATAAGAGCATGACACCATTTTTTAGGATGAATCATCTTTTCTTCTACCATATCGTGGACGGCTAATCTGAAGAGAGTTATGACCGCTTCTGCTAAAGTGAAGAGCACCATCTGGTTTTCATTTTTCTTGTTTTCACCTTTTTTAGCAGGATGGGGATATATGGCCTTCAAAAATTGGTGGCTTGCAAATGATGTCATCTTTAAACTTCACTTAACCTTTTTCTACAGTGAAATCAGGTCAGGTTTTTTCAAACAGATCATGAAAACAGTGTTTGTCAACAACTTCCTAGATGCAGCATTCAATGTTTTTTCAGCTTTTCTACATAACTGGTAGGAACAAGCTTCCACCCTTCTCCTGTTGCCTTATAACCCCTGATAACCTCTTCTGTGGTTTGGAGAGATTTTACAAGTGGTTTCCACTTCATCCACACTTAAAAAAAAAAACCCAAAGCAAATATCCAGTTTCCTTATGCAGGCATATGCAGAACTTTAAAATGTGAAAAAAAATTCTAGTTTTGGGGAGAATTTTGAAACATCCAACTTTTAAAGAAATATTTCATATTTTTAGTGTTAAAAGCCTGCCATCAGTGAGTACAAATGCATGCTAATTACTGTGTATTTTAGAAGCACTATACAGCAAATATGAGAATCACTTGAAAGTCTTGCCTTTTTAAATATTATAGACCAACAAACTGGAAATACTCTGTAAAGGCATCCTTGTTATCTGCAAAGAGACTGCACCAAGGAAGGCTGGGAAAGGGGCCAGCCGTACTCACCTGCATCAGTACCACCCTCCTGCAGTTAATTACAAGATTAAGGTGGAAACAACATGCAGGTTTCAGGAATGTGGAAATTAGGACAGGAAAATAGCCAGTGTTTACCACATGGTAAGGTAGATCTGAACAAACTAATCTTCAAACTAAAGGCAAAGACGGAAAATAGTGAGAAAGAAAGGAAAAACTGCCCCATCTGTCTGGAGTAAGCTCTGGAAAAACTTACATTGAGAAAGCTCCTATCACACAGAAACACTGCCACTACAGAAAGATGTGAATTAATGAAGGAAAATTCAGAAAGCCACAACACAAAAGCATCTTTTGCCAACATCATACATGTCAAATACTATTTCCTCTCTCAGATCACAGTATTTAAATCAATGGCCTGCTCACTGCCACATAACTTCTTAACATATGCATTGGTGGAGGAATTTAAATCAAATTAAGTACATAGGGATTAATTTCCTGGAGAGGATTAAGACCTTGCCAACTATACGGAACGGCTGAATAACAAGTAAAAGGAGATATTGTCACAAATGTTTGAAGGAGGCAATCGACAGACAAAAAAGCTTTTTCATTTAGGACCTGCAAAGGTAAAGAAGAACTGTAGTGGGAGTTGCAGATTAAATCATAGCACAAAGGCTATGAGGGAGAACTATATTTTTAATAAAGATTTTCAAGTTTGGTCATGACCAGCAGGATGTTTTTTACAACTACAGACATGAGAACAAGAGATAGTGCCATCTTGGAGTGGAGGAGAAATTGTAGAGAAGTAGCAAGGTGAATATCCTGGGAGGGGGATGGCTTCAAGGCTGTGCACCACAGCATCTGCAGAGCCAAGCATCCACATTTGATAAGTACAACCAGTGTCTAAGTCAGGCAGTGATGTCTGATTTCTGAATGTATTTATTTTGGCTGCCACTGAACAAAAGGTAAAGGGACATGAACCTAAAGTTGCATTTTCCTAAAAGATTGTGGTTTTTCAAAGTAAGTTTTCTCATTGTTATAAGTGAAATAACATTGAAACAACAAATAAATCTTATGAATGTAATAGTGCCTAAATATCATTATCATGATGAAATAATTTTTTTTTTTAAATTTCAAAAATAATAATAATACTTTGACAGAGAAAGATAGCCATCCCTCTTTTCCTTTCTTAAAAATCTTATTCAAACACAAAGGAATTGCTGTGTTTCAGAATTTTTTTCACTTGTTCCCTTTCTTATATGAGATTGGCTGCTGAATGAGATTATACTAGGAACACACAGGGCATTTGGAGCAAGTTCTTTCTTGGCTTCTCTCACCTATGGACTGCCAGGAGCTGCCAAGCTTTGTGGAAATGCAGTTGGTATGAAAGACACAGGAGAAAATAAGGCTGCTGTGGTGCACTGGGACTGCATCACACACAGCTGCATTTTGTGACTAACTGAGAGGAGTCCAAGGTTTGCAGACCTCAAAGAACAAAGCCAACCTAAAATCAAAACACTAACTTCATTTTTACTATCTCCATTTGAATTCAGGATATTCAATGAGTCTGATATAACTTAAGATCATAAAATACAAGCAGTCTGCAGAAGCCTTAGCACGTTATATTTTGTAGGTAGCACTGCCTCGCCTGTCACTCAGAGAAGTGAAAAGCATGTCACAGACTAGATTTTCAGCCATGACAAGCCCCTAGGCGATGGCATGCCTTTGTTGAAAACCCTAAGCCTGACATGCCTTTAATTTCACTGAGATGCACATTAAAACTTGTATAATATTCACATTTTGTATAACAAAGTTTAGTCTCTCTCCCAGCTAACATTTGCATTACTAAACATTAACTCTATAAGGGAAATGTTTCTCTGCAAAACAAGGAACGCACTCTTTAAAGACTTGATTCAATACAGCCCTTCACCAGCCCATTTGGAATATTCATTCCTAATATTCAGTGTGTTTTTAATCACCTTGCTTAATCAGAGCTTAACAGACAGACCAGTATGAGCAGTTTGAAAGCCTCAGGAAAAATAATTTTCAGAAAGAAAATATGAAAGACAGCTATTCTGCACCTGATATTTTAAAGTATAAGTAGAGAAAGTATATTCGCAATTTTTAAACATTTGGCTTCACTTTACATTTTCCTTCAACTTACAGCAGAGAGATATGCAGTTTGATATTTGTAAGTGGGCAACAATTAAGATATTCCAGGTTTATTTTCTAATTATTATGGAATTCTTTTTAATATCATTTTTTTATCACTCATCACTAGGTGAGCCTTTGACCGGCTTACCAATTGATCAAAATCCTTATCTAAAACACACTATAAATGTATAAGATGCATAGCATAATTATCAGGATATACATAAATTTTGTCATCCACTTTTCTTAATACTTCATAGATGTAGTTCAATCAGAAACACAATAAAATCAATATTCTCGGTGCTTAGCTGCATTTTTAGTTGCCTGAACATTTTAACAGCTGACATTTACTCACTGGTGCAACACAAAAATCCAGAAAACTAAAGTGCCCAGATCTTAAAAGCCCCAAATGCCCAAACGTAGAACACAAACATGAAAAGAAATAATTGGCAAGGTAGTTACATTTTCCTTCCTTCCTTCCATCCATGTACATGCTGTTTGCAGGAATAGCTACAGAAATTCATGAGCCCAATGAGTCAGATGCCACTACTTAGGTTTTAAGGGAAAGTACACTTAATATTCATGATTCATAACAACTACTTATCCAAAAGTTTTCTGAACCACATCTACAGGGATTTCTGTTCCCTCTGTCACAGCTTCTTCCTTAGCCCAGGAGCAGCTGAGATGCTTTTTAGAAGTGCTCTGGAGCAGGATTCCTCCCCTCTCTCACAGGCTAAGGGTTGACTCAAATTGGGGAAACGGCCCCTGCTGTGTCCTTTGGGACTTAACAGCTGTGCTATGGAAAACAGACTGAAAGCAGAGAGAAAGCCTGCTTTTCTGTACACTGTTTAGGAAATAACCACTAAAAGATGTCTTTCTTCCCATAAGCTTTCCCCTTACTTTTTGCAAGAGGGAGAAATTGACACTAACACGCATAGGTCTGGAATATTAGGCTGAAAGCTGAGCATTGAATCTTTTCTAGAATACTAATTGTGGCTCTTTGGCCTCTATAATATAATTTGAATCTTCAAAATGGAAGCTAGCAGAAAATACCATCTAGATGCAAAGAGATCCAAATTTCCAGAGTGCCACAGTCTTTGCATTTAAAGAGTAGGCTATAGAATAAATCTCATTAAAATTAATAGCTTTAAAATCACACACAAAAAATCACGAATCAATTAACAATTCCAGAATTTACAATGGAAAGGTCCTTGCAAAGCATTTGTGACGCTGCTGAGGTCTACTCACAGCAATCAGTGTGTGACCCAGTGTTTAATGCTGTGTGGGTTTGTTGTGCACTCATCCAAAGGGACCTGCAAACAATTATCCTTTAGCTGTATGTGTAGCTTGACTGATTTATTTCTAGATGGAATTTAACTGATGTATGCGTTCTTACCTCAGGCAATTTATACTTTTAATCCCCGATCAAATTTTGTAGTGTCATAATTGCTTTTCTTATGTGTTTGCCTTGCTCCTATATCAATGGAACAGTCGTAATGGAGAAAAAATTGTGTAGCCTGACACTGAGAAAAGATTGTAATCTAAAAAAAAAAGGAAATTAAGTGACAAGCCCGATATTTTGTGTTTCAAATGCCAATCTTCAGTGTCATTCATAACGAAAGCACCAATAATAAAATTTATGAGATTTAACTATGATTTTAGAAAACTTGGTGTTAAGAATATCTAACAGAAAATGTCTCTCTTGGACAAGCTCACATGCTTCTCTGGTCTGAAGCAAACATCTGAGTTCAGCAGAACAAGAACCTCCAGGCTACAGAAGTTTACCTCTGTCTCACAGAATTCACGTTCAGCTGAGGCACGCACTTCTGACCACTGGAACTTCCTCTCCCCTCTGTACCTCCTGAAGAACATTTTAACCAAAGCAGCTCAACATAAGCTGTAGCCCCACCACGCCTGGTTGTCACCAGGCAAATGCAGCAACACCTCAGTGTATCAGAAAGCAAATCAAACAGCAGCATGCAGGACAAGGAAGCCATCTGAGGGAAGATCTTCAGTGCTTGAGACTCCACAAAAAAAAATCAACAAGCTACTTCCTTCACTGCATTGAGCAGGACCCTGTCCTTCACTGTGGGTGGCTAGGGGAGGGAGGGAAAATTGCCAGGCTCTGCTGCTGTCTCTCACCGTGGGACAGTATTCTTTGCAGTCCCTAGGTGTGGCTTTTAGCTCTGGCTACTCTGCAGCACTCATAATGATGGCTGCTTATGCAAAACTTCATCCTAACTACATGGTCAAAAACGAGTGAACGGCTGTCTAATTCAGCAGCCAGGATGAATGAGGCAGAACTGAAATTGCACAGGCAGAAGAATTTCACCAGAAGTTTTTGAGGCACAATTTATGAGGTAGAAAAAGTGTAGAATTTCAAACTATAAAATAGTACCTTGATTTTTCAAAGAGTTTCAGTTCAAATCTTGGCTCTTATAAAGCTAATTTATGCAGACAAACCTCCTATGCCAATCCATCACAGATGGAAAACCATGCTGATTTTTAAATATGCTATTGTGGAACCACTCTTCCCTCAAATAATTCTCTATAATCTCGTGATTTGTGTTGAGTTGCTCTTGAAAGTTCCTCAGTTTTTCAGTATTACAGTCATATTTCCATGTCACCAAGTAGCTCATAGAGTATCCTCTGCAGCGATGATGAAACATCAGCCCTGGACAGCTTTATTTATACAATCTATGATACTGTTTGACAGTGAATTCACTCTTTGTATTCAAATTATATTGTTTTGGTTAGAGTTGGGTTGTTTTAATCTAATTACCAATTATAATACCTACTGATATTAAATAAGTGGCACTGCACAGAGACTCTGCAGGTTATGCTCAGGATAAAGGGTCACTCAGCCAAAAACGTTTGATGATACGTGAGAGACCTGGGTACAGCTCTCCTTCTCTTAGCGACATACACGAGAGTTAACATCAAAGCAGTTCAAGAAGTTCTTGGATGAAAGGCAGAAAGATTTTTTAGGAGAGACAATAAGGTTTAATGAAGCTTTGGCTAGATGTTGGAGGCTGATATTTAAAAATATAGATGCTGTTAAAAGTAACAACAGCAGAGTGATGTGTGAACTTCTTTATAGACCATGTTCTAGAAGGATAATCTGATTTCTGACAGGTTAGTAGGAGGCATGGTTATAAGTTTTGGTACATCTGAGGTCAATATGAATTACAAAACTGGAAAAATTACTGTCACACTGAAAGGTTCCACAAGTGAAGCACAACAGGTCACAGACTTGATTAATACGATTCATAAAAAAATGAGAGAAGAATCTGATTCCTGTCCAGTGCTTTGGGTCCACATGTCAACAACCTCAGCTGTCACTAAGGACCAGATATAAAGTGGGTGATAATGTAGAAATCAGAATCCTAGGACTATTTTTCTAAAACGTGTAAAATAGAATTACCTACAAATTGTTCAAATGAGGTGGCTGGTTGGGGATAAAAAAATCCCAACAAACTAAAAGGCAGCCTACATTAGTTTTCCAAGTGCTGCCTTTGGTCTCATCCTGCTTTGTCATGGCAGGACTGAAGCTGGGATGCAGCCCAAGTGGAGAATGTTGTCCTGTACTGAAGAGGCTCCATCAAGGGCCCTGCTGCACTTTCTGCTTCATCACCTTCCAAACGTTTATGCTAAGAAGTCCAAGGAGGAAATCCTACCATGCCATTTACTCTACTGAAGATCTCTTTTGTTTTATGAAATCCTAAAAAATAACTATCTTTATGTGGCTCTAGCAGAGGCTAGAATATGCCAAACTCATCCTCAGCAGCAGATGAGAAAACCTACGAGAACATGGAGGGGAGAAGAGCAGAAAGTAGCAAATACAGAAGTTCTAAAAGCTGACTCCAAAAATAATAGAAAACTGCTTGAAAATGTACTGTGCATTTAGCTGCAATAAATGCCATTGTAATACTTTAACTTTCCTGTGTTTCACTAAAATGCTTGCAGGCTCCAAGAATCCTATTTGCAACTGGAGCACCCTTCCAAGGAAGAAAACTAGTTCACAGAAATCATGACTGCCAGAAAAGACGAGCAGTGATGTATGAAAATATAATCCACTGAACATCAGACCTGACAACCTCAGAGCATTTCCAGGCTAAGTCAGCTAATAACAGCACTCTCAACACTGCTGCAGGTGGATTCACACTCAGCAGAATTCTATATTCAAGTTAAGAAATATTTTTGCCTAGAGCTGCTGTAAAGATGAACAACAGTGGAGAATATGTTAATTTGTGAACCTAAAAACTCAGAGGTTCTGCAGTGTGAACAGAGAATTAAAATAAATACAGTTTTAAAAGTTAAGAGTTTTTTTACTGGCCTTAAAGTAAAAATGTCACATTGCAAAATATTCCCCAATGGAAAATTTTGCTTTTAGGTACATACAAAAATTCCCATCATACTAAATTCTAATTCTTGTAACATCAAGTGGGTCACTATCACTGAAGACAAAAAAAGGCTCATTTTAAAAAAAGCTTTTTAAAATTGTGATGGGGTAGCCTAGATGAAAGCAGAACATAAATTAAAGTTTGCCAAGCGACTATTCAACAATGGAGAGAAGTACAATTAACCTAAATCAATAGATCTTTGTAAATGGGGTACAAAAACTGTCATAGAAAATGTATGCATTGTATTTATTTTCTTAGAGTATCCAAAATAGTGCTGTAGAGGATAAATAGAAGCAGGTTAGAACTAATTTTATACTTCAGAATGTATTTACTAAATGAACCTGCTTTCAGATCTAAGCACATTTAGAATTGTATTTATAATTTATGAGCTTTACTCAGTCTCTAAATGCTCAAGAAAAGCAGATGTTGAGAAGATTTTGGAGTAGTATGATGAAAACTCTTCAAAAGATGGTAGAAAACACATTCTTGAGATTTCAACAAACTGGCTTATGAATATTCTTCCTATTGCTTCAGCCTTCAGAATATTATTTGTATGCTTCAAGGTTTTTCATTTATCTTTTTTCCATGTTTCATTTTCCCAGCCATCTGATAACCAATGAAGAATTACACTGTTGATCCGAAAGAATATAAACAATGAGCACAATTGATCGCCAAAACATTCAATGTTTACATGATCTGTACTTAAAGTCACAGGCTCTTATAGTCATCGCTAGACATTATTTTTAAATTGCTAAACTCCACCCCATTATTTTAATCACTCACATTTATTTGACATCTGAGCTGTGTAATTCCATATAGTACACTCAACACATTCTCCAAATGCACTTGAACAAGCTCTTGAGCCTAATCATTCATTACTAACTTGCAGCAATACACCTGATCAGCACTCTTAAAATACCTCCACTAATTCCAGACAGCATCTCAAAAGAAGTTTCTCCTACATTTTCTGTGAGCAAAAAGGATTTTATATTAGGGATTTGAGTTATATTTTCAAATTGTTTATTAGAGCACTTTGTTAGGTAAGAACTGCCTCCTGCTCACAATGAAGCTAAAAGGGATTTGTCCCTGATTGAAACAAGAAGAGGCTCAAACAACAAAATCTTATTATATTTTCCCTTTACAGTGAAGTAATAATAAAATGAAAGTCTACTTAGAGAAGGGAGAACAGTAATACTAAAATTTTGCATCTTTATGGCATTTATTGTCCCAGAGGAGTCCTGGTGAAAACCTAGTAAATAATAACTTCCTCATCCATCTGAAACCTCAGTGAGAGTTTTAGGTACACAGAACAGAATTACCAGAGCTGGAACAATCCCAAGGCAGCAGGGCTAACATCTGTTCCTGTGGAAAATAAAAGAAGAACTGCAATTCCCTCAAGCACTCAGGAATTCAGTTTTATACTGTTTCTAAAATATGTTAACTCTAAAATAATAGCGTTCTTTAACTCTAGAATCAGAAGAGCATTCACATCCCAAATATTAAGCTAAACCAGGTACTTCTCTAGAGCTCTCTCCTAGGAGTGAAGGGATATAAATCAGATGTAGCCCTGAGGAAGGAGTTTACAGACTGAGGCTGATGCAGGATACCTAATCTTGCTGCTCTGACCACTGTGCCCACTGAGAGAATATGCTGCACTTCAAGGCTCTGTTTGGTGGTTTTCATCCCCAAACCACTGGGCACCTGAGGGCTTGGAAATATCCATATAAGACATCTTTGCTTGTAATTTCAAATGGAGACATATCAGACAGAAATGTTAATATCCCTTAATTTGCCATACACTTTTTTTACTTCTTAGGGACACCAAATGCAGGAACACTGAAAAACAATGTTGCCCTGGAATGCCCATAACCCTTTTTTTTTTTTTTTAAGCTTCACTGGATCATCTGCAAATACACACCTGGCAGTATGGTGGTTGAGCTGTGCCTGTACCAGCCTGCACCTGTACGAGTCACACACCACCTGCCAGGTAACCATAAAAGAGCCTAGCTGGCTCTTCAAGACCATCAAGCTGCATCTAGTACATACTTATATGGCCCAGCTACTAAACACGTGGTCCATGCACACCTGGCTTATCTGGACATAATTCTGTGGAACTGACATAATCTGTTGCAGACCTGCTCTTCAACAAAGACAGTAAAATCAATTTCAGGAAATGCATAGTCAGGTAAGATGTTCATTAAACTCTGAGCGCTAATAAACAAATCAGAACTAGAACAAGAGACACTAGAGACTGGAAACTCAGAACTGTTCAGTGATGCAGATGAGAAAAGAGCCTTCCAGGAAATCTTTTTCCTTCCCATTATGTTCTCCTAAGTACACATTCTCCTGCAGTCTTCCTTTCCAGAATCATTGTTCTTAAAAAAGCATGTGTGCGGGTTGGGGACATAGCTATGGATATAATTCCTCTCCAGGGCCTCTCCGCCCAGAACTCAGACCCTGCTGATACTTCATCTGTTCCCTCTGCACTCAAGTTATTTCTCTCTTGGGGAAGGAGCAGTCCTCCTTTACAGACATTACTTGAAAGGGGCTGGAAATAATTTTAACCTGTGCTATGTAATCACAGCTCTCAAGACAGCTGTTTGCTCGGCTGCTGTACTGACTGATACACTGTGTGCTACAACTGCTACCGAGAACTGCAACAGGTCCCAGCGCAGCTAAAGCACTTCAGACTTTCCCTTCTTCATCACACTCCACTTTCCTTCTGCATGTCCCTTTACAGCAATGTGTCAGTCCTTCCTAGGGCTGTTGTACTTGCCAGTCAGTGACAGAAATGGAGAAACTCCAAACAGAAATTTAGAAATTTGCAACACTGTCAACACCACATGCCTCTCACCACATTTTCATTTTGGATAATTATTGCCGGGGAGACTCTGTCAAAGCAGTTCTTACAGCATATATTGCAAACCCTGAATTGTTTTTATGGACTTGTACATGATGAAGAGAGGTGCTGATATTTTCTTGCTGATACAGGATCATCACCAGAGATCCACACTGATTTGATGTGTCATCTGCCACTGTTCACAAGATACTGACATGGTTTGAAGTCACAGTACAGGTGGATGGAGCTACTCCAGATTTTCTATAATTTTAGGAGATGACATTTCAATGGTACACTTGTTGCAAGGACATTTCTCCATAAGTGTCTGTAGAATTTTATCCTATCACCCTTTTTCAGTAGGCAGACAAGACTTTCATATAAAAAAATCCCAACTTGTTGCAGCAGGATACAGGGCTTTAACGCAGTGATGGAAGGCACATAACATTTTTCCTTCTTTTTTCTAATAGATGGTGAAGAGGTGGCAAAGGAATCTATCTAGCAGTACTTCTGACTAAGCAGAAGACAAAAGGCTATCTAATCATCAAGAAAAACAATGTCCTGTTTATTCAACAGACATCAGAACCTATAGTTCCATGTTGCCTGTCCAACTCATACATACTGCCCACTCTTACAGTATCTTGATATTTTCAAAGAGCCCTCTGTAAGGATTTCAGACAAACCCAAGTGGCAAAGGAATAAACTGTCTTGAAAAGTTGCATTAAAACTATCAATGCCCTCTCCCAGATTAACTGCTGATCTAGAGCAGGTCAGAGCTTTCATAGATTTAACTTTTTTCTTTAGTCTTTTCATCCTTCAAATTCAAGGAATACAGAAGAAAAACAAAACAAAAGAGAAAAAAAAAGCAATCCCAACATATAAGCAAAACGTTGATTAGAAACATGTAGCTAAAAAACAAATCACACTTCAGAAAAAACCCCAAGGTTGTGGTACTACAAAATGCACTTGCTTTCTTTAGAAGCTTGAAGAGAGCTATCCTGTGAAGTACAAACCTGCACCACCGCTCAGACAGTGCAATAGCCTTCCCTTGAGCTTTTTTTCTTTATTATTTGTAGGGACTTCCATGCTTTGTACAAAAAGCAGCAACAAAGCAACTTCTAGGGCATACTAAGCATTATGTTAAATACTGTCTAGATACAGACAAAATTAAATACAAAGCAGAGGAAGCTAAGAGATATCAGCCAGAAAATGTTTCACTAGCTTTTCTATAAATGTATGTTGTTCATTTATTTTCATCAAATATCCAGCTATTAAAATGACAGATGCTGCAGTAAGTGTTCTACAACTTCAGACAAAAGCCTTTTTTATTTGACACCTACTACAACTATTAAATCGTCAACTGCTGATTAGCTTGAGGGCTAATCTTTGAAATGTCACAGTTAATTTCAGATCTCATTTCTAAAAGTTAGTATTTCCTTTTGTATGCAGTTTTACACTGTTGGCAGATGAAAACATTTGCAATGAATTTTCCTAATGAGCAAACATTGTTTATGACCTTATGCAAACTTGCTGACGGCTTAGTTTAGCAGCTCTCTCTTTTGAGGAGTCTCCTAAATGAACTGGCCACAAAGACTGCAAAGCAGTTCACCAACCCACTGTACTGCTCTCACTTGCTCATGGGAGTTGGATAATTTACTGGAAGTCAGGAGGGAGTAATGAAGTAAGAGATTCACCATATTTATCTCTTCTGAGACAAATGGAGATTCAAGGTCTGAGAAAACCAGAAAGCTCTGTAGGGGATCTTGCACACATCCGGATCCCAAGAGCTTTTCTTTTTTGTGCTACACAAGAAATGCCCTAACAGGAATCAAGTTCTGAAAAATGGAAAGGCATTAAATTCAGAACAGGTCACACTCACAGGGTCAGGTGTAGGAAAAACCTGAGATTTGCCAAGAGTTGGTGCGGTTGTGAGTGTGTACATTTGTGTGCATACATTTATAGATTTCCCTCACTATGTGTTTTGCTAGCTTTTTGTATTCCCTCAAATCAGCCAATTATGGTTAATGTCCAACAAGAAATTTTCAAATGCTCAAAATTAAGTCGAATTTAATTGAACATTCAAAAGTATTTCTCAGTAACAGATGTCTTTATAGTGTTAAGTATTCCACTGCACACTAATCCTCTACCCCCCGCCCCTTTTATAGAATTAAATGTTCATTGAAACCTCTATTCTATATTAACAAGAAATTGTTTGATTGAAATTTCTGCCCTCCCCACAATACTTTTACTATACACCCTACCTCAGCCATGCCAACAAAGAGAATTTAACTGCAGGTATAAATAGCTCTTGAGGAATAATTCAGAACCATTCAAGCAAAATTAGCCCCACTGATCAATGCTATGAACAGAAATATTTGTTATACTCCCATATTAAAGATAAATTAATCCTGCTGAGGTCCATGCTAATTTTATCCGATTCTCTGCCAAAGACCGACACATTTTTTTAATTTAAGCATCTTGGGTACATTATTTTTCCAGGATGACATGAAATAAATACTTTCTCCTGTTCCTATTCCATTGCTAACGCATCCTGTATTCCTGTACAGCACACTGGCTTCTGAAGCCTGGAAATTGGAGGCAAGCTGCTAAGATAAATCTTCAGAAATAATCAGCATCAAAATACAAAGCAAACTTCATATAAATAAGCATTTTTCCAGTTATGAAATGTGACTAGATTCATTCAAATGCAGGATGCCGGGGACAGACTTGAAAGCTATTTCATGGCTGTGGTTTCAATTGTGCAGCAGCTACTGTGATGGAATTTTATCCTACTGTGCTAGTCTCTGGCTGACATAAAAGGAAAAGACAACACCGAATTTAATTTTCTCACTCCTCCACTGCAATTCTTTTTCCATTACACAGAAATAATAGAAGGTCATAAGGATGAGAAATAAATTAACAATTTTGAAACTTGATTTACAGTAACAGATAATAGCAATAAATGCAAGAAGCAGAACACCCTGCTGAAACAGTTCAGGCACAAATCAGCAAGAATGGTAACATTCATGACTTCACATCAGTGACAAAGGTTTAGCAAATAAAAAAATTACAGAAAAACATTTTTTAAAAATAGTGTCATGTTTTGAATAAAAAAGGAATGAAAAAAAACCTCTGACATGCACTGCATTTTTCCCAATATTTGGCTCCCCCATGGAACCAGAAGAAACTTCTAATATCCTGAGAACAAATGTGATATGTAGTAGGGCAGCCTTGCAGTGTCTAAAGGAAATCAACAAGAAAACTGCCGAGTGACTATTTACAAGGGGATGTAGTGATGGGATAACGGTAAATGGATTCCAACAGAAAGAGGACAGATTTAAATTAGATATTAGGAAGAAATTCTTTATTGTGAAGGTGCTGAGAAACTGGAACAGGTTGCCCAAAGAAATCATGGATGTCCCATCCCTCAAAGTGTTCAAGGCCAGGTCGGATGGGGCTCTGAGAGAGGTTGGAACTAGGTGGCCTTTAAGGTCCCTTCCAACATAAACCATTCTATGACATCTTTCCAAGTATAACCAACATTTTTTTGCTAACAAATATAAATATTGCTGCAATTGTAAGTTACTGTGTAGTTGTCCATAGTCTCTACAAAGAGAAGAAAAAAGGGAAAAACAAACTAAAACAAAATCCATTTATTCTCTAGACAGATTTTGATTTGGTATACAATAAATATGATTTGGTATCCTGAGAAGACAGCACTAATTCTTCTCTAATTATAAAGCCTCCAAGCTATATTATGGTAGCATTTTACAAAATAAAGTTTGAATTTTCTTCTTTTTTTTTTTTTTAATTATCCTTTAGACAAACCCTCTTGCTTTAGGAGAATAATCCTGGCTCTGTGGAAAATTCTCCTCAGCTTTCACACATACATGATGAACATGTTATAGGTGAAATGCTAAAAAAAGCTATAGAATTGAAATGCATATATATACATTTCCCAGACATATATTTTTTCCCATCACTTTATCACTCTGTACTGATTCAAAGCAGTAACAGTTCAGCAGAGACTTCAGCTGATCCTGCAAATCTAAATTACTTCCAGTGCCTCTACCAACTACATCAGGGAACTCCTCAGACCTCTAAACTGTCTCAAAAAAAACCCCGTGTAAACACCTCTTTTCTTCCATTTTCTAACACTCAAGTTATCAGAAAGAATGTGTAGTATTTGAGAAGAGGATAATATTTAGCAAGGAGACAGGACCTGGCACTTTATAAATCACAAGGGTAGTGTTGCACTCAGTTTCTAAAAATGTCTCTATCTGGATTAAGAAAAGTGGGAACAAAAAGTTCAGAATCCTTTATTTTTTTTTAGTTTTAGCAACTTTTTCATTTATAACCAATCAAGTGCTCTGATAACTAAGGAAATTAGAAAAATGCACACCACAAAAGCCAAGCCAGCCCCAAATCAGAAGCACTCCTGAAGGCTGGTCATTGCAGAGGGGCCATTCTAGCCATGAAATGCCTCATTCAATTGGAAAATGGCCAACACCAGTGAATCTGAATGTCCTCCAGAATTAGGACATTCAGATTAACAAAACTGTAGGAAGATCCCTGCAGGTCTTTTGTTTTGCATTTCTCATCACAAAATCATATTCCACCTGTAAAACAGTATCCAGTTTATCTTTTAAAAAGTGTAGCAGATAGCTGTATTACTCTTTTCTGATGAAACACCAAATTTATGTTTTCCTGCTCTGTATTCAGAATACACAAGAAATTTATATGGTAATCAACATGATTACAAGTCTGATAAGTATGAAGGCAAAATAACAGAAGAAATCAATTTGCTAAGAAAAAAAATCCAGAAAGAGAACAGAACCCTCAGGAATATTTAAGGAATATCTATAATTTCCCTTTCACTAGATTTCTGACAGCAGAATTAGAATAAATAACATTTTGTACTGAGTTTATGATGCATAAAAATAGGATTTGTCATGTCATCTCTGGGAAATAGCCTTATCTATTTTCTAAATGCTGTCTCCTTGAAAATTTTTAAAATTTTAAAAAATTAAAAAACCCCAGAAAGTTGAAAGAATTATATTTCATATAATTAGGAACCAGAACACTTCATCCTAAGTCTTTTCCAAATTGTTTAAAAAATTCCACAACCCCCTCCCCACTCAATGGTGTTGTCTTCTATAAATAACTTCAAAGAAAATGAAAACTGGGTAAAGGGATTTATTATTTATGACATGACAGTGTTTCTGATATCATATTCACCGAAAGCATAGAGAAAGCTACTTAGTAGATTTTCCAGTTTTAGATTCTTGTCTACAGCTTCTTGTTTATCTTTTCTAATCTAACAAATAACAACACAGTTTATTATTGGATGAGTCTTTGAATATGGATAAGATTTAGCCTCCCTTTTGTTTCTTCTTTTTTTTTTTTCCCAAAATTCACTTTATATTTGGCACAGATAATCTTGAATAAAGGAATGTCCTTTTCCTGTTTAGAAAAAGTTTTTAAAAATAGACTGTAAAACAATTTTTATTAAAAGAAATATTCTGGGAAAAAAATAAATTAGATTTAGCACTCCAAGACTTAAAAATCATATTCCAGTGAAAGTTTAAAATTAGGTTACAAATGACAGCAATTTATTAGGCTGAAGAATAAAAAGCTTTAAAGTATTTCTGGTAAAAATCAATCTGCTCCTTCAGCTTCAACTTTCTGAACACTACAATGCAAAATAATGAATATTCGTCTAAAACTCTTTTTTCTTCATGCTGTCTGGAAAAGCCTGAGCATTGTGTGTTGTAATTATGCCCTAAGAAAGCATAGTTGCTATAGACTTTCTTCTCTCCATATCTCTCTCACTAAAATGTTTTTGTGGATTACAGGTACAGGAAGCATGATCCTTGCAATTACCAGATTTGGGCTTTGTGTTGTCATTATAATTTGGTTGAACAATGATAAAGAGAAATATGTTACCAAGCACCTCAGACAAGTACTAAATACAGTGAATAATCGTGCAGTAATTTCTCTGAAAACCATTATACATGAGACAATAAAGTAAGTAAACATAGCTGAATGTGGCTGTTGAAGCTTTGATTCATTCCCTCCCTAAAGGGACGCTTGTGAGATTTTGCTGGTGTCTCTGAAACTAGTAAAAAAGAGCTTTCTTTCAATTTTAGATTTTTTGGGTTTGATTTTGTTGGGTTTTGTTGTTGTTGTTGTTGGAGAGGAAGCAGTGAAGAGTAATTAGGCAATGCTAATGAAAACTATCAATTTCACCATAACTGTCTGCAAAACCAAACAGAAGGCAAAAAGGATAAGAAAAAATCAAGCCAAAAACAAACCAAAAAGGAACTACAGAGCAATATTCAATGTCAAGCCTATTGATAGATATCGTACATGGAATAATGCAGGGCAAATATAACTGAGTCCCTGCAGAGTCTGGTTCATAGCTGCTACTGTCGGAAAGCTTCATCAAAGATCCAGTCCTACTCTGGATACAATGGAATAACAAATTCTTTTGCTGAAACTTTCAGTCTAATTCAGTGTAAAAAGAAAGCAAAATTCATATTGTGCAAGCAACTAGATACAAGTATTTTCTTACCATATGGTTGGTTCTTAGAAATTTTGAATTAGTTTCAATTTTGTGTACCACATCACAGAAAGCTTTTTCAGCAATTAACAAGGACACCAAAAGGTTGAGCCTTTACACTTTGTTGATGTATTTGTGCAGGCATTTCCTCCTTGAACAAGTTTCTGACACGTATGACAACCTTAGTTCTGGTACTTCAATGCGTTTAGATGTTAACTGATATCCAAGGCAGTTTGTTCTAATATGGAGACAGGATTTCACCAGCTCCCTCCAACCTTCTCCATGCTTTTGGTGCAAGGAGATGCCCCTCTGTGCACCACTGAAACACACTTTTTTCAAACACTGTTTTCTTTATCTAGCCATATTGCAGACCAAGCATACTGCTCAACCAAGCATGCTCCAGCAGGCTCCTTGTTGCAGCTATTGCAAAATCCAAAGAACATTTTCCCCAAAATGGAGTCACTCATTTCTCTTGGTGAAGTCTGCACACTGCTGAACACACATGCACCACTAACTTCCAACTGATGTTGCCTCAGATACAATTAAGCAATTAAGAAGCTTTAAGACCACACTTCTAGTGCCTGTTTTACTCTGCTAAAAGCAGAAGAAAGTAAATAAATTAAAAAAAACAAAAACAAAAAAACCCTAAGGGTTTGGAATTGTAACTTGTAACCAGAATGAAGATACTATTGCATATGAGCAGTTCTTAAGTCAATGTGAGCATGCTTTGTACTTAACTGTGAAAAAATACAAATGATAAATAAATTTAAATCACAACTGAAACATGTTGCAAGAATATCTAGGATGTACAGCACTGGAGTTAGACACAGTGTACTATAGCTTATTTCCAAACCTAAATGATGGAGAGAAATATGTATTCTTAGTTCACATTCCAGCTACTCCTTAACTGCTAAAAAAATTTGCTTAAAAGGTCACTGCAGCTTGCAAAACTTGTAGTTCCCTTGAGATCACTGATTTGTTAATTCAGATGACATTCATGCTTAAAAATCTGATAACTGAGGAATTGTACAGTGTCATCCCTTGGCATCTGAAGACAGGTAATGAGCAAGACTGTCAAGGCATTAATTTTTAATATAAAGTAGAACTGGAAGCTCTGAAATAGAAGAAATAAACAACTCTGTTTCTTTTTCAAGAGTACTTAATATTTAATACTTGTATCAATTACTGACACAAAATCACAAGCCTCCTGCATCCCACAATTATCTGATGAGGACTTACCGTTACTCCAAAGAACCTGGTTTCATTCATAGCATTCAGAAAAATGTTGCCGAGTTTTTGATTTGAGTAGTTAAAATCTTCAATTTTTTGGTGCTTGTTGGTGGCATTCAGGTAATTCATTGCCCTCTGTAGAGTCCTGGCAATCACCCATATTCCATCATAGGCATAACCATGAAATTTGCTGGATTGCCCATCACCACGTCTAGCGTTGTATTCCTTTTCATACTGCTGTGGAGTCTGCAGAGGAGAGAAAATTCAGTTTTACCTCAATACTTAACTTTTTACAGAGTTGAATCTAAATCAAGACCTCAAATTTCACCCTTCAATTTAGAGATGTGCCTGACTAATACAGAAAAGGCCTCCAAAATAAAAATTATGAAAGAAAATAAAATTCAAGAAACATGTATTGCCTGGTTTAAAAACTGCTGGTGAGATTAGGAAGCAAAACTAAGAGACAGAGATAGTGAAAGCAGTTGTACTGCCTCACTGTATAAATGACAACTTGCTTTATTTTACTTTTGTACAAAAGGCTCCAGTTCAACCAAAACTATACACTGTGAGCCATAATACTGGAACAGGGAATAAGTCTCTATCCCTGCAAATTAGTGGTCTGATTACACTTTACAGGATAACACAAATCAAATAACCTTTATTTGAGCAACCGTTTGCTCAGTATGAAATTTTGAGTGGCAATTTTACAAGTTCACTATGCTCTGGATGGTGTGCCATCATATGATGAGCTACCCTTCAGTAAAGTTGCCTTTCATGCTCACTTAGCAAGGCATGAAAGGCAGATGAAAAAAAAGAAGAAAAGCAGCAAAATCAAGCATGTTTATTCATTGGTCAGAGTTAGTATGGATTTGTTCTATGATAAAATTTTATGTGCTTTATGGAAACACCATATATTTTTATATTTAAAACAAGCCTCACCTCCTGCCCCCTAGTTCTGAGAGACATAAATCACCATTCAAATTGGCCATTTGCAGAATAGGTTTAAATATAAGAGTTTCCTGTGTCTGTGCTTAACTATTTAACTTGAAGTGACACCGCACATGATACTAAAGACTGTAATTTAAACCTTAATGTACATTTAACTATAATGTTCAGACAGGGGAAAGAGGGCAGATTTGAAGCAAGCGACTTCATTGCTTTCTTACCCTGTAAAGAATTAGATTTGATTTTGAAATATTTTAAAATTGCTAAATAGTGGAAAGAAGTGAAACTAACTGTGATGACTTCCAGATCACTTGGTGGAAGAGCCCTTTAGCTTCACCTCCTTCCTTGGTGCTTTACTGTGCCAGCCCAGCAGTGAGACAATTGATGGTACAGTAAAATAGATAGAAGAAAAATACTAACCCTTCCTGATATAGTCTTATTCGTTTTTGAGCTGAGAGGCTCAAAATCCACTCCAATATAACCTTCCATGGCTGCAAGAAGATTTTTGCTGAGACACTGTGAAGAATTAATCCAGGCTTCCCACCAAAGATTTTCATACCACCCTGGAATAATCCACTGATATTTGCTGCCATACATCTCTTCATCATAAGCCTGCAAAAAAAAGAAAAACAGAAAATATAATGGACTTTTTAATAGAGGTATTGAACATAAAACCAACTTTTGGTTAACTTTTTTTTCATTATTAATGACATGACGGCATAATTGGAGTACACAACTATTTTAAACAATTTTAAATAATTATTTGCTAATAATGAAGACTTTTTTTGAAGACTCCTGACTTTAGAATTCAGGAAATGAGAATTTACTAAACCCTGTTTTTCTTTCAGGGGATCATTTCCTAAAAAACAGAAAAATGAAACTGTGTTCTAGAACTGAGGGAGTTAAAGAACAACACAAACAGAAGGCACAGCTTTCCCCAGAAAGTTCTTTATAACAGAACTATTACATGAGTGACAGAACTACCATGTTACCACATTTAAATTAAGTAATTATCACCCTTAAATCAATCTAAGGACTAGATTACCAAGAAAACTTGGATCATAGGCAGCATCGAATCACATGTGGCAAATATGAATTAGGTGACTGCTAAAATTAGACCACAGTAACATTAAATTAGCAGTTCCTTCTGAGGAGCATGAGTGAATAGTGAATTGATAGAGCAAAATCTTAATGATTTTTTTTTTCTCAGCAAGAACTTTCTTCATGTGAAATTCTGTATTTTTGTAATACTGAATACAGCCAACTGTAGTCCAAGGAACTGAGATTATAGTTAGCTCCTTTCAATACTTAAAAGATACATACTTACTTAGCAGATACAGGAAACAGAAATACTTTCTTAGTCAGGCACATATGCTGTTGTACCTAAAAGCTGATGTATTCTCAAATATTCTCTTTGATTGGGAAGAGTGTTTTAGGATAAAATTAGCAAATTTTATCTCAGATGTTTCTCTCACTGTCTTGCAACTAGATATTTTTCTTCTGACATTTCAGTCATACTCCATTTCAAAACTGCAGGTTTCATGCTTCTTTGGCTCCTAACACAAGCAATACTTGAGACAGAAAGCCTAAGATAAAAATTCTAATTTTTAGAAATACATACTGCAAGCTTAGAGCTCTTAACAGGAAAACTGCTTCTTTTTCACAAAAAGTATTACGGAAGGAGGAAATTATAAGAATGCAAACAGGACATATTAGTCATTCTGAAATAACCGTTTTGAAAAGTATCCCAAAGATCATACAAAAAGCCTATCAGAGAAATAAAGATCAATAACAGAATATATGAAATAGGAAAACCTCCTAAATATGTTAATACCCAAATTAAAAATGGGCTTCAAATCTGTGAAGTCTATTATAATGGTGCCAGCTCAGTTCATAACAGCATTGTGCACAAAGCAGATTTATTTGGCCCCTGGTTGCAGAAGCTTTTGTTCAGACAAAATCAAATTTCATGCCTTTGTATACAAAGCTGCCTGAAAGTCCTGTCTGAAACCTGGTGTCTCGCATCTCATATATTACTTATTCCACAATCCACATAAACACTTTGTCTTTTCTCTTGCTTGTTGATTTGCCCTTCCAAAATCATATCTGCTTCTGTCCTCCTACCCACCTGCACAGCTATGGAGACGCTGAATTCCAGGGCTACCTGCGAGGGAAACAGCAATTCCATCCTGCAGTACTCCCTTCTAAAAGAGTTTGCATTATACAGTTAGGTCATTCAAGACCTTTCAGTCACTCAGTGTTTTTTATCTGATAGTTTTCGAATCATGAGGATGCAAACTGACACAGAATAGTGCTTTTAGGGAAGGACAGTCTTATGTAGCTTCCCCTGCTCTATAGAGATTAAAGTATCAAATTGTGTATTGCCAGAAAATATTGGCTGTGAGCTATTCTGAAATTAGAGCTGCTGGAAATTTTCTGTTCGCATAAGCACTTGTACTGTTTCCTGCATAATCTGTGAATGCCCTGGAAAATGAGCTGAAAATTGAAAGTTTCAAAATAGCCAGAAATTTCATCCTAGAAACAAGGGATCATTCCCAACATGGTTGCCTGAAAGACTGGTTACACTTTCACATTTCTGCAACAATCTGGTTTAACAAAAGGCAAAACAAACACTTTAAGAGCTGTCAGCTCTTCCTTTGAGACATGGTGGAATGACAGGGCTTGAAGGGTAGTCTGGGAAAGGCAAAAGTAGGAAGAAAATCAGATCCTCTGAGGCTCAGCACCATGATCATGCAGTGATTTTTCTAGTGACAGCACAGCTGACAGTATTCAGACATTTCAGTGTTTGTGTCCCAGAAGACTTATTGCAAAATAGTGCGCTTTTTTTGCCACCATTTTCTCCCTGTTGATTCTGCTAAATGGAGATGATTTTGATGCTTAAAAGATGCAAGTACTTGAAACACATGGATCTTTCTTGTTTGAGTGCTCATCGATCAATACTTACAATTTTCAGTTTCTAAAGGGAAGATTTTTTGGCAAACGAGCAAGCTGAAGAAGGTTTGCACATGCTTTGTACCACCAGAACAGCATAAAGTAGTCATACATTTTCCTTAATCTTTCTCCCATGCCCTATGTAGAATGCAAAGCCCTGAGTTGCTGTCAAGCAGCCAGGAAACTGTCATGGACATTTTTTGCTCTTGTGAAACTGAATTTTTATTTTTTTCTTTTAAAGCATTTCATTCTTGTTTCAATCCATAAATAAATGCTTATTTACAACAAAGAGATTCATGCAATAGAGATTTCTTATGTGTAGCAAACAAATACTGGCAATTTGTTGATTGTTGAAGTACTAAGTTTTGACCAAAAGGCTCTAATTTCTATTCCAAGAAAACATCACATTCATCCCACAGAGGTGAAAATGAATTATAAAGCTAAGATTTCCCATAGAACTAAAATTGCTCACTGTTTTGACACTGGTGATAAATGAACAGCTAAACTTATTTAAATCCTTGCAGGAAAGACCTACCAAAGACTCACTTTGGCTTGAACCAGTCCTGTCCTGTTTTTAAAGTTTGCTACTGAATTTTACTATCTTTTAGTCCAATTTCTTGGTGTGGGTGTGGGTGTTGGTCTCTTCTTCCAAACAACAAGGAATAGGAAAAGCAGAAATGATCTGAAGTTGCAATAGAGGTGATTTAGATTCGATATTAAGAAAGACTTCTTCACTGAAAGGATTATCAGGGACCAGGGAAGAGGTTGAGTCACCATCACAGGAGGCATTCAAAGGATGTGCAGATGAGGCACTTAGGGACATTACTTAGTGGTGGACCTGGCAGTGCTGGATTAATAGCTGGACTTGACCATCTTAAAGGTCTTTTACAACCTAAATGGTTCTATGATCTTATATAAACTCCTATGGATGTCCTGAAGAAACCTCACAGAATAAGACTGCTGAATCCAGGCAGAAAAGAGAGGCAAACTTTAAAGGTTTTACCACCTGCATAAGTCATTACCACATTATATTTAGGATAAAACCACAATCAGGAAAAAAAATAAATCTTGCATTAGGGAAAAAGCATCTTCCTTTAACAAACTCAAAGCCTTTTTCTGACTGACATCAGCAACCTTGCAGAATATAACAAGGAATCACAAGTGAAATCTGTCTGAAGATACACCTGAAAAAGAAGAGTTAAAGAACTTGTAAAATATAAATTACTGTGCTCTTAGACATATATCTGTAGGAGTGCATGAGTCCACAATATATTTTATGAATAATAACAAGCTTTATGACATACTGTAGCGCATTAATATATAAATGACCTACTTTGAACTGCCCTCTCCTGCATGCAGTCTCCTGCTGAAACTCTCACATAAATACATTTAAATAAGCCTAAATACATGATATTTCAGATTTCTCCAGGGTCCAGAAAAAATCCACCTTATTATTTTTGACACTAATGTACTTTAGCAGCAGCCATCATGCTTTGAACCGCCGAGAGTTACACGCATTTCCCACGTTCACACCAAGCTGTGGCCAGCGCTTTGTGACAGAGACATCCTCTCCCTGGAACCCTTCATTTGACAGTGATGCACACTAAAGGACAGCCTGCCCCTCTAAGGAATTCTAAGAATTTCTTCGGTGGCCTCACATGAACATGGATTTGGAAGAGAATTCTAGAGAAATGCAACTAGAAGTTAAGGGCAACTAGAAATGAGGCCAATCTCTTGCTAATGTTGGATTGGAAGATAATTCTGACCAGGACCCCTCTGCTGGGGAAATGCAGCCCAACCCAAAGAGATCTGAGGAGGATCTGGGCTGCAGAAGTACCATTCTTTCTTCCAAGAATGAAAAAATAGGAGATTATCTCTGTCAATCCAATTTAAATGGCAGTACAAAAAGATCTCAAAATAAAGACCTATAAGAGATGAGAAGAATGAAAAATAAAGTAATGCATTCCATTTCCTTTTGGATGAAAACAGATTTTGTTCCTTCCAAATATATTCTACAATCTCCTTTCCAAATTTTGCCACCAACTGGGACAGCTGCTGAGTAAGAGCCAAAATGCATCTGAGACACATGTAGCAGTCAGATTTTGAACTTCTGCCTTCGCTTTCCTTCCAAGGATAGGTAACTGTCTCACTAAGTGAACGCTAAAAAAAAACCCTTGGAAATTTAGACACTGTCTTTATTGCTTTTCCATTATATTTACTGTGTTTTGTGATTAATCTAACTATTTAGACTGAGAACTCAATACTTAGGCCACTAAAATCTTTCTCTTTTGGATTTTTTTCAGGTTGGTGCAAGTATAGATCCACATTTTCATCCTGCTACTTTTAATTGCCACAACAGTGGATAAGTTTGCAGCACATTCACATAAACAAATGGTGAGGATAGGGAATATTATGTTTGCTAGTCTTACTGTTATGGTTAAAAAAACTTTATTTTTTATCAACTAATATTTGCTTTCATGTAATACAAGCAAAATTTACAGCAGTCAGATGGGAAGGACAACCGTACAATTAGCAACATTTTCAGCAGCAGAAATTATTAGTGTTGCTGAGTTAGGATGTATAGGAACTGGCTTGAATTTCTTATTTTTTAAAAGCAAAACATGGCAAGCCCATACACACAGACATTATCTCCAGAACACAGCTCTTGGACAAGACTGAAATCCTGCAGTTCTCTCTCTATCTGCTGCAGCATATGCAAGTATTTCCCTGGATCTGATGTGAAGAGAAATGCTCAAGTTTGATTTAGCACTTAATTCCACTACAGGAAAGTAATAAGAAGAAGCTAACCATGCAGTCTATGCCTAAATTTCACTGAAGACGAAGTACTTTATTGAAAGAGAAATGGAACTGCAGATGTGTAACCTCTCTTTAGGATATAAACCTTCACAGAGCTGAACTCCATGAAGAAATGTTTATACTCAAGTTACTTTTTCAACAAACACAGCACATTCTTTATTCTGATATGCAATTAAATGTATTTACTTACACAGCAGAAAACTTTCACAGCCATTTCCTCATTAAACTGGCCAAGGATTATCCGAACGTCATTGCCCTGCAGATGGAATAAAACATGGGGCAGTTAAACACAGTCACAGCTTCCAGATACCACTTTAATTGGCCATTCAGATCATGCAGGGAGTTAGCACAGATTACAGCTGCAGACAGAATTAATACAAAACTATTTCATCTTCTACAGTCCAAGAACTTGAAGAACCGCATAAGAAAACCAAAAAGCTGAGGTGTAGAAAATTTTATTAGTCTATAGTAGTAATGAGAGTAAAACTGATATTACAGTCAAATATTAGTATTCAATAACACTAAAATATCAAATATTCTTTTGCTTCTTTGTAATATTTCTTCTACAATTTTGCATATTAGAACCAGTTGAAGACATGAACTTATCACTGTCTGCGTGAAATAAAACTGTAAAATTAAGACATGAGATTTGTGAGATCAAATGCCTTGATATTTCGCCTGCTTTAGTAATTTTTAAAAGCTTTACACATACAATACCTTCTCTACAGTAACTACAACCCATTGTCAACTCCCTCTCTACTACCTCCTACCTCCACACATTAAAAAAAATCATCACAGTTTAAGAACCTATGACTGAAGTCCAAAGACAATTTTACTTTCATACTTAGAAACATATTAAGAGAGTCTTCCTAAATATAGGAACACATGCAGGAAAATGTTACTCCAGGAACAGGACTAACCTCTCCCTAACATGAAAAATTACTTCTAATATCCATAAAACACACTTTTATGGCTTCACATTACTTTTTCTTTCACACAATGGCAGAGTTCTCTGTAAAAGCTCGAGCAAATCAAATTTTTCATTTCTTTCATATAAGACCTGTTTAGAATTACTAATAACTCTTTCCCTCTCCAAGGAAAAAAGAAACACATGTTTCAGCATGATTTTCAGTGGCAAAAAACATTTCAGTTTTAATTAAATCAATTTGTCAAAGATTTTTAGCTCAGATAATTTCACTGTTTATTTCTTGTTCAGCAGAAAAAATTATGATGGACAGTGCAGTAAGATATTAGAATGCCTCTGTAATTAAATGCATGAAAACAGTATCACTCTTAGCACGGTTTAAATCAGAAAAAATGTGATGTGCTTTGCTCATTCTGAACCTGTGCATTTTCAGTAAGCCTGCTCCTCTTCATTTTTATATTTAGCTGCAGACTGATAAAGTAATGTAAATCTTTTTCAAGTGGATTAGATTCTTTATAAACAAATCTAACAAGGTTACATGAAACTAAACAAACAAATTATACAAATTACAGCAACAGTATTACAGTTTGTGTAAGGTCAATAAATAGATTTAGGAATTATGCGCAAAAAAACCCTCACCTCATCTACTATTTCTTTTTTTCACATTTTAAAAATAATTTAGTTATTCTTGGAACCTCAGCTCTGAGTCACTTGACTGCTCTGAACATAAAAATGCAGACTTAATATTTGAAAAAAAGAGAAGCAGAGTTTGATTAAAAATAAATGGCGCAGCACCTAATAATTAAACTTAAAATTGAAGAAATTCCTTTCCATTTTATAACATGATGAGAACCAATTAAAAGAGCAAACAAACAAACAAAATATGTAAACCGTGTGGCTTCATAAATAATAATCCCAGAGTGCACATGCAGCAATGCTGCCCACTGGCTGTGTGACAACACTCAGACTGAAGTCATAGTGTCTGGGCTGTGTGGTTTCACACCTTAAGACATTGCTTCCACCTGGTTATCACATAATTTGGTATGCCATCATTAATTTTGTGTCAGAACACATATAATTTAGGAGCTAATTTAGGAAAGTCTGTACAACAGCTCTTCCTCTTTCATGCATAGCATCTTCCTCTGCACACACACTCCTCAGCCTGCCTCTTCCTCCTGAACTCCACTTTTTGCCTTCCCTTCCACATTTTCCCCAATTTTTTTCTCAAAGAATGGCATTCAATATTGCAAATCAGCCTGGATCCATTGGATGCCAGGCTTGGGTCTGCTGACTCCATCTCACATAAGAGACACAGAAGCTTCAAATTCATGCAATTGCACATAGCTCACGTCCCTTGCAGAGGTTTTATCTGCACGGACAAGGAAGTCTGCACCAAAGTGTGTCAGAGCTGGGTTCATGTCAGTGCTCATGGGTCAAAGTCCACATTACAGACTCATGCTAAGACATACATCAGATGCCTGCTGGGCATGACTTCTTTACCCCTTCATTCATACTGTTAACTGACTACAAGCCAGCATGATTTCCTTGCAAGGATATACTATTCCTTTACTCAAGCCCTTGCAGAATGATGCAAGTTAACACAGTGGAACTTCCTCATAGGGATCAAAGAAATCATCCCCTGGATCCCAGCAAGTGCCAAGTCTCTTATTCAGAGAGCTGTAAATTGCTTGCATAGAGCTAAAGCATATTTGACAGAAGAGGTTTTAATTCATGGAACTAGGCAGGTGATCTACAAGATGATTAAAAACATCCCAGGGGGAAGGCAACTCCCAAAACTGCACTTACATAAAAAGACCAATGTTTAGACTGTTTGCCAGATGGTGAGCTGTCATATTTACTCTTCCTAGAGATTACAGTAGCAATATCAACATTTAAGCTTTGCCCCTCAGTAAGAAATACATATGTTCCCATATGGACTGAAGTTCAAACAAGAAAATGAAGAACAGTTACATTTCATTTACCCACAGTTGCGGCAAACCTTGCATAAAAACATGTTTTATAAATTAAGACTATAGCACAGCCTCAAAAATAATGTCCTGGTGAGGATATTATTTGGCTAATAATTTAAAAATGCCTTGGTAGCACCAGGAGCTAAGTATTATAAACCCTGAAGAGAGTGAGGATCAACACACCTAAGATGCTCTGCTGAGGGATGAAGAACAACTTGTCTCCTTCAGTGCCATTTCTAACAGCCTCAGACACGAGACACCCTTTAGCCTTTTCAGAGTTTTTGAGTGATGCACATTATGCTGAAATAGGCAGCTTTTTTTTTTCAGCCTTCAGAGCTTCCCTTCTTTGATCAGATTTTAATCTGCCTCATTTCTAATGAATAACACCACAATGTTGTATTATACAGCTTTTCAGAGAAGGATTGCTACAATATCTCATCTGCCAGGAAAAGTCAATGCCTTGGCAGGCTCTTTATAAGATACCTAAATTGAATAGCTCAGACACTCTGTCTTATCCTTTACCACATATCTGACAGTCAAGAGGTGATCAATAAATCTACAAATCCTGAGTAACTTTGACAAAAGAGGTAGCCACTCTTTCTGCCTTCTAAATGCTTGGATGTCCACTTGAAGAGCTAGAGATAAGCCTCTGACCTTAGCTACGGAATCACTGATGGTGAAGGTGAACCAGAGGACACCAATTCCCACCATATCATGATGCTAATTCTTCTGTCCTACATGCAAGACACAAAAAAGTTGGAAGTAGAAATATTATTGCTCTTGCAACTTGTATGTGCATTCTTAGAATTTTCAAGCATTTACATGGATGTAAAAATCCATCCCTTTCTCTGAACACAAAAATTAGTTTTAAAGATATCCTTAAGCTTAAATTTACCTTTTAACTGTGCAGTCAATGCAGTAGAAACTAAGCTGTTACCAAGATAAATATAAAATATAAAGGTATATTTCTTCAAATCCTGCCAGATTTTACTATTTTCCATTCCCTAATCATAAATTTCATTAATTTAAATGTGTTTGCAAAAATAAAATGTATTTCAGGTAAGCAGATACCGGTTTACTTTAGATATGAGGTTTGTATGTTGAAGAAAGGAATTAACATGATTAGAATTGTTTAGCTAAATTTTGTTTCAAACATGCACCTAAGGACAACTAACCTTATCTTTCTGTCAAGAGCAAGCAATATTCTGGATAATTGCTTATTTATTATTTTATTAACTTGTTTTGAAGAAGAAATCAAGAGATAACAAATATACTGTAAGTTCAGTCATCTGGAATTCCCTGCAAAACAACACAGCATGTTGTTGATGCAGAGGACAGCTAGGATTCCATTGCTTCTTCTGACTTCCAGCCTAAAGATGCATGCTTAATATGCATTTTTTTTCCTTGTTACTACACCATTCCTAGTCAAAAATACAGACTTTACTGTAACACCTACTGGAGTCTCTTCAACCCAGACAGGTTTCCAGACAGAAAAAGCAAACTCTCTTAGACTGGACAGACACAAATGGCTTTCCGCAAACACAAACTTTACTTATTAATACTTTAAATGCTCAGGCTTACATCTCTAGATTGTGAAAATAATAAGTCCACTTAGCTTATCATGCTCCAGAACCTTTCCAGCTTCAGTAGTGGTCTAGCCTTACACAGTTCAATATTGCATTAATGTCATTTTAAAAATAGATTTAGTTTATTAAGGTTTTTTTGTAACCTGTTTTACACTATTTAAGCATTTGCCGGATTGTGGTTTTGGTTGTGGGTCATATGCACTTGATGCCAGAAACAATTTGATCTTCGCCATTTAAAAGTGCTTTCTCCTGCTGTTCAATCATTTTTTTCATGTTCCTGTGCAGTTTAATATTAATCTCTCCTGTGTCTAGTTTATTGCTGGTTGTACTGCATGGTAAGGCTAAAATATAGTTTTAATTTTATGAGATGCCAGAAGTCTAATAAATCAGTATAATAAGAGAAGGATGGGAAATGATTCTGCTACCAATTTTTTTTTCTTCTTTTTTCCTTATGATTCATTTGAAATCATGCAGATGATGTAAGCAAAGAATTCAATTTAAAATGTATAATGAAGCTAATGGAAAGAGGCTCAATATTCTTTCTACATGATAATTTACCTTAAAAGGGTTCTGGTTCCAAACCTCAAAAGTTTTCACATGTATACATCATATGTATACATCAACTATGACTGGGGCTTTAACTGCAAATATTAAGTCAGCAACAACTTCCTTTGTTTAGTATCGCTATCAGGAACTATTAAAAATATTTACTATACACATAGACCTTCATTGACTTAAGAAGGACTTAGGCCCTCACAATGCCATTTTTTGATAATATTATGCAACAGAATGCAGTAATACATGACTCTAACACAAATTTTATTTCCTTACACAAATTTCATTCCTTCATAGAAAAAAAACCATTACCACTTTCTCTTTTTCATCAAACAGCAGCACATACCTTAAGCTTCTTTACACTTGTGCAGGGATCATCGGAAAAACTCTCAGTATCTGAAATCTCGATGTCTTTGCCATCAAGGACGCCAGTCAGATTATTCCTCACCTGTCACAAGTTGAGAAAAAGGCAAACTAGTGAACTGAGAGCCAGTGAGAAGGAAGCAGATGGACTGCATTTATACCTGCAATGACAAGCAATGATCTTGACAATGATATATGCACCCACACAGTTTTTCCATTTCACCTAAAATGCGATCAAGGAGCTATTCCCCTATGACCACAATCTGCTGTCAATGGCTGCACCACGTAAAGGACTTTACTATGAGTGGCAAAAAAAGTTCACACACAGTCACACTGAGCTCCCACTTTGTGTCATTGGGTGGACAATTCTTTTGTGTTTCCAGGGCTGTTAGGACCAAAAACTGTGTTGTAGCCAAAGTGATGCATGAGAGAGTATAAAGGGAAAAGGCCCATCAAGGGAACTCCTATACATTCTCAAGTCCCTATTTCAGCTGGTCCTAGCATGAATCAGCACAGCTTAGCTTACATCATTTAGGGGTTGATAAGGCCTAATAAACTTCTCTGTGGCCTACCCCTCTCTTAGACCACTCATCACACCATGGAGCAGCAAGAGGTATAGTTGGCTTGAAGGTGGCACATGCCACTAGGTATTAGCAGATTTTTTCACCTGTTTAATAGTGGCAAGACTGTCCTCTTTGAGCTGCCTAATATCACAAAGAAGCCAGACAACATTCAAAGTAATCTAGCTTTCCAATTATGTCTTTTTGCCATATAACTACTTCAAGGTTTTCTGTCTTAATTGCTGCTGGTTTTCCTCCAGCCCACGACTCCAAAACCAGTTTCACATTACTATTCCTAATAGATAAGCAAAAATAATTTTAGTCTGTAACATGATTACGGACTGAAATGAAGAGAGTGGCACACCAATTTTAAGTTATTAGAATTATGATCACATCAATTGCAGTGATTGTCTATTTAATTTGTTTGTAATAGCAGAAATAGGAGAAACAAATCCGTGTAAAACAGGTATCCCACATGCAAACACAGAAGAAAGAGGATGGAAACTACGTGATATTACAGGAGAATTTAGAAGCCTGTGTATCATATGCAGATACTTTCTGATGACCCTCGTATGGGTCATTTCCTGACAATCATCATTACACCAGCTGCCTTAATTACTTCTTTCATGGTCTTTATGTCATCTTATCCCCTTTAGTCATGATTTAAAATTACTAAGACACATTTTTTTACTTTATAATCTTTTTCAATGATTAGAGCAAATGGACATATAAGTAACTTTTTATTAAAAATTGTTTTATCAAGCAAGGCAGAATGGTCAGCCTTCCAAGATTTGTTACATCCTTTATCCTTCTGTGATGTTATCAGTTTTTAAACTCATTCTGTGAAAATGTGTTCACAGAAAGTGATCAGTAGTGACTTCTTTTTCTGCTTCTATACTAGTAAAACGGAATTATTGTTATTTTTCAGTGATGCCATTAACTGCCCCTTACAACTCAGGTTTTTTTTGATACAAAGAAAAAATTGGTTTTTAAAAGAAAAAAAACAACAAAACATCAGTGATAACAAAAGAAAACAGACCTCTCTTGATCATAGTTTAGCTAATGTCCAAAATCCTTCTACCTACTGTAAGAAAACACTAGAACTATCATTTGCTACTGACAAAAAGTAGCATTTTCCTTACTTAGCATCAATGTAATTTCCAAAGGAATACAACTTGTCATATGCTTCTATGCAATACTGTCCGACTTTCTCCTGTATGAGAACAATTTTTTAGTTTCACACTTGCTTTTCTGATATTTTCTGACCAATTCTAGTCAGTCTTTTAATCAAAGAAAGACTAGATTAAGATGATTTAGCTAAACTGATCGGAAAACAGCTGATTTACCAAATACTGTCTAGTCAAATTAGATCATTATTAACATAAGAACAATGACAAAAACAACATATTAAATATTATTAGTACTTATGGATAGGCTTCAGTGGTGGGCATAAGGCTGATGATTATAAAAATTATACTTCAGGCTGTATACGGACTTGTTGGCATTCCATCCCTTTAGAACTTTGCACTTGAGGAATTAAATTGTGTATGTTTGTGGTTATTTCTGAGCAGTGCTTATTTAAATTCAGCCATTGAGAAATTTCTTTGACATCTCCCCTGGCTCATCTGCTAGAAACAAAGTATCTGTGGCTTTCAGAGTTCCTAAGCCTTTCAGGTATCTACTGATTAATCTCCCAAAAACACACCTTACTAGATTTTGTGCCAAAGAAGTTAAAAACCTTTTCCCTTTACTGCTTCAAGCAGATATTTGCTGTTTTCCAGATGCATCTGTTGTGGAGATTTTGCCAAAAGAAATTCTTTCCCATTATCCAATCAAGACAGCAGCTTTGCAGAATTTACAAGTTAGCAGCTTTGTAAGAATTTACAAGTTTTTTCTAAAAATGATGTTTCCCTTTCAATGCTCTGACCTATGTCTGACATGTCATGTTGTGTCCCTGGTCTGGGAGTATTTTTACCATATTTTTCAGTTTTTACTTCCTATTTCCATACTTTTTTTCCCACCAACCCAGGGTTCTTTTCTTCCCTTATAAATACTTTAAATACATAACAGAATGGAAACTTGTGGTTTTCCTTCTACAGAGGTTCTTGACTTCTTTGAGATAAATTTAACTACAGAATCTTCTGATTTGGATTTAGGTACAAAGTCAGTCACCTCCATTTCTAGAGCTGCCAATCCTGATGCAAACATTCCTATTTTGGATGAAATTTGTGAAACTGAGGATACAAAATGCTGCATGTTTTGTTTTAGCAGATGCTTGCAATCCTGGAAAGCGTCACCAGCAGTTTCAGTTCAAGCAGTTTCAGCACTCAGCAGCAATCGTTTCATTCCACCAACCCCAAGTAAGGAGAACTGTAAACTACTGTACTTCTGGTTTTTGTTGTGTAAATAGGATAATTTCCACTTTCAGAAACTGCTGTAAGAAAGTGGTAACAAAACTGCATTAATTTTTTATGGGGATCCACAGTTGCTAAGGAAATTTTGCACCAACTAAAACACAGAAGCCATCTAATTCCACGGGGTTTTAGACTCTTGTTAACAATTTAATGAAGGCTGTATTTCTATGTCTGTTTATATCAACTTTAAATACTTTAAAGACAGCAATATTTCATTTTCCCAAAACAGGAACTACCAGCCCTGGTCACTGATAAACCTGAAAATTTTCACAAACCAGTGAAAGAAACTTTTGCACTGTTGTGCCTACAAAGCTAGATGAAAGCAGTATTTCACCATACTACATATTTAATCTGTGTGATCAACTGCAAAAATTACTGGGGTAAAAATATGTTTATCCAGGGGCAAGTTCCAAAAAATGAAGGGTTTGTAAGGGATGCTTTTGCAGGAAGAAAAGGATGTCCCTTTTGCTTTAGGCAAAAGTGAAGATGGGATGCAAGAGATGGTTTTTTTCTCTCTCATTCTGCCAGAGCTGCCCTTTGATTCAGCTCCTATGACTGAAATAAAGGTTTTAAAGTTTGCTACCAAGTCAGGCTGTATAATTTCTTGTGAAGTGGATGGCAGCAATACTTGCCTACCTCATAGCTCTTGTATCAAATTTAGTGATGTTTGAGAGGTGAACAACAAAGTCCCTCACCCTGCACCTGTGAAAGAAGAAATACAGGGATTTTGAGGAATAATGAACTTGCACTGCAAAGGCAGAAATTTTAAATTCTTTAATCTTTATCAAACTGAGAGAGTAGATAGAAAAAATAACTGGGATGTAAAACATGGTGAGTCTAGAAGAAATGAAATTTCAACATACTTGTGGTCTGTACCAGAAAGAATGGATGTAGCTTTAAGAAAAGGAAGAAAACGTTGGGGAGCATCATGGTCTGGCAGTCTAAGGAAGTGGGGCACAACTGCACAGTCCCTGGGCCAGGGACCTCACCAGCCAGCAACCCAGCAAGGCGAGCAGGACAGTCTTGGAGGGAACAGCCACTTTCAGCCAGGAGGTGACACCTCCATGCAAGTCCATGGGAATAAGGCAGGTCCAGTGCAAAGATGAGAAACTGATCCTCAAGTCTGGAGCAGGTTTGGTAAAGATAACCAGGGTCAGACAGAACCCATGGCTGCTGGGCAGGTCCATAGCAAAATGACAAGACTGGGAACAAGCTTACAGGGTCCCTGCCAGGCATAGCTGTGATGGAGAGAATGAGAAACCAGCACCCCACAGCATCACGGGGGCATGGACTGATGGCACTGAGTTCAGCTGAAATGGGGTCAGGGATGGGAAAGGGTCGGGGGAGCACAGCCCTCCGGGGCTACTCAGGGGCAGAAAGAGTTTTTGGTGCTCTCAGAGCCCCAACACTGAAGTTTGGTTGTTTTTCACTTCCTACATGAACTCTGTGTGATGATTCTCTGCGTACAATACATAAATGACCTTGTCCCTCACAAGGATATGAATGTTGTACATAAAGGGATTTTATTTCAGGTGAGATGAGATTGCTCACTTCAGATACATTATGAGTGCAAGCACCTTGTGACCTGTAGTAAATAGTTAGCATCCATTTGACCACAGTATTTCATTTTTTTGCAAGCCAATTTTATCTGTTTTTTCTGAGGAAAACAGTAAAGAAAGGTGATATTTCTCATGAACTGTCAATCAAGTTATGCTAATGTGCATTTAGGGGTCTCCACTGACCAACATTTCAAACTGTTTCAAATTATACATTTAAAGGCACAGTTCACTCAGTTAATCCTAACTCTACCAGTAATAAAATTAATTTAATGATTTTTAGATTAATCATACTACTTTGCTTTCAACAGATATTTTCAATGACCTTTTGGTTCACTAAAGCTGCATGTAAGTACAGCAAGCTAAATCCTTGTTGTTCAGGGCAGTCTAATCCCACCAGATGTTGATCATAAGAGATGCCTAACAAATGAGAACTGGTCAGACCAGATGGATTACACAGTCAGATATTTTACTAAGATTTCCTGTTGTCCAGAATATACAGTTCACTACAAAATGTTATTCCATAGGAGTTTCAGTATAGACATATTTTTATATATGTACAAAACAAATGCTTGAATTATAAGAAAAAGTTTCCTCATTACATGGACAAAATGTAAATTATGAGTAATTGCATAGGACAGATTACAATTTTTGGGATTAGTATAGATAGAGGTCTCACTATACAATGTGTTACAAGCAAACATAATTATCCCTATTTCCATTCCAATGGAACACATTACTCACATTTAGAGGCTTAGTAGCATTACGTGAAAACTTACATCCAAAAAATAGAAACTGCAGAGATACTCTTTCATTGATATACACATCATCTGGGACTACAAAAATGAAACAGGTGGTAGAACCTTATTTGAAGCAGAGAAACAACGCAAAAATAAAAGATGAAGCAAAACTACACCAAAATGAAACAGTAAAATATTGTTTTGGCTAATAGGAAAGAGTTTCATTTAGAGGAAAATTAAAAAACTAAATATGTTCTATTGTGTAAAGGAGAAACAAAATCAGAACTGCATTGGATTTCCATTTCTGTTCAAAAGAAATCAGGTATTTTATAAAAGTACCATGTTTATGGTTTTCATTGTGACAGGAAGGGTAGAAGGAACCCCAGAATATTGGATTTTTATTTGGGCAAGCTGCCACAGTACGGGTTTTCACAAAAATATTACTCTTTTCATTGAAGTAGGATGTTAGTAGCTGGGTCTAACCTGAAAACTAATGCAGTCAATATTAGTCTTGCCTACAAGAAGCAACCATGTGTTTCACACTGGAGTAAGAATAACACTGCTAATGATATTTTTGTTGTATTTGTACTATAATTACACATTCCAGTTAAAAATGGTAACTATCCTCCTCTCTGCCTGGAATGGCAGTATGGTAAATGTGGTTTCACATAAAACCTACATATGTGTGACTATCACACATATGATAGTCAATGTGTGATAGTCACACATATGTAGGTTTTATGTGAAACAGATCATACCTATTTAAAAACAAACCTCTATGAAGTCACCTACAAAATGCTCTAATTTCCTCCCAAATTCTCTAAAGGAAGAAAGAAATTTTCTTACTTTACCCTTTTTGTGTTTTTTGATCACAGAAGTTAAACATAATCAGGAACTCTGATGTTAAACCTACCAGTTGTGTGTAAGAAGAATTGATGGGCATGTAGGGTTCTTGTGGTAGGGGGGAAGTTAATTAGGGGGCTTTAGGGTGACCTACAGACAGTCCAAGTTAGAGGATGATTTCTCTCCAAGGGATAAAAAAAAATCAATTCATCTTATCAAGATGTGGATCACTTACTGTGAGGTATTTGAAGAAACCTGCATATTACAGTGAAATAAGAATTTAGTTGGGAAAAGTTCAAGGATCTGCACCATGACAAAGTAGGAAAAGGTTAAGTTCCACTTAATCTACAAGCATGTTAAGAACATGCACATAATGTTCAGCAGGACTTTGAGCAGCCTGAAAAAACAAACTCTCCTCACTATGACTGGACACTATGACAAGTTAAGACACAACTCAGTAGTACAGCAGAGAGAGGAAAGGAATGGTATATTCCTTACAGGAAAAATATACATAAGGCATTGCCAAGCCAGAAAGGATCTCTAAGAGAGTAAGCAAGGACTGAAAGTAATGATGTAGTCTCTAAGAAATAACATCTGTTCACATGAGGAGTTAAGGAGCACCAATGAACAAAATTGAAAAAGAAAATGCACCAAAAATACCCTTCTGGTTCCTTTACTGTGAGATATCATCTACAAAACTGAGGATACTATGATTTCTGATGGCTTCCAGGGAAATAGGATGACCATCCTTCTACAAGTTTATCAGATGTGACTTGTAGAGAAAGCAGGAAAAATTAAAGGGTCTGGAGGCTGCAATATTATACAACAGTAATTTTCATGTCAGATATTATGAAAGTAAATAGGGGCCATATTGAAAATAGATTACTTAATAATTCATAAACCAATGCCAGAAGTGCAAGTAATTAAGTGAGACTTTAGAAATGCCTATTTATTACAGCAGGGGAATGCAATAGGACTACTGATGTTGGTGCAAGCATTCAGGTAACTGAGAGTGTTAAAATACTCAATATTTATTCTTGGAGGGAATGTGGAGGCAGACAAGTAAAGGCACTCTCTATTATTATGTGTGAAGTGCATTCAGAACATCAAATGAAGAATATAGAGTACACCTGCATGTTTTTCTGGGAAATTAAATTTCACAGAGTTTATATATGAATTTAGAGAAAAAATATTTAAAGAATTTTTTTAAAATTAAAATAAATTTAAACCCCATAGAATACATATTAAGGCTACTTTACATTGGTGAATTCAGTCTAGCCTAAGAAATAAGAATAGAACAAGATGGAAAGTCTCATGGCACCACATAACTAAAGAATAAATTAAAGCTTAGTAGAAGATAATTAATATCTTTTGAAGGACACACTGTACCACCACCCTCAAACCCACTTGTGTAATAGTCCACATGTAGCAGAGACTGTTCGACTACTGAACCAAAAATTAGGGACTCAAGATCTGCCTATATTATCAGAGGTGGACAATGTATAGCAGTTAATAATTCTTACATACATACACATTTCAAACACATTTACTACACTCAGGAAGAGCCTGTTTACTAAAAAAATTCTGAACATAATTCATTGAGGGGGATAATTCAAACAAACATGAATGATAATTAAATATTGCTTAAGAAAATGCTATCAGCGCTAAAAGAGCTTTGATTTATAATTACATAAAGAAGCACCTTATGTAAAATCCTCCTTGATTAGTCAGAATGAAAGCAACCTACCATTTATACATTTGAAGTCTCTTAATCCATGACAGTTAAAATATTTTTTTATTCCAACACTAACTAGGAAGGGCGCTACATGTATATTGCTAAAGTTAAGATAAATGAGCATTTCCAAGGAATGAGTCATCTCATCAATAAATAGATGTCTAAAACAGGTGAGATGAATTGCACCCTGGGAGAACCTCTCTCCTTTCTCCATTAACTATAAATGGAGCTAGATGACTCTCAGATACAGACAGATGAACTCTAGCTGAATTCCTGGTCTAAAATCTAACCCTGTCTGAAAATGGTGTTCCAGTAGCACTCCCATCCACTGAAACTTAGAAGCCCCAAAGATCCCTTACCTTATAAAAGGTTCTCAGGGCAAGGTCAGAGGAGTGAGCTGCCTTCCTGCATCACTCCTCAATCTGTCCATCCAATGGCTGAGGGAGAACACACAGGGTCTTATTCCACCTCTTGGATGGCAGAGGACGTTTGCGAAAAACTTTAAAGTCCTTATGTATTGGGATTTTTTTTCTTTCAGAGAACCTGGACCAAGCTGGAAGTTTTGCCATGCACTCAGTCACTGTTCCAAAGCTACAGCTCCTCACTAATGGTTTAATTGCATCTGACTGAGGGGACTATGCCAACATTTATAAAACCCTCTGTATCCAAGAGTAAGTCTTGTTATCAACTGAAAACTATGACTACAAGCCTCGGTGGAAAACTAAAAAAGGAAGAAACATTTACCTAATATAAAAATTGGATGACATTTTGATGAAAGGAAGGTTATGGAACCTGTGAGGATGGAGATCACAAGGAACTAGCACATTATTTCAAAAGCCCTCTAAAAAAGCAATCCATATTCCTCAGACTTCCTAAATATGGAAAGGTCAGTAACATCAAGCTCAGATTTACTTCTGTTCTATGTCTGAACAATGGGAATACTCGCCCTCCTGGCAACACACTAGGGTACTAGGGCGTGAGGCTTTTTAGAAGTACAAGGATGGGTTTGCTTAAAATTTGAGAACAGTTTAATAAAGCTTTTCATTAACCTATTTTCCACCGTTCCAAACACCTTTGTTTAGATCAACTTTGTAAAAAAACTCTGCAGCTTAAACATCATAAGTCTCTATTTCTTCCTTTAAGGTGAAAAGCAGAAAAGAGACTCCATTTCAGGGATCCAAGGTCACCACATTACAATGATAATGCTATTATAATAAACAAGAAAATTTTACCATATGAACCATGTTTCAGCCCCATGTTTCTTCTTTCTGGAAAAATATATGAGAAGTTACCTTCCATCTCTTCTGACTCAGAGGGGTTCTGCTACATTAGAGAATTAAATTGGATACTAACTGGAGTGATATTACTGGGCAGAGAGAAGCAATAAGGAGATTTTAAAAATAGATATTCCTCTTTCTCTCCACTGTGTATCATTTACATTCAAAGAACTTTTTTCACTTGCACATTTATATTAAATTGAGCCATTCTTCTCTGTTTTCTTAACACTGAAATTTTGTAGCACATTGTACTAAGGACTGTAACTTTACTCCATTTGGAAATCAAAGTCAGAAGAAGATAAGCTGAAGATACATGACACTAAAGTAATAATGCATTTTTTAGTTTTATGTATTGAAATTTCATACTACTGGGTTTTTTTTCAAAAATAACTTTTTAGAGTCTTTGAAGCGGAAACAATTGCTCACTTATTAATTTTTTGCTGCCTCAGATGGTCACAAATATCATTCCTTGATCGCTAGTATTATCATCTGAGGAAACAATGGGTTTACAAACACAAATGGCCACCTTCTGTCAAAATGCTTCAGCATCACCTCACTGTGAAGACACCATATAAGCTTTATTTATAATTTATATTTATTTATAATTCAAAATACCAAACTAGTTTCACAAGTATTTGTGAAGCAAAACTTTAAAATTCTTTTTGCATTCTCTCTCTGTGGTATGCAGAAAATCATCAGCAACGCAGATTCAAAGAAGGATTGTGAATCTGGCTATAATAGTTGGCATCAAGAGTCTGCACTCACCCACCTGTACTGGAGAAACTGTGGTGTTATGAAACCTTGAATGACTAAGATACTGTCAGCACTACAGGAAAATCTCTTTTCTCTCTGCTTTCAAGCCCACAAGCCTCAAGAAGGCTGAAATTTACAATCTTAATTGTGGCAGTTTTCAAAATGGGAGCAACATCCTTCCCTTTGGATCTCCTTGAAATACTTCATATTTCAAAAAAATAGACATACTATCTCACAGGCTAGCTGAAAGGCTACATAACTTTTGGGAAAAGATCATCCCCAAATACCAATCCTGCTTTTATTTGCAGACAGGACTTCTGTAAATTCTATCTGTAAATCCCAACTGATTTCCAAATCTGTTAACTTAGCTGTCTCTACATTCAGATCTACATATCTTACATGACTTTGTAGAGTGAGCTAAACAGTTTGATAAGAATACTTGATAAGTTCAATGTAATTGTCATTGGATGCTGCAAGAAGGTTCAAATGGCCAAAGAGAATTAATATTTTTCTGTTTGGAAAACTTATTATTTAGTGCAGTAAACCTCTTACAAAGTGGTTACACACTACACCTGTAAGAGGAAGCAGCAGTCCTGAAAGAGCTGTATGATGGCTTTGGTCTTAATTGTTGTAGGAAACCCTGCTTGAGTCTACCCATCAGTAAACATTTCCTGAAGAAATGTCTTGATTTTACTGTTCGGTTTCCAAACAAAAAACTAAACAGAAAATAAAAAGAGGAGTGATCCTGAAAAACGTCAGAAATGCATATGAAGTGGCTCACATTCAAAATTAATGGTATCTAAAATTTAGTTGCATTTAGATTACCCATGAACTCAGGAACAAAGGATAAACCTAAAAGTAAAGGTTGAACATTCAAAACTAATAAAAGACAAGGCATACAATTTCAACTACTTAAGTGTATTTTGAAAAGGTGACATGTACTTGACACAATAGCCAACTGTGATTTCTAGGAACCACACAAAGTTGACCCTGCCTCTTATATGCAGCAGCAAGCTGAAGCTCAAAGCTCCTTCAGGGAGTGTGACAGAATGTTGCTAAAAGTTCACAACATAAAAAATAATGGTGTTTAAATGACACTCTCTGGCAAAAGGGGAGTTACAGTAGCTCATATCACCTGGGGAGAAGAAAGTTACAGACTGAACGACTATTTCTCCTAATCTCTCTGCTTCCCACCTCTTTCCCCTAAAAAGTGATAATGGCACTATCATCTACTACATCAGTAATTTTCCCAAATTCATCACCAGAGACATGATTGTCCTCTGCTAAAGGCTTAGGAGAGCAACCACCCCTGTTAAAAAAACCAAACAAGTTGAAAATTGATAGAATCCATAATCACATTCCTCTTTGGAAAGTTCAAATTTTGATAAGCAAGGTAGTTAATAGCTCAGTTAACTCATTCCAGTTAATGTAATCAATTCACATGTGCTAAGTGAATTAAATTCACTTTTTAAACAAAGTTAAATTCAGGGAAAGCAATAAAAAGTACTGTTGCTATTGGAGCATGTTCATCTAATTTTCTAGAACTACTAGATGATTAAACTTTATTTTGGAATTTGAGGATTGTTCATTGGTTCTCCAAGAGTAAAGAAAATTCAGCAACTATATTAGTATCTTTTTTCATATTGAAGAAAACCTTGCAGCAACATTTCCTGCAATGGCGTATGACTGTTATTTCACACTTTATTTACTCCAGAATCCTCAGAAGGACACCATATGGTGGTGATAATTTACTGTACTTGAGTGTCTCAGTTTGATTCACATACTTCCTCCACTGAGATTTCAATTGTTGGCTGAAGCTGGACTGCAGTTATCTGTGAAAAGTCTTTCTAGAAAAAAGATTTTCCTCTGGCTCTTGTACATATCTTTTTGAACTCTTCAATGCCTTTGTTAATTGCTCTTTCTCTTCTTTGATAGACTTCTATGTTCTGAGATTTTTCCTTGTAGTCTCTTTTCCTGAAACTTAAATGAAAATAATTTCTTGTACGTCTCATATCAAGTTCTTTCTAAATAAGTCCTGCACATTATTTTATATTATTCCCAATGGGATTTTGAATAGGTCTTGTGCTGCATCTTGGCAGATTGCCTTAAGTAGCCCTTTGGAGTTTGCATTCGTTCTTACAGCAATGGAGGTTAAAAGGTGGTGCTATCTTTTAATTTCATTGGCTTCACATTTTCTTTTCCTGTAGAATCCTCCAGAATCACATTAATACAAGCTGTGTGGTTTAAGAATGCAAAGCCAATTATATCCATGACTGGAAAATCATACAAAAATGTAAGCAGTCTATCTCTGTCTGAGAGGAAGTCCTTATTTCAGTGTGAAAACCAGAAGACACAATCTTCTAGGTAAGAATTCCAGGCTGAGAATTACTTAAAGTTCTTTGTGCTGAAAATTAAGGAATCAGTTTCAATCAGTGTCTTTGGGCCACTTGGTGGTTGGGCCACTTGTTGGTAGCTTCAAGTGGTAAAAATTACATCTGTTTGTATGGGCTGGTGGTCCTCTCCTTGGCCATATGTCCTAACTCCTTTTACTATTGCTAACCTTTTCTTTTCAACCTTATGGAATTCAAAGAACAGCTGGAATCAGACTTCTATATCCCCACAAGACCTAGTAACAAGCTGGTATGAAAAAATGTTTGGTACCTTCATAAGCACGCACAATGCTTTGTTATATCCCTCTTAGGAAGGGGAGTATACATCTACTATCATTGTGGGTTACACATTTGAACCAATAGAATTGAATAATCACCCTCAAAATAACTTCTATCTATTTATGAGTTTTAAATACATTTGATGCCATTTCTTATATGTTTTGAATTGGTTTGAAGGATAATGCCCAAAACCAAACTGTAACATTAATTGCCTGTAAAATTAATCTACCTCCTTTAAACAAGACACTTAGAAGCCCAGGGAATAGTCCCACAGTCCATACAAGCAAACTCTGTTCTGGCAAGAAGAAGCTGTACTACACCAGGAGTTAGGAGAGACATTAATTTTGTTTAAATCATGTCCTCTTTCTTTACATAACATTTCTGCTAAAGTTCTGCAGACATGTTTGTCTATACATTTGTGGATCCTGCAATCTGAATAATTCTTTAAATTTCCATCTATTTATTTATTTCAATGCCAGAAAAAATTGGTGAATATTATCTAGGAATGTGGGTGTTATTAGAGTATTTAGGAAACTGACCGTTCATTACTGATTTGTGTGAATAAATATTTAAATAACAATCTATTGACATGAAACTATATTTTCCTCCACATTACATGAACACATCAAAGCAAGGGGAGTATCAGCTGCTACTACTATTTGGGTCTAAAAACATATATTAGAGAAGGAGGGACAGGAATCCTCCCTCTTTCTCTCCCTGCCCTGATTCCCTATGGTTACCAGACAAAGTGATACTCTTAAGTATGGTCCTAAAGGAGAGGAGAAATGGAGGAATAACATGATGCATCCCTTAGTGTTCAATAATTTCTCCAAACTGCTATTTAATAGATTCTAACAGATTAAGTTTCAGCTTTATAAGGTCTTTTTAACATAAGATTAACCACATTAGTAGCAGTACAGGGCTTCAGCTTAGGACTTTGCTGCAAGAGCTTGCCAATGACTGACACAGCAAAGGTATTTTGCACATGATCCTAGCTCTGCAACCCTCTGGAATACACTTTTTTTGTACCAGCTGCTCCATTAGTGGTTACACTTACACGGTTTTTCCATAAAGCATGACTCTTACTAATACTGCTGAGAATGTACCTTCTGCAGTACATATTTCCTTCAATGGCTCACATAGAAGTACTTCTTTATCTGTTCCATTTTTGAAATAGAACCCAACAAGATATCTGAGATAGTTTAGAAATATCTGTACTTTTAGATGCTCCCAACATCCTACACTGTATGATTTTTTTAAATATCTGTTTCTTCAACTCTTTGGCAATTCTTCAGCTCTTCTGTCCATTTTAAAACAGTATTTTCTGACAAATGGACTTTGTCACCCTCTTGTCCTCCATCCATTATTTCAGCCATTTTCACTGGAGCAACAAAAGAAAAAATGTTGCCCCAAAAATATGGGTGTTTTTGTATTTTCCTAACAAGTCAGAAAATTCAGAATTTTCTTTCAAACATTTATCACTATGTTTAGCTATGCAAAGTACTGGACAGACTATCACATGACTTTACACATCACTGGATTCTTAAATTTTCAATTTCTTCCTAATCTCAATGGCTTCATTTACTGTCAATAGCAAATGTCTCAAGGCACAATATACTTTTATAGTAAGGTTTACTTACTTTACAGGTTTACTGTTGCTAATAAGCAACAGGAGCTATAATGGTCTTGGTAACTTGTTTGTTTTTTGTTTTTTTTTTTTTTTTTTTACTTCACTTTTTTTTTGGATCTGCTTGGCTCTTCATAGTTGTTATCCATAATGTGAGTGATGAAGAGCTCATACTAGCAGGAGGAGAAATGTCAGCTCTGTCATTTTCTTCGTGTTCACTTCTACTGGCATTATCAGCATTATCTTCAATCTGCAGTTGCTCTGCAGGAATCTTTTTAAGCTCCTTGTCCATTTGGTAGTTTAGGGAATACTACATAATATAATCCATAAATCCACTTAACTGGACACAGGTAAACAGTAATACATGGAATAAGCTGAAAGTGAGTGAATGAGTGAGGATGCCTCTCTCAACTTCCCAGTGTTGGGAAGTAGCCCCTCTCCCCTCAGGACACTTCAGGAACCCTATGGACTATCTGACACATGGATTGGCTAAATCCACAAGTGTCAGTTGGTATACTAAATATTAGTAAAGCTTAATTTCTTCCTTATTTTTTAAGATAAAAATGGATATAAATGGAAATGTGACAATTATAATTCAGCACCCCAACAGACCATCTTACACAACAATTGGTCTGCAGACACCCCTTCTGGAGACCTTAGCCCTATTCACTCTTTAGCTGGGTACAGTTCAGAGTTGGCCAGCCTATATCCGGACTGCAGCATGGATTGAAGGCCATCCCTGGCCACTTGCAAAAAGATGTGTACTTCAAGATATATGTCTAGCAAAAAAAAGTGCCTGGCAAAAAAAAGTGCCATATGCTTCAAGTGCCTACAGTACCACTACAGTACCTGCATTCTTCTCCCAAACCTGAAGATAACCAATTTCATCCAGTTTTTCCACTAAAGGCTATGCCAAGATAGAGCTCAAACTTCACAGGAAAACCGTAAGATTGATTTGCAGTTTGGAAATAGACTGTACAGCAAGAGACTAAATGAGCTCTAAGAAGGATTAACACAGAACTGGATCTTGATGATAGTCTTTACATGATAAATTACCTACTTAAGGAGATTTTCTAACTTCAATCTCCACTCTAGCAGACAAAAATACATAAAATATGGTGACTGGAAGTTAAAGATTAAATAAGACACATTTTTTAATGTGTATCACTAACCACTGAGACAGTGACAAAGATGGTAGTGAATTTCCCAGCCTTCTGGTGTTCTTGAGCATGAATGCATATGAAACAACAGAATTTTGCACCTATTAATTAGATTCTGTAGCATTTTCCCTTAGCAAACCAAGAAAAATCTACATTTTGACGAGATAAAACCAAACTTTCCTATTTTGAACTTTTCACTGGATCCAGTCTAACTCCCATCCCTCATTTATCTGTACTTTATTTGTACTAAATGTCCGCATTTTTAAAATTATAATAAATCCCTGTACATAATAAAAATGACAAATTCTTTGATGACAGCAGAAAGTAGTTATTTTTAACTGTTTAAGATCTACTGATTAAAAACACTGATGACTTTCATTCTCTGGCAGCAACCTGAGCAAAAAGGAGTAACAGGATGTACTGGTTCTGGCTGGAAAGAAGTTATCAACACAGCTTTGTTCACAGCAGCCTGTGCATGGCTGTGCTCTGCTCGGGTGGCTAAAACAGCTCTGATAACCCACCAGGGTTTTGGCTATTGCTAAATCATGCTTGCACAGAGTTAAGGATTTCTCTCTGCCTCCTGTCCCCCAGAATCAGTAAACTTGGAATAGGTAAGATGTTGGGAGGGGACCCAGTCAGGACAGCTGATCCAAACAGGCTAAAAGGATGTTGCCCACCATCTGATGTCATAGTCAGCAACAGAACCTCAGGGGAAAATTGTTACACTATACCACATAACACTGTATTAAGATCTGGAATGTAACAGACTTTTTAAGGAAAAATAAAAATACTTTCATGCCAAAAGGAACTTCATCAGTTGGAATTCTCGCAAAATAGAGGGCTCAATGCTTTAGTCAGAAAGCACTGCATCAAAACCATGTGATGGACACCGACAGAATCTTAGCCTTAATAAATAAAATTCTTTTTGGAAGTTCTTTCTGTCTTGGAGACAGGTAAGAACTTTTATTTTTTTGGTGCAGACATATTCTTAAGATCTGCAATCTCAGGTCCCATAGAGTTCAGCATTTGCTTATCAAGTAATTCTATTTAACTTTCTTCTTTCACAGATAAAAGTTTGCAGCTAAGCCTAGCAACAGCTGAGACTGCTTTTCTTTCGTTGCATCGCTGACTGAAATTCAAACACACGTACTGTGTACCTCCGAAAAGACGTGCAGTATCTTTCCCTCCCCGTCTTTCATTCTTATTTAAAGTTTTACAGGAAAGAGGTCTTTCTTTCTAATAATTGAAAACTAATGCACATTCAGTTCTTGGCTACAGTTTTATTTTAAATTGGCATAGAATTTCTATCACAGATTCAAAGGATCTGGAAGCCTTGCTTAAGGTTGCTTTTTAGTAAATGCAAATCACTTACTTCATCAAGAATTACACAGACTGCTTAATATTCATTCAGCAGAAGTGACGTTTCCATTAGAGAAATGAAAATCAATTTAGTTTCAATTAACCATTTTTTTCTGATGTAAATATGTGAAGCCTGTATTCAAACGTATGTTCCATATTTCATGCTGCCTGATTACTTTCACCAAACTCTGATCAATAGCTGCCACAACACAGCAGTGCTCTTCTGCATTTTCCTGTAAGGGACTCTAGACATTTGAGGCAGGTGTCCCTTCACCTTGCACCCTGTGCTCTTGACCCCCCCCACCCATCATCTCAGCTACAGATCATCACCTCCCTCTCCTGTGGTTAACACTACGCAAAATGAATCCCAAACACAGAGCAATTCCTGTGAGCAAAGGGAGCATTCTGGCCCTGAGGCATCAGTTATGCAGGCATGTCCTCAGTCATCTGAAAAATTGAAACTTTACATGGATTACATCCTGTTAGTACAGTAAATATTTAAGAGGACCAATCCTGAATCTACTTGTCTGTTTTATCAAGACCATTCAGAATTAATCTTTACCTTTTTTTGAGTCAAAAATTTGCTCAAGGGTGTTGGTCAACAAAAGAAAGGAATCTTGCCAGAGGAAGAAAGTCTCAATCAGAGGTAAATTTAAGGAAGAATTTTATATGGACAGAATGAAACAAGTTATGTAAAGCGTTTTAAGGACACAAAATTTAAGCTAAACAAGGCAGTCAAGGTAGGGGTATTTCATTAGTTTTGTATTTGTAGAGCTGCACAAATTATAAGTAACTTTAACAGAAGGGAAAAGCTCAAAACAGCTAGCTTCCAGTTTGTTGAGAACTTCTTGCTTTTTGCCTTTGCATTCATCCTGAAGTGCCCAATATTCATATAAACAAAAGCATCTATGAAACCATTGGTGATGATAGCCACCACAGAAAACCATGGTTTTCATTTCACCATGCTGGACAAAGCAAAGATGGTCTGGGGGAAAACCTCAGGACCAATTGCAGAAGACTGACAAGGGTAACATAGAGCACTTGTCTGTTCCACCAGTGCAAGAGCAAATACTTTTGCAGTTATTAGACTTGACAGAGGCAAAATAGGAGGTTTTTAATTAGGCTGTAGGCAAATTGGTTTGCTAGTGCATCAGAACATCATACAACCTGGAATTAAACAAATAAAGCTAAAGCTAAAATGAAGAAAATTACTGGAAAACAAAATAAGAGCTAAAGGGTACAGTGCAGTGTACCATAATGAAAAGGTAAGTCTCATATTTCCCTCCTCCTCTTCTCCAGAGAATATAATTTCAGTGTGATGCTAGTAGCCCTGCAATCTTTGGTACTGTGAGGAATATAACTTTTCAGTACAAAGATATCAGAGCTGGGAACTTTACAAGCAATAGACTGCAGGAGGATGGCAATTTGGATCCATTCTGGCCCAAGAGTCTCTGAACTCCTATGAATTCCTACATGATTATCAGGACTGGATGAAAACCATATAGTGAAAATCAAAATTTATATAATTTTTTTAATTTTGAAACAGATTCCACCCTCTTATACTTTCAAGATAGTGATTTTAGTGCTGACATAAATTGAAGTTTTACAGTCTTAGAGAAGACGTCTTGAAAAGACAAGTGGACAATTCTTGATGGAGCTGGGCAGTGACGAAAATGACTTGAAGAAAATGAAAGGCTACACTTTTCATTGATAAAGATGATGCAGCTGGATTCTCAGCACTCAGTATAAAATTAGTATCTCATCTGCAAAATCAGACAGATTAAGGGTATAGTGGAGCACACCTCTGCTACATGCAACCTCAGGAGGCAGAAGGATCACAGAAGGGAAATTTTCAAGCTAGAGACGACAAGATTCAAAAGAGTTCAGCACAAAGCAAGGGAGGAAAGTGAGCCAAGTAAGGTCTATGAAAAACATTCCTGCTTCCTTCTTGGTGACTGCAAACAAGCACTTTGTTGTGTCCATGCTTGAAGGCAAGAGGAACTATGGGGGTGTATGGCTCTACATTGAATGGGAAGGACATTTGCTTTATGGATGGATTTCTGCTTCTGTAGGAAGCCATGGTTTCAGCAATCACCATGCAAAGCACTGCTTCTGATAACTGCAAAGCCAGAGCGTCTTGTTTCCCACATGCACATTTTGGCTGATGCATTTTTCTAAATGCTACTGTTTATTTACTTATTAGGAAAAGTAACTGCATCCTGGGTATGCAATTGGGATGGCTTAACAGATTACCCCAGTCCTTCACACCTGTTTGTCCTGTCTGGAAAGCTGCACTTGATCACAGAGCAGTATTAAAGAGGCTTTGGTGTGCCTGTTAAGACCTGCTAATGCCATATATTATCTGTCATGGTGAAGTTTTCATTTCTCTTAGCAACCCCTATATAGACTGGGATGTAAAACGTGTGAGAACTAGCTCCATTATGTCTCTGCATGGCAAACAAAGGCACAGCAAAGGCACTCCTGCTCATGCTGCATTACTAACTCTGCATATCTGAGGAATGACTAGAACAGTCTCTGCAGAAGGAAGACCAACATCTGCTCATTTCTTATCATCCAAACAGTGCCAGCTCAATGTCCATATACAGGCTGAACTTCAAAAGAAGTTTTGTAAGCGACACGTTCTGTACAACACTGTCTAATTCTGTTCTGTACTCCTCCTCCCTTTAGTAGATGTGTAATTTGCAGAATGAAGTACAGGAATTCACCACCCACCTTCCTCCCTCAGAGCAGTGCAGAGCAAACACAAGCATTTCTTGTTATGTATCTGTTTAAGTGTACCTGGACATATTCCTCATTTTCCACCTACGCTCTATCCTTCTGGAATGGGTTATACTCCCATTTATTACAGTAGCAAAAGTACTTGGAGTTACTGCCAAAAAAGTTAGCAGATGTCTGCCACTCCGATGATTAGATCCCCATCCAGGCAGTGGGCTGATGTGAGTTTGAATTCATTTCAGAGGATTCAAAGAGAAGGGAACGGAAAAGAGAATTTCCACTTCCTTGGCATGTTCTTGAATGAAAAACTAAAGCAAAAATATCATCTGTAGAGCTAGTTTTCTGAGAGAAAGCACTGACCTCCATTCAGCCTTTGAAGTACAGACAATAGCACTCTGGAGTCCAGAAATTTATCTGGGGATGCAAATTCTGCACGTGCGGAAGTTCATCCCTGTAGCCCCAGAGGAAGGCTTTAACTTCCTAGAAAAATGGCAGCATTTATAATACACAGAAATCTCAGTGCTGACTCTTGGTTACCTTTGCTAGTTCGTTGGTCTCTGTGCTGTCATCTCTGCCTCTGATTGTGGAAATGCACTCAAAAATTATTTATCCACTAGCCCATCAAATGTATCAGGAGGAAGAACAACTAAACTCCACAGGTTTTGAAGCCCATGTACTTTTTACAGACCTAGGTTATGAACCTCTTGAAAGCTCCTTCACAGCAATTACAAAGAGCTCTGGAGAAGAAGCGAAGACAGCCACTGCAACAGTTTTAGTGAATATAACTCCTATTTAACATGTATGTCATTTAACTTTTGACATTTACAGAAAGGGTTGATCTCAAGTTTGTTCTGACAGTATTGATTGCAGTCAAAGTTTAGAAATCTGTGTGCTGGAAGTCCTCATGCATTCATTCAGCCAGATAATACTAATACAATGCACAAGTAGCTGTCTGAGCTAGACTAAAAAAGAGGTATTTGGCAAAAATTGAAACACTTTCAAGTGTATCTTAAGTATCATAACAGTACAATTATTAGAATAAAATTTTCAATAATCACAGTTTGATTAATTCTGTATTTTCTAACAATCAGAAAAAAAATCTGTATTTCTTAAGTCAGTTCTCCATAAGGTGTTGTAACACTGATTAGGGAAATCAAAAATTTTCTCTTGCAGAAGGAACTTACAGTTCTGATTGATTGGACCTGAGAAAGAACAAAGAAAGGAGGTTCTTGTTAAGAATGGGGTGTGTTTAAAATCCACAAGAATTTATCACTGAAAGGGACCGCCTGGTACAACCACAGAGTTGATACATGGATTTAAAATATCCACACATGGGAAGTCTCTTCATATGCTGCAGGCTGTAAAACATTTTACAGAACTAAAATTTAAATCTGCAATAAAATATTTAAGGCTACAGCTATAATGAGCCAAAGGAAGAGAGTTTAAAAGAGAGTATTTGAAACCATCCTCAATGTCTTACCTGCATCAGCTGGAATCTGTTTAATTAAAATCCAGTAGTATCTGGAAACCTTACCACATGTAAAGCCTACCACGCTTCCTTTTCTGATTCCCTTTAACAAGATCATACAGAACAACCCTTGTGATGATCTGTTTCTTTTTTGTAATGGGAATTTCTTTATTCCCTGTGTCATCTACAACTTTCACAAGTTTGGAAGTTGCTCTCCCTAAAGTAATGAATTAATACAATGGAAAAAATCGATCCCAGGGCTATTCCTTTAAAAAGAGAAAGTCACTATCAACTTCTTTATTCTAAAAGTACTGCTGTTTGATGGAGCCTTCCCTCTGGCTGTGCTTCTGAACTGACTTAGAACTCCCTGCACTCATGCGATCTTCCCTGTTCTGCCCAGGTCCTGCAGGGCACTGTATCAACCAAAATAAAATTCAGCCAAGCATTAAAATCCACTCTAATAGTTCTAAGAAATCAATTAGCTTACCATCTCTGACATAAAATTCCTTCAATAAAACTATGTTGTGATTTATTTTTCCTGGCCTCTGCCTCTCTTTTTATGATCTCCATGCAGACTTTGCTTTTCATGAGCCCCAAACAGACACGGCAGTCTGTGCAGCAGTCCATGGTCTTTGCCTTGTGAACCTCTGGGCACAAGGTCCAGGACAATGAGAGAACTCAGGAATCCTCTGAGAAACTTGAAGGTGCCTGCTACTGCCAGGCAAGGATGAGCTAAGGAGAGCCATGCCAGCATGGCCCCAAAATGCTCTAGCAAATTCTAATGAACATGCCCAGGTGCCCTTGACCCAAGGTGCTTAGAGCCCTCTTGCAGCCACCAATTACAGAGGGTCAAGAATCCTTCCAGCTGGTGCTCAGGAGAAGCCTCTTCAAGAGCCAAGCCTAGAATACAGCTCCTAGGGATAGCCAAGCAGAGAGACTTGTGTAGAAGAGCACAAAAAGGAAGAACTTAGAGGTGGAAGAGAGAAAGAGGCAGATGACTGTGTTCAAATCAGCATAAACACAAATGTGGTATTGACACATAGGTTGCACAACAGCAGGAAAGATGAGAGACAGACAGACACACAGACTTCTCAGACAAATTACAGTTTCAGTATCTCTGGACCCCAAGATGCAGTAGAGATTCAGGCTGCCCATGCCAAGTCAGTGATTTGTAGTACCAAAAGAAAAACTCCTGACTCACATAAAGGTCTACAAAGGTGACAGATTCACTACTCTCCCAGCAGTGCAGTGAGTCCTGAAGATAACTGAAATGTGCTTTCAAGCAAAGTATCTGGGTTCCCTAAACCTAACCTTAAATCATGCATGACTACCAGGAAGAAGAGACAAGAAATAGTACTGGGTGGCTCCTTGCTGTGGAGAGCAGAAGAACTTATCTGAGGACCTGGCATATGACCAGGGAGGTTTACTGTTTTCTGGGTACCTGGATCCAGGATAATATTTAGAGAGTGCCAAAGTTTTTCTGACACTTACTATTACTCTGTGTTGCTCTTCCGTGTAGGCACCACAATGCTGCCTGGAGAGTATCAAAAGTGACTTCAAGTTCTACAGGCAATGGCCAGGGGCATAAGGGCTCACATGGTGTTTTCCTTACTCCTGCTGGAGGGGAAAGGTTGTGGGGAGCAGGCAGCTGGCAATACATATCCACAACTAGTTGTGGAGCTAGTTGTGGTGAGAGGGTTTTGATTTCTACAGCTATAGAACCCTGTTTGTGGGTCAACATTTGCTTGGGAGAGACGGGATCCCTTTCACCGAGTGAGACAAAGTTATCTTTGCCAGCAGAATGGCTGACCTGTTAAAGAGGCATTTTAAACTAAGAATGACAGGGGAGAGAGTTATCAGAAGTGCTAAGAGACAGTGAAGAGCAGAGAGGGTTTATAAGTAAAGGGCCTGGAGTGACATGACCAAAAGGGATCCCAAAATCAACAAAACAAAGCTTAAGCAGCCTAAGCAGGGTCACCTCCAAAATGTAAGCAAGGATGTGCCTACAAGGCACTATTATGGAGAAATCTTCAATTGTTTTGGGAAATCAGCATGTGGGGTTGCCCTCTGCAGTGCCCATACACTAAATCACTCAGTTTGGAGAATAAACATGGTGACTTAGACATCACTGAGCTCCTGTGGGGCTAACATTTTATGGGGCTCACAGATAAGGTGGGATGGATCGTGTAACTTGACTGATGCAATGGGATACAGGCTCCTTTGGAAGAAGGGGAGGAAAATGAGGAGGTCGGGTTGCCCTTTATGAGGCAGAACAGCTGGAATATTTGGAGATTTTCCTAGGGATGGATAATGAGGCCAATGAGATCTTGTGGGCAAACAGTTACTGAGCACACCAATGTAGGTGATAGTGTATTGTACCAATAACCAAACAATCATTGTGACTGAGGTGACTGGGAGAAGTGCCTGAAGACTGGAGGAAAGGAAATGTCAGGGAACCACAGGCCAGTCCCCCCCACATCAGTCCTTGAGAAGGTGATATAGAATATTGTCTACCTAGACTTCAGCAAGACTTCTGACATTGTCCCATAATATTCTCATAGAGTTAACAGAGTATGAGCTGGACAAACAGACAGTGAGGTACATTGAAAACTGGCCCAAAAGGCTGCACCCCATGGCATGAGGTCAAGGCAGAGCCCAGAAGGTAACAGTGTAGCAGCGTATCTCAGGGGTCAGTACTAGCTCCACTCCTGTTCAACATCTTCATTAATGACTGGGACAATGGGGCAGAGGGTGCCCTCAGCAAGGTTGTCAGCTGATGACACAGAACTGGGATGAGTGACTGATACACAGTAGGGTTACACTAGCATGGGCTGGCAGGAGCCTCATGTTCAACAAGGGGAAGTGCAAAGTCCAGGGCTGGGGAGGAACACAGCCTGCAGCAATATATGCTGGATCTGCCCAATGGAAAGCTCTTGGTGGAGATGGTCCTAGTAGACCCGAGGTTGAAGATGAGCCAGCAGACAGGCCCTTGTGGCAAATAAAGCTAATAATATTCTGGGCTGCATGAAGGAGTGTTGTCACAGTGTGTCAGAAGAAGTAATCCTTCTCCTCTGCTTAGCACTGCCGAACTCATACATGGAGTGGCAGGTTCAGTTCTTGGCTTCTCAATACAAGAGACATGGACACACTGGAGAGAGACCAGAGAAGGACCGTGAAGGTGAAGAGGATGAAGAAAGGCTTCTTTCAGTGATGCCCAGTGACAAGATCAAAGGGCATAAATTGAAACCTAGAAAGTACCATCTGGACATCAGGAAATGCTTTGCAACAGAGAGGATCACCAACCACTCACACAGGTTTCCCAGGGAAGCTGTGTAGTCTTCATCTGCAAAGGTACTAAAAGGCTGCCTGTATATAGTCACTTCTATCTACTATTTACAATTCTCACCTAAAATGACCCCCTATTTTGCAGCTGACTGTACACAGACGATTTCCTATGAAGAGGGACAAACCTGGGCTAAGGTTCTACCTCTCTGATTTATCCCCATTTCCCATATCATAGTCTTATGACCTTACCATAGTCTCACGGCTTCTAAATATTTACCAGGACCCAGAAGAATCATACTAGATCTAGTACTTCAGTTTTCCCTTAATTAGTAAAATTTCAGAGACTGCCTTTCTGTGAAGATCTTAATGTATCAACTTGAATTATCGGAAAGCATAGTTACAAGACAGAAGAATAGAGAAATTCATTCTTCTTTGCAAGGTCAAGAAAACTTGAAATAAATTGTTCCTCAGATTTTGCTACAGAAATCTGCCAGGAATTTGGAATGAGGTAATATGAAAGAAGATCTCAGGTACATGACACTTTGAAAAAAAAACAAGCATTAAGAAAAGACATTTTTAAGAGTTTTATAGTTAAAGAATTACATTTATAATGTCTCAGTTTTCCTGCTTTCACTATCTTCTCTTCATGTTTTTTCACATACTTTCCTTTTACTGCCTTGTGTCTCTATCTAATCTTCTGCCTTTCCTTTTTCCTGATCAAATTTGAAGGCAGAACACTCCTTCTAGGATGAAATTGCTGTGTACTATTCAGAGCTCACAGATTAAACGTTTATGTTTTTTGGTATATTTGAGGCTTCCAAGCTCATTCATGGAAAAAAAAGTAATGTTTTTCTTGCTGCCCTAAAACCTCTTGGCAATTGTGATGGAGAGTAGAAAGCTCTGCTCCTGTTTTTGATCCTCAGAAGCCAAACCTAAGTCAAAAAGCATAATCACATCTTGAGAGCTACATGATGTATACATACGGTCATGTAAAACTGGTGTCTCAAGCTTGTTTTCTTAGTGAAATTTGAAAGGTCAAAGGTCAGCTAGCTCATTTATTTTCCCCAAGTCCTCTTAGCACACAAAAAACTTTCTCATTGCCTCTGCTTATCCAATGAATTGTTATCAGAACTGACCACTAACTCAGATGCAAGTCTGTTGACTGAACAGTGACAAAGCAAGGCTGCAATAAATAAAACTCTAGATTAATAATACTTCTACACTGCTTTCTCCACAGCAACAGACATATACTATGTTGAGAAGACTTATTGTTAGCTGCTTTTCTTGGGAACAATTTAAATTTTTTCCAGTATTTTCTGGGATGAGATTTGGAATTTAGAGTTCCTAAATTCTTTAAATTTAGGTAAGATGGACCCTGATGGCCTGCTGATTTTCATAGAAGTTGAATTGTCAGTGTACAAAATGCAATATAATCTAAAGAAATCCTTAGAGTTCATCATGTCCCCCAGAAAAAAAATGCCTTTTTGTCCACTTACAAGGTTTGTTTTTCTTAAGTTTTTGTCACTGACATACTTTGAAGTTATTGAACTCAATGAAGACTGTGACAGAGTCACAGGAGAGAATACTTTATCTTGATATCGTTAATTGATATCATTATCATACTGCACACTTCTCACTTCTTCTGCCTTTTTGAAATGCCACCTACATATAAAAAATTTCATTACAAGTTCTCAATATTTCCATGAAGAAGTAGAGAAATCACATAAAGAGATGTCTATTAAGAAGTAGGGAAAAACAAAGATTCACTTGAGATGAACAGAATTTAACTTATTTTAAAAACAATTCCAGACAAAGTATTCAGTGGGAGGAAAATGTATATATATTTTTTTTTAAATCTAGAAATATCATGAATATTCTATCAAATGCTAAGTTAATATGCAGTTTCAATGAATTTCAACATGAGATGATTGCAAAAAGAAGTAATTTAAGCCAGTCTATATCACAAAATAAGGAAGCCCTCTTAGTGTACTATTGCAATCAAGTGTCAGCTTCCAATTTGAAACATAAATAAAAAGGTCGATAAATAAAATGAAAAATATCCAGGAAATAACAGAAAAATACTGAAGCAAGGTATTACTAGAATTACTAATAAGCAAATAAAGCATTATCTGAAAACCAGTACATGAGTATACATTTTTCTCTTTCCCAGTAATATTCTGTAGCCTTTACATCTTCTTCAATACTGGTGACATGTAAAACTTTTGACTTAGTGATAGTTAAGCATGGCTTTATTTCCATGACTCTTCCCAGTGAAGCATGAAGGACAACAAACCACAGGAATATTGCTTGGTTTGCCTAATTCAAAATACAATCCCAAGCAGGCAGCAATAAAATTTGAGGCACCAACCACTGCATAAGTTTCAACCAGCTGAAAGCTCATCCGTGAATCAGCAACAGGACATAGTCAGGCCTTTTCCAAAAACTGTGTGTGTGCAACAGTCTTGTGGTTCAGGAATGTCATTCTCCAATTTAGTGCTCCCAGTGAAACCAGGAGCCTCTTGCTCACACCCTCTTCCCCCTCCCCTGTGGTGGGATGGAGAGTAAGATGCACAAAAGGTGAAGATCATGGGATGAGATAAGAACGATTTACTGGAAATAGCAATGACATAAGAGAAGAAAATGTAACAGCAGCAATACTAATGACAGAGGCACAAGAAAGACGTGAACAATTCATATGGAAACAAAAATTTCTGATTGCTCTCTCCACCACACTATGCAGAGCTGGAAGGGACCCCTTCTCCCTGGAAGAGACTCCCTTCCCCCAAAACCCAGCAATGAGACGAGGTGGTAGAGAATAACTTCTGGGTCCTGGAGATGTCCCCTCCTGGACACTACAAAAACTAACCCTTCCTGCCCAGAACCAGGACAAACAGCTATAACTCTTCAGGGTTATGAAACACTAAAGCTAGACTAGCTTTGAGCAGCAGGTTGGACAAGAGACCTCCCAAGATCTCTTCCAACCTAAATTACCCTACAGTTATATACCACAGCCTCACTTTGAGCTGAAAATCCTGAAATATTTTGTAACCTCATTTATAAATCTTTGCCCCAGAATTAACTTTTGAAACAGTCTTCTCCCAGAGGATGAAAACAGGGCAGCAATCCATAAAATCTAGGACACAGAAGCACAGTAGGTATGAATTTGTCCTAGTTAAGTAACAGAACTGATGAAGTGTGTACACTATTCTTATACCAAGTCAACTTACACAACTGAAATATTAACCCAAAGGAAAGGATATTTATGGAGACCTGAAGAACTCACAAAGGATGCTAACAGTGAGCTCGCATATTGGCAGCCATAAAATCAGCCACAGGTCACTTGAAAAGTCATAATCCTTGAATCCAAATAATGCCAAGAAAGGGAGTCTCAAACTGCAATAGCAGTATAAGATATATAGGTATTACCCGTGTGTTCCAAGAACTGAAAGCAAAGCGGCATAAAGTTCTCCATTCTCTCTACCTACCCTTAATCTCTCTTTGTGACCTGGAGAACACGGAAGATATAATATTTTTTAATAAGGAAGAGAAGTTTTTTAACCAAGTAAAAGGGAATGGGTGATAACCCAAAGCCCTGATGGAAAGGATTCCCAAAGGAAACAACTGAAATAGATCCTCTGTGATCTTGGCCTCCAGAGATATACTGGAGTGAGACAGATAAACTGAGTAATTTGGACAACTGCCTCATTATTACAAGGCAAAGTAAACCAAAAAGACAGCTTGGTGACTTTAAGGGGCAGCTAAACTGCAGACAAGTTAGGTGAGCTTTAATTATTCAGGTGATAAGATAAAGTACAAATTGCAGAGGGACAAGAGACAGTGATCTAGCTAAGGAAAAAAAGTCATCAGCCCAAAAACCCCTAAACTTAGATGGCAGGTAAAGATTTGCAGTCAGGATTCCTATTGACTAAACTACATGGGTAGGAAGTCGCTATGCAAGAACAAGCATCTAATTCCCCATGTGTTTAGGTGGAAGGACCACTGGAGGAAATTTAGATAGATATCCAAACTGCTGTAGATTAAAAAAAGAGAGAGATCTGTCAAACTGATGCAGTTTGGGAGATAGGATATGGAAAAATGAGAGAACTGCTCTGTCTCACTGTAAAGAGTAAAACCACCTGAGCTACTTCACAGTCTTCTCCAAAGATCCCATTCATTAGTTTCTGCTTATTTTATTTTGTATAAGAGTAAGAGAAGATATTCAGTTACTTCTGATCTAATGGCATGTAATGCATTTTCATTATAGATAAGACCATTCACATCCCAAGCTGATTGGCGTTTTACAACAGAGACAGTTTAGATCCTATTTGACTATTTTGTCACTTTCAAAAAAAGTCAAGAAGAATATTTTTGCCTGATGTTCCTTTAGAGGGAAAATTATAGTTTCAGTTGACCAGCAGCTGAGAGTCACTAACAGGCCTTGATGGTCCTTCCTCTTGGAGCTCTATCCAGCCTTTAGCCCTGTGCCTTCAGTCTCTGCCATAGACCTATCCAGCAGACACCAGACCCAGCCCTGACTTGTGGATTGATTTGCCAGCTTGGCCTTGGACCTGCTTCACTGCCATGGACTTACTTGCCTGATGATCTGCACACTTGGCCGATCCTGGCCTCAGTCCCTGGCTCTGCACTCCTGTCTTGCAGCAGGACTGGGCTCTGCCCAGCCATCGCAGGCTCTTCTGCTCTACTGCTCATGACTCCCATTCCTCACTGCTCCCAGACAGCAAATTAATTAGTTCCTGCAGTTTTTCCTGTGCTTTCACTGTCTGTATGGGGAAGGGAAAAACTCTACATGGAGCTGAAAAAGGAAGAATAGAGCTCTAATCATGTCCAGAAGACATGCTGTATAAAAATCACTGCAATTCAAGGAAGCTTTAACTGAATCTTGCACTACTTGAAAGCTATAATGAATCACAGAAAATTGGGTTTGCAGACACAGAAAGTTGTTGCTTACCTTTCAAGAGAAATGGAGAGACTTTGAATTCAAGTGCAGCACTCTTGCAAACCCTTGAAAGATGCAGTTTTAGAACTTCTTAAGTGACCCTGACAGACACAAAGTCCCTCTGGCTGTCCCAGAGGAAGACCAAGAATCCCTGGGTTGTGTTTGTTTCGTTTTATCCTAAAAAACCCTATACAACAGAAGTTCAACAATCTACCCTTTCTATTTGACTTTTTTTTCACTTCTAATCTTTATCATTAAACGTTTCCAAGTGACTCAATGTTTTTTACAGATTTCTCTGATCTCCTTCCCTCTTGAAAATGATATTAGACCTGATGTACCAACTTCCACCTAATGATCACTAAGTAGAGTTATAATTTACTTTGTGTGTCTTAAGTGTTAATATTGCATTACATTGGGATGGTGCAACAAGAGCTCTTTGCTTCCTTTCTACTTTTTACAGTAAATCAAGGAGTCTAAACGTCCTGCCTGTTATTCAATTTGCAGTTTGTTGTAGTGCTTGACATATCTTTCTCTGGAAAGATATAGCCATTTTGCACTTTTTCACTTAAATATTTTTTTTATTAAAACCTTTATCAATTTGCTAGTTTTGGCTGGGGTGGAGTTAGTTTTCTTGACAGTGTCCAGTATGGGTCTGTGTTGTGGTGTCGGAACCCAGGAAATTCATCTGGCTGCCCTGGAGGACTCCAGACCCTGCCCGGGGGTTTAGAGACCTTGGCACACAGCCCAAGACCCCTGTGCCTTTGATCTTGACCCATGAAAACAATTGAAAACCTTTATATGAAGAATTACAAGTCAAGAAAGTTTAAGTAGAATGATAGTGAATTTATCACAGGGTGAAAAACAGATTTTTGAGGTATTTAGAATGGGGGCTCAGGGTCCTAAGATGGAGAAATTTGGGCACGCCTTGTCGTTTTTCCTTCTTCTTCCTAGCCTCCATCTTCTGGGTGATGTTGGCACTTTTAGATTGGTTTAGAGTAGAAACTCACTGTCTAACATAGGTGATAGGTATTGGGAAGTTATGGTAAATAATGTACACATAGTTTTTAGTATAAAAAAATAACACTGCCCCAAGAACAGGCAGTGTGCCTCAACCTGACCTGCCAGACAGACCTGTGGTGGGTCAGAAAAAGAATGTTATAGATAAGAAATAATAAAAAACTTTGAGAATGAGAAAAAAGAATCCTGACTCCTTCTTCGGCTGCCCGGCTGGGAAAAAGAAGCTTGTACGTATCTCAGAGTCACTCTGACCAGCAGAGATTCTGAGAATTTGGATTTGTGCTGAGCACAGGGTTGATAATATAGAGATGTTTTTGTTATTCCTGACTAGGGCTTGCACAGAGTGAAGGCCTTTCTGCTTTCCTTACTGCATCGCTGGCAAGGGACTGGGGTTGTGTGGAGGGCTGGGAGGAGACACAGGTGGGACAGGTGATCCAAACGGACAGGAGGGATATTCCAGACCATATGATGTCATACTCAATATATAAAGTGGGGGAAGACGGAGGAAGGGGAGGGCATTTGGAGTGATGTGTTTATCTTCCTAAGCAACTGTTATATGTGATGGAGCCCTGCTCTCCTGGATATGGCTGAACATTGTTCAAAACAATGAAATAATTCCTTGTTTGGCTTTGCTTGTGCACATGGCTTTTGCTTTCCCTACGAGTCTGTCTTTATCTCAGCCCCTGAGTTTTCTGGCTTTTGCCCTTCAGAGTCTGTCCCCAAACCTGCTCACAGGGGAATGACCACGCTGCTGTGTGGTGCTTTGCTGCTGCCTGGAGTCAAGCCAGTATCAATATCATCATGCAACTCAATCCTGTCCTCAACAAAGTACTTGCAGCTTTTCCCAAGTAGGTATCAAATGCAATTTAATAAACATTTTCTCTATCATACTATCTGGAGAAAACCTTATCTTTTTCTAGAGAATACCATTTGACAGAATCTCATCCTTCTTGTTTGACAGTATACCACTGATAACTACTCTCTGAAATTATTTCCAAGACAGAGAAGGGTAAAGCATACCATACTTTTTGGTGACTTTTTGCTTCAGCATTTGTTTTGAAAACAAATATTCTACTGACCTGATGTCAATTAACATCTGCTGCAGAAATATTGGTTAGACACAGGACTGCTCTTACAGTATCGTCACCAAAATTAAGTTTCCCCTACTTTTCTTTAGGAGCATTTTTAACATTTTATAAGTCATGAAATATTGCACATCACCTATCACACCTCCTTGAGACTTGTTACCTTGTAGCAGAGGGAAATCAGATTGCTTTACATGATTTATTCTTGACAAATCCATTTTCACCATTGTTTAGCATCTTTTTATCTCCTGTGTGATTCCAAACAGATTATTTGCTCAAGTGTCTTTCTAGGAATCAAATTTAACCTGACTGGCCTACAATTCCCAGGGCCTTTGTGTGTTTTCTGGAAAGACAGATACAAATGTTTCTTCCCTCCCCCTATAATTCATTTACTTTTTATCCTTTAATTCTCAAAGCTCATAAGGGAAGAGTCTAAGATTTCTTAAGTATTCCATAGTGAATTAATTGTGCCAGACAATTTGAAAATATCTGACTCATCCAAGATGACTCTAACCTGTTTTTATCCCTCTTCCCCAGTTTTAATTATGCTAGTCTTCAGAGCACAGTCAGCCTTTTATAAAATCAATGCTGAGAAAGAAAAAACTTCCAACAACCAATCAGGCATGTGTCTCTGTTAGTTTTACCTCTCTATTAATTAATCGGGCAAATCTTTTCCTTGTCTTGCTCTGATTCATTACATATATTTTCTTTCATTCAGTTGTTGAAACCTTGATTAATGGCATTTAGTCCATACTTTATTGCAATTTCTATGACCAAACTGTTGCTCAGGGTGAAACTTGAAAAATCTGTGGGGTGCATGGTATGTGATCTTATTAGTTCTGAGGGCTTCAGACATTTTTGTCTCAGTAATCTCCTCCAATATTTTCAGCCACAGACTTACCAGATTTTGTTCCTCAGTGCTCAGATTGATGCTTGTAATAAATCAGAGCACAAAAGGAACACAGTGAAATTTGATTTATTTTCCTTTTTAAGGGAACCAGAGTCAGAATACAAGCCTCCCTCAAAAGCATATGTTTTTGCAAAACAAAGAGTATAAAGGAACCTTTGCACTGGAGTGCAATGATCTTGTGTGTGAAAAACAGACAAACATGCAAAAGAATGGGTAGCTTTCATTACAGACACTCAAATAAACCCCAGAAGGGAATTAAGCTTATTCAGTACAGCAAATGTGACCTACTAAGAGAAATCCAAACAGGACTGAAACAGTGGGACTTTTTTCTTTTTCCTGAATTGCTATTAATAAAGGAACTAACTCCTTAGAAATCTGATATTAGTATCTCTCTGTGTGTTCTATAAATTATCCAAATCTTACCTCAGAGAACCTTTGTACATCCTGGGTTAAAGTTCCTACTCTTTTCCAGTGATAATGTTTGAGTAACTTTAAAATTGCTGGATTCACTGCATTATCAGATGGCACTGTCCGGAAGAAGTAAGGATATTTTTTCTTATCAGCCAACTCTGGAGTTGTTGCTGCAAATGAAAGCTGGAAAAGAATCAAAGGACAAAAAAAAATGAAAGTCACCATAAGTCATCTAGCAGTCAGTAAAAAATCTTTGCTTTTCTCAGTGCAACAAGACACAGTCTGTACATTGCTGTCATGTAGAGAAATTTCATCTTCATAGATCTTGAATGTCCTACAACTACCATTTACTTTTAAAGAGATTTTTGAAATACTTTAGCTCTATAAACCACCTGCTGAAAAATTAAACTAGGAAATCTTAAAAGTCAGTGATGTAAAATCCTCTGTTTACAATAATGCATCTTGTGTATTACACAGAGCAATAAGGCCCAAGGGAATAAATCTCTGTGATGAATTCTCCATCAATTTCTCTTCATAAAAGTTGAGAATCTCTCCAAGAGAATATTATTTTCTCAAATTCTTATATATCTAAAATTAATGGATAAATCTCCAGTAGAACTTCCTGTCTTCATGTACCAAAACAGCTAGAGGTAACAGAAAAACAGAAAATCATTATGTTAGCTAAGGCTGAAACTCAGAAGTTTACTCGGGTCTCAGCTTCCTTCACTGAAGCAGGCCCCCTGTGGTTTGTGCTATGAAAGAGGATTCAATAGCTAAAACACTGAAATTTGTTCATGGTGAGAGAATGCATATTACAAAAGAAAAGAGGAAACCTTTTAAAACATACAAAACCAAACAGAAAACTTCATTGAATTCTTCTGCCCATGTTAAAGGCAGCGTGTTTTTGTGAATGTTTTTCAGACCGCATTTTGAAGAGAATGCCTGCACATTCACTTTTTGAAAACTCTCCTATTCCAAGGATACTTCTGGTCATTCCCTCCGGTTCTTTTTAGGCTTCTAGGAATGTACTTCCCAAGCATTTTTTCAGCCAGGATTTTTGGTTGAGGTTTCTTAAAGTACTGTTTAAATTGGTTTGACTGACACAAAATAAGCTTCCTGATACAATTATTTAAAGACTTTCAAAATCAATAGATAGTCAGAAAATGTAGGTGAATTCAAGACTATATATCAACCATAGCTTTAAGTTTTCACTTTCCAAATCAAGCATTCAATACATTTCAGTTAGACAACCTTTTCTGAAATTCAGAGTAAACAAGTTTAATCCAAAAAACCAGTTCAAGTCTTTTCTTCAAAAAGAAGAAAAAAAATTTCTTTCTCATATTCTTATATTCTCTATTTCTTTCTTATAGAAATCTAGATTTAGACTATCAGAAACAGGACATTCTCTGTTTGATCTTAGACTCACAAAGAAAATATTGCATTTTTGTAATGGCCTGAATGTAGTTTGTTTTCCTAATTAAAACACATCTAAACAATTTAAAGTGTGCATAATCTGGTTAGTTTACAGTATACAATTCAAAATAGAAGACCCTTTCTCTTCACTGGTCAGGAGATAATGAATAATGTAATTATCACATAATTCTGAGGTGAAACGATTTAATATAGCAACTGGACTTTCACTAGATTTCATGAAAAAAGTGCAATATGAGGTGCTATGATATATTGTCATCTTGATTTTCCAAAACCATTCCCATAAGGAAAGAAGAATGAATATCTGCCAGGTAGACCTAGTCAGCTTTTCTATTTAGCCTGGTAGGCTTGAACATCATGCACTCACTGCTTAATGAAAGTGGAAATAAGGACCAGTACTGATGACTGAAAAAGAGAGAAAATTTGACATTAGAAATCCAACATAAGAGGAATACCTCTCAGCAGCCCACCAGCCTGCTCACTGCAAAGTACCTGCTCTTCAAGTTATTATGGGTTTGGATCAAACATAATTGGATTGATCTTAAGAAAAAGAAGTGAAGAGCAACACTGAAGGAACAGTAGTGGCAAGAAACATCAGCAAGGTTCACCCAGCTCAGATTATTAAATTGAATGGAATTTTTTTTCTGATCAGTAGTACAAAGATCCATAGTACTGAGAAGCATCTCTATATGTATGAGCTTGCTTTAGGGTGAAGATCCATGATATAAGCAAGACAATTCAAAACCATCCTTTGTGATTTTTTAGTGACTTAAAGGGCCTAAACTAGTATCTGAATTGCTCAATTTTCCTTGGAAGAAAAGAAGCAAAACATTACCTCTCTTCATTGCTTACAGAAAGATGAAGTCTCCTAAGAGATTTCTCAGCCATGTGAAGTGAGACAAATCCAGATATAAGTGCAAAACTAATGACATCCAAACTACAAAAAAAAAAATATTCCTCTTCATTTTCTTTTTAAATAAAGGTTTCATTAAAATAAAAAATGGGAAAATTTAATGTTCAAACAATTCTTCTATTGTAGGATGTATTCAAAGTCCTTTCAAACATCACATATATCATGGTTAGTCTCATTCAGCACCACTTTGACAATTAATAAGACCCTTGTAAGAGATGGAGAAATAGCCTGAAAAAGTTAAGTCGTTAAAAATATTTAACTTTTCCTAAAATTATCTTTGTAAGAGTTTGGCACATGTAATGAACTTAACCCCAAAATCACCAGCACTCAATATTCTGCTTTGAGAGGGTCAAGGATGAAAAATGGAATAAAACCTCGTTATGTTCTAAGAAGTGGTTATAAAAGATAATGTTAAGAAATGAACTGATATTTTTGAAATAGTATGAGAGATAGCACAGCTATATGGAAATATAAAGAAAAGACTCATAAAACCCCCTTTATTTAATGTGAGAAAGCAATTAAGATCACAACACACTCCACCCACATATGCATTAAGATTGTACACTCCTTTTTAACTGAGCATTTTTCCTCTGTATTTTAGGGCCAAAGTTGTTTATTCACAGCTGATTTGAAACTTGCATATTGAAAGACTTTTAATAGTTTCTTAACTTCATTCTACAGGATTGAAAGCCACCCTGCTTTTTGTAACAAGAATTTATTTTGATATCTTAGTTAGTTAGCAAAGGCAATCATATTGTTCATACAATTCCTTGCAAACTACAAAAGTTCTATTTTTCCCATTATTGCATTTTCAAAGCATACATATTCATGCACTGCTCTATAATTTTTTTACAGGTGTTTACATTTGCCTCTCCATGTTCAGGAGGAGTGAGAGATAATCATTTATTATAAGTCAGCAATAAATACCTGTGGGATGTATGATGTCATTCATTCAGAGAAAATTACTTTACAGAACTGCTAAAAGGTGGTGGCCAAAAGTCAAACTTCAAGAAAGGATGAATGAAAAGAAAAAAACATTTTTTAAAGATGTTATAAAGCAGAAGACACAGTGGACAGCTACTGGGTGATACATCATGACTCTGTGTGTGGTGTTTGTGTGTGTGCATACATAAATAGGTTCTGTGCATATATGTATGTAGACCTAGATTTTAAAAAAGCTTATATATATTATATAACTATCTATCTGTTTGAATGCTGTCAGAAAACCCTACATCTTCCTAGATTATCTCTGAAAAATCTTTCTTTAGAATATATTTAGAATATCTGCTTCCAATTTGTGAGCAACTGGATCTGAACTTAAAATGAGAGTATGTAGGGAAACATAAGGCATGACTCAAATGGGAATTTCTGAAATGAAGCAGTATAAAACTTTGAAATAGAAAATAAGATAATATTTACCATTCAAGTAAGAGCTATGAAATATTAACTATAATACAACATGAGAACTAAATAGACCAGGGTATTGAATAGACTTTGGTGGACTGCTGAAAAACTGAAAAATATACAGAAAGATTTTATTATGGAAGTTTTTGGGGTCAGGCATATGTGTTGATGAATTACATTTTTCCAAGAAAGATAATATTTTTTGAAAATATTAATATAGTTGAAAATCCACACATTTTCATAGAAACTTTGTCATTAATACTGGATAGTGATGTGAAAGAAAAAGGATGCTAAAACAAAATGTGGAAAGGAGCAGTTCTGCAAAAAGGGAGCAAAAGATAGCTTCAAACCCCTATATTAAGTTTAAAGAGGGTATGGTAGATTACATGAGAAACATCAGTCTGAAGTGCTGTCAAATTCTTCTGTGTAAGGAAGGAATGATGCATTCAACTTAAAGTCAGTACAGAAGCAGATATGATAGATAATAAGCTCTTCTGTTCATTTAAAAAAATGGGATGCAGCACTTATGAAATCAATGGGGAAGACTAAGAATTATGTAAAAAAGGATGAATATTATTAGAAAGCTAAAATGAAATTAGAAAAGGAAACAACACTATATATCCCATGTATATATCCCATATATGAGTCCAAAAGCTGGAAGGCTGAATGAAGCCACACTGCTGTCTCATGTACTGCAGAGAGAAAGGAAGGCACCAGGAATGGCAAGTAATCTTCTTCTGTTCAGTTGTTTTACTATCTCTAGGAAGTATGTGTTTAATTTTTGTCACTGTAGTATGGTACAGAAGTCTAGGAAAAATAAAAGAGCAGAATTATCCCTGGGTAAACAGTTCCCCGCATGTAAGGCAGCAGGTCTATTAATGAGTCATATTTAAATGGACTGTATCAGCTAAAGTAATCCAGTAACAGTAATCCTTTGCAAAATTATTGTAGACCCAAATGCGTAGATCTTAGCTGAGTCTGACCCAAGCTGAAAGGAGCCAAGTGGGCCTGGACAGAGCAGTCAAAGGTGGCAACACCAGTGCCAGCCATAGCTGTGCGGAATCGAGTCCAGCCTCCAAAGCGGCAGTGTGGCTCAATGTGTACAATCTTGCTTTTGGGGGTTGTCCATTGTTTTCCTGTTCCCAGCCAGGGACAAGGAGAGTGCTGGGGGGAGCACCTGCCACCCTGTCTTTGTCTGGGGAAACCACGTGGTGCTGTGTGTGGAAGCGGCCGCCATCTTGTCTTTGTCCCAGCAGCCACGCAGAACTGTGTCAAGGTGGTGAGCACCTTTTTGTGTGTAAAGCACCTCCTCCTGTTGTATACTTTTATTATCAATATTGTTGCTGTTACTGGGCATTTCTCAGTCCATTGCTGTTTGCTTTCAGTAAATTGTTATCTCAACCCATGGTCTCTGCCTTTGTCCCTCTCCTACTGGAGAGGGTGGAAGGGAAAGGAAGTGGCTATTTGGAGTTTAATATCTACACCCTGTATTCATGGAGTATTATATAAGGGGTGGAAAAAGAAAAGGAAATTAAAGTGCTTTCAGGTAACAGGGTAAAATCCCTTGAATAAAATGTCATCTGCTAAGAGAACTGATTCATGCTTGCAAATGGGGAAATCAGCTTACTGAGCACCAGAGATTAGCTTAGTTTTCCTAGGTTTTTGCACTAAGCTTGTACAAGTACTTTACTAATGATTGATAGAAATTATCATGTGCCCTGTTGTTGCAAAGCCAGTCCTGATGGAGAGGGCTCATATATGGCAGCTATCACCTTTATTTCTCGCTCATTTTCTAGAAAGTTAAATTATGCTGATTAATCAGCATTGCTAAACAGGATATAAACTGCTGATTCAACTGACTGATGCTAACATTTATCATGATAACTAGAGATTGCATGTCATGTATGCTTAGATAGAAAGCAGTATTTTCTGCAAAAAAAAGAAGAAAATGCAAATAATTATTTCCAAGTAAAGGGCAGAAAACCAGAAAGCTCCACAGAAAATATTCAGAACCTTGTAGTACAAAAATAACAAGAACAAAACTCAGGAAGATGATGATTTGCAGCAATGTGTACTTGTGACGCCACACACCACTCCTTTGTGTGCCTTGCCAGCTCTAATGCTTTGACAAGCCTGTGCCAACAATAATGATACTCAAGTTCAAGCATGTGATGACTTGTTGGTCCCGGGAGCTAGAAGAACCAGAATGGAAACTAATGAAGAGTTAAAAGATTTGCCTGCTGCCGCTCTTGAGCATTATATGATGTCACATAACAAATGGAACAATACACTCTTAACCGAGAGACAGAGAACAGATTGAAGCATAACAAACTGCATTTTTAACAGAATGGTAATTATAAAATATAAGTATTTAGGTTAAATACTAATTCATGGTAACCTTACTATACAAGCCAACTTATCCAGATGTGCAGTCAAACTGCCACTGAATTTGATCTTGCCTCTAGCGAAGTTATGAATAAATTTTAATCCCATAACAGTACTTGAAATAAGAACAAAAAAATTATTCTAGAAGAATATTAAAGTGAACCTTAAATACTCGATAGCTTGTATAATAAGAAAAGGGATAGATTAGAATGCCTTTTCCCACCTCAATGCACAAAATGTATCGCCTAATCAGCTTTGATGGATGACTTGGAGGAAAAACATGTGGAAGTAACATTGCAAAAATGGTTACAAGCACCTATATATTTGGGAAATATGTCAATAGAAAAAGGTAAGTGCAGCAATTTCATTGAAATTGCCTGCATAGATATTCAAAGCAGGGGAAAGCAAAGCACAGTAATAAAGTTCAAAAAACAAAGATACTGTTTCTTGACAATTTACCAGTACAGCTGCTAGAGAGGAGTGTCTAGATACAGGCAGCAAGGAGGTAGGTTTGAGCTGGACCTAGAAATCACAGTGGCAATCTCCCCCCCAGCTATGCCCTAATCCTCATCCCCAAACAGCACAGGTGATAAGCTGACATAAAGAAGGCATAAGTTGACTAAAGAAGAAAATAGTAAAAATAAATTATTCTTTTTCAGCAGTGGTAGATAGTTACATTTTTACCTGTCATATAACACTCTTACATAATTACTTGAATGAAAGCTCTGGAGATTCCATCATTCTGAAGACTTTATGGGACTGGACAAACATCATTGTTACAACAAATAGAACTCAAAATTAAAAAATGAGTAAGGCCTTTCTTTATGACAGCTGCAAGAGCAAAACAAAAGTCTGGGAGAATATCTGTGATGTCTCACTAGGTGGTACATGGGCAGGATGCCTCATCCAGATGGGAATATGAAGATACACATTGTATTAAACTCATTGGACAAGAATCGATCTCATGGATGAGCATCCCTTTCATAATCCATAACATATTACCCATGTGATTAAAGATAATGTTCCTTTTGAAATCAGATGTTTTGTCAAACACTGCTGCCCAATATCATCAGCTGTTACCTTCATTAATTCTGTGCCTGAAATTGCTTTCACTGACTGCCTGTTGGCACCTGGGAGTTTACAGAAAAAGCACTTCCAGCTGGTCTCAAGGTTGGAAGGCACCTGTCTCAATGCTGATGGCATTCCAGTGAATTAATCTAATCACAACAAGACTGATATTCAGCTGCATTTTGCTCTGGAGACATTTTAGGAAGCAGTCCTGGCTGTTGAACTAATCAATATTTTTAAGGACAGAATATGATTTTGATAAAATCCATATGAGAAGCACTTCAGCTGGAAGATGTGTGCCTACAGGTTGATGGAAAAGGAGCATTCAGTCCTGTTTCCTTCTTGGGCACCCCAAAATACTCACAACATAATTTGTTGTAGATGTCTGAATCCAAGAAGTCAGACCAGAGTATAAAGTTTGGTCATTTGATGTTAAACATTTTTAATCCCAAAAAGTCTGTAGGTTAGGATGGTGATTTAGGAACAGTGACTGAAGCTCTGGGGCCCCCAGTGTAAGAAGAATGTGGCCTGCTGTGTGAGTCCAGAGGAGGACCACAAATATGATCAGGGGGCTGGAGCACCTCTCCCAAGAAGACAAGGCTAGGAGAATTGGGGTTGCTTAGCCTGGAGAAAGAAAGACTCTGGAATGGCCTTGTAGCATTTTCCAGTGTCTAAAAGAGACTGTAAGAGGAGAGGGATTTTTTTAAGGACATGAAATGATCGGACAAGGGGAAATGGCTTTAAATTGAAAGGGATTAGGTATTAGGAAGACTTTTTTTTTTTACTGTGAGGGTGGTAAGGCACTGGAAATGATTTACTAGAAGATGTCTCTAGCCATGGCAGGTGGGTTTGAAACTAGATGATCTTTAAGGCCCCTTCCAACTCAAGCCATTCTATGATTCTATTAATCCATTCTCAGCTGACAGGTGCTTTTTTGTCTTCAAGTCATGGAAAGGATAAGCAGTAGCTGAAAATTGTAGCAGATCCGCTAAAAAAAAAAAAAAAAACTATAAAAGGGAAGGAAACAAACTAGACATTAGCACTACTGCTTCATCTGTCTCTCAACATAGAATATTAACTACACCAGCAAGAGCCTTCATTTATGAACTCTACAGAAAACAAATATAAGTTAAAAGAATTCTTAGAACAACATTTTTGGTGAACAGGAAATAGTTATTAGTGTCGAGAGCAAAATATAGTTACATATCAAATTCACTCCAAGTAATGGAGATCCATTTTAAGTTCTAATAAATCCTGCCTGACAAACCTATGACATTAACCTTACATACAGGATAATGAAGTATATGATAAAGTTATGGAAAATGTCCTTTAATTCAGTGATCAACAGTGCAATCAGTAAAGTTAATAGAAACTTTAGGGTTCAGAGTTTCAGAAGGTAGTCAGGGAACATGAGGCAGAATCATCTCCAACAGATGACCCCATTTAAAAATGGGGTCAAAAATAAAAAATTAAAGATTTATAATTAGGCTTAACTTGATTCTTTCACTGTTAATGGAAAATAAACAATTGCCATACTCTTTTAATTGCATATTTTTTCTGACCATTCATTTGAAAATATCTGTTAGAGCCTAAAAAATCATAAATTCATTTTTCTACGCTCCAGAAACTACTTTCAGATCTCGATTAAACACAAATAACTTGCACCTAACACGTGTTCTGCTTATTGCTACAGGTTGAACAAAGCATTGAAATGAAATGTCAGATCTACTGAAGCTGCTGCATATTTTGTTTCAATTTCCAAACAGAACAAGAGACAAAATCTTTTGAACATTTTCAAAAATGGAACTACATTGCAAAAGAGAGCTGTGTATTTTTGTCTGCCACACTCAGTTGCTTAGTGTTTGGCCACTGGCCTAGATTATACCAGAATTCAGCTTCAAATACCTGTTCTCCCTCAGTCACAGCATTATTGTTTATCCCAAACCAAGTAAAGTTTCCTATGCTCATACTCTTGGTACCCAATTTCCTTTTATCTTGTCTATAAAGATTATCCTCAAAATCTAGTGGAAACCAACAACTGCACAAAACACTTCACCTTTGATAAAACAGGCTATATTGCCAAATTTCATTTAAAAAAAAAATCTTTCCAGACCTATTCACCACAGCATGTTCCTGGCTGGCTGCCCAAAACTATTATCATTCTATTAGTATTGTTTGTTTATCAGATTTCATCCAGCTAACACATGCTAAAACTACAGCTGTTCTGTCTACATTTGGTCTTTAAATACCTGGTTCATTATTTTTTCTTCTGCCTATAAATGAAAAGAGGGAAAAAAATCTCACCAGTATAAAGGTACCTTAAACATGCAATATTGGTTTTGGGAGAATACGAACCCTTCACTCTACTGGAAATAGGGAGCAGGGTTGTTGGTGAGCTTTAGGATGAAGATTTCCCAGTTCTTCTGTGGAGTGGACACTCCATTACAATCCCAATTAAGTTCTTTCCATCTTTTATTTCTTTTACTGGAATACAACATCATGTTAGCTCAAGATTTACGGAAATCTTTACAAAAATAGTTTTTTTCACAATTCTAAGCTACGAATTAATGATTTATTTCTTCATTCTCTGGTTTCAAACCTAAGCAAGAAAGCTCAGATTTTTCAGGCTGAAACAGGTGACAGGCTCACTATGCAATGTAGTAATATACAAAGACACTGTTTATTCTACATGGAACAGCATAGCTCAGAGATGACTGATCAGGTCCTGGGAGCAATATCTCCTCACTAATTCTGGACTCAGCCTGGGCTAATTTGCCTTTTCTTTAATCTCTAACTTTTCTGATATCTCAGCACTGCATGCTGCAGTTACATCCCCAGAAGTGCTTAGACAGTAGTCTGACATCAGTCACCTGGAACTGCATCCTTAATAGTGGATAAGAAGGGCTATGGTACAGAAATCAAGGGCTTGCTGGAGGGGAGACGTTGAGAAAAAAATGGGTAAAAAATCAGGGAAATTTTTGCCAGCAGACGTTGCCAGCAAAATAAATTCTGCTTGCCCAGCAGCAAGGGTAACTTGGGTTACATTGCCACTAAAAACCTTCAGCAGAAATGTCAATCACAATTATGATTATAATATATTTGGCATTAAAATGTCAAATGTGTCATTGATCCTCCTCTAAGAAATAACCAAGATCATGCACATTTTATGCATATTTTCTTAATCTGCGGTCAGCACAGATTTTTACAAGATGCTCCGGATGGGAATCTACATGTACAAAACCTTTCAGCAACATATGCAGCTAGGAAATGCTCATGAAGATATATTCAGACAACCTAAATCACAAAACTGTCAACATAAAGCTGCATTCTGTGTTTTTTAATCTGTAAGGAGTTATTAAAAAAAACCTAATGAGGCATTTTAATCTAGTTTTATGAAATAAAAAATGTCAAACAGTCTTGGTTCAAGTACAGTTACAAAACAAAAACCCCTCTCGAATGTTACTGAGGAAGTGGAAGAAGCCATGAATGTTTCCTTCCAGTGCTGATGGCTGCAGGAAATAACCTAATTGTTGCTCAAGGAACCCTCAAAGTGTTTTTCTCAATACCTATGCCTTGCAGGTCACTTCAGCAGTTACTATTAATTTAATAAGTGTTTCTTTATGCTTGCATTTGATTTTAAGTACAGTACTTGCCCCTGGTCTTTGAATGCTGGGTACAAAGCATTAAGATTATCTACACCATTTAAGATTATGCACACTTCAATTAGATCTCTCAGCCATTTTCCTAAGTTGCTGCCATCGCCCTAGTTCCTGCAGGCTGAAAGCTGAATGTTTTCTGTAGACCTCATTATCTTTTTTGTCACTTACTCCATAAAACTGTTCACTACGATCCCATCAATTCCTGAAAACAGTCCTTATCAACCTGCTCTTCTTACAATATTTTCCATAGCTTACATCCCTCCAGGAGAGATAGAAACAGAACTAAATCACTCCGTATCCATATGCAGTACTAAAGCCAATGGAGCCTTAATTTTTCACATGCAAGGAATATCTTTGTGCTCCATCTTTGTCACTGAGCCAGAAAAGTGCTTGAGAATATAGTTTAATTTTAAATATTTCAGTAGCTTTATTGATTTGTGAGGAGGAACTCGTATATGAAAAGTCAGGCGTGCATTAGACTTCAGTACTGCTTATTAGTTTTGGAAGCTGCTTTAAGTATCATCTCTCCTAATTCAATATCATGTATTTCATTATTTATTACTCACTTCTATGTGCAGTGAATAAGTTGTGATTTTTGAAGTCACTTGCCTCTTCTCAGCTCTCTTATTTGTGACACAGTGTTTTCTGAATTGCCATTTACTTTTAAACAACATTTCTGACCAAGTTGTTAATATTTGTGTGGGTAGGTTTCTTTATTTTGTTGGGTTTTTTACCACATATCTTATGGCTTTGTCAACTTAGTCTCAGCAGACTGATTTGGGCTTTTGTTATTTTGGGTAGTATTGAGTTATTTCTGGTCTTTTTCAAACACTGGTCTTGGACATATTCCTGAAAAATGTGAACTTGTCTGCTAATTTTACTGACTCTGAGTGGGACAAACTCATGATGGTACAGACAGCAGGGAAAATGAAAAGCATCTGTGACAGGTGACCAGAGCAATTCCACTTCGTATTCACCTGGCGATTCAGAAATTAAATTGGTGATCTGTATTGCTTTTCCTGAGGAATTATACTTCATTTCATGCTAATATAGTTTCACTATGAATTTTTAAGTACCTCCTGCAGTTAAAAGAATGTCAGCTTTAGCAAATATATATATCTATCAAGAGATGCACTAATAACCAATGCACTGTGCATCTGGGTGAAAAACAAAATAAGATTTGTTATATTCAGTCTTTCTTACAAGCAGGCTATTCAGAAATTCTCTGAAGTTGAACAGCTAAGTTTCTTAAATTAACATCAAATTTAGTTTTCACCCCTTTAAATATAACTACTAAAGAGAACTACACCTTTGAGACAACTCCTGTTATATCTTTACACTTATCCAATAAGAAAAGAGAAGGTAAACCACAAGTGACAGACTACCTCTGACAGAGCTATAGTAAAAATGAAGATACTTTTCCTAATATGCATATGGTGCTTTCACAGATAGTTCACCATTAGAAATGAATAAGGCATTCTTTTCTTTTTTTTCTTTTCTTAATTTGCTTAGTAGCAGATTCATCCAGTTTAGCAGCAGATTCATCCACTACTATTCATCAGTGGTTTTGACAGCTTTTGTTTCTACATCCCAATAGTTTACCTAATTTCCAGCTTCCTGGACTCCTGATTTTCACCTTATAGAGAAATTCATGTTACTCTGAACAGAAAAGTATGTCCCAGAGCACAGATAAGGAGTGAAGGCAGTCAGCTTGAATACAACCTCTTGACCCATTTCAAAACAAAACTCTGCAGATAGAAAGCAGGGAGGAAACCCTGTGAGGAAATTACCAACAACAAGGACTGCATGAGACACCATGAGAGAGATGGACAAGAGAATACAGGAGAGATGCTGTTCACTGCACAGAAACACACATTGTAGTGGGAAAAAAAAAGCCAACGAAAAACAATTAAACAAAGGAAAAGATCAACAGTCATAACATGCACAGACAGCATGGACAAATAAAGTGAAGAAAAGAAATTTTGGCCTAATTTTTATAATATGCTAAAGGTTGGCTTTGTGTCTACTTGGGCTGATATATGCAAACACGAGCATGTAGCCACACATGGGTTACATGTCCAGGTGTTCAATGAATGCATTTCAGAGATCTTCAACCACTAAAAAACATGTGTCACGTGGACATCACAGACTGAGAGTAGAGGATAGCATATGTTTTCCAAGACTTAAGTTTATGTGAGAAATTTTATGTCCCAATATATTTTAAAAAGTGTAAAACTTCAAATTTGATGTGATTTATATTGGTATGTCATAACATATATTGACTTGCCTAGGGTAAACCTTAAGATGACATGAATCACTCTCTAGAAGCATCTGCTACTAACTACTGTAGGCACCAGTGGGAGACTACAGTCACTGTATCAGATGCAGCCACCTACACTGCACTTGGTCAAATGAATCCCACAAAAATTATCAGACCTATACAGATATTAAAGCATGTGAGAAAACAGTGAGCCACCTAGAAGACACTTTGGCCTCCTAACCCCTGAGGATTTTAAGGTATTTGATCTCTTTAAAAGGTTAAACTAAATGGTTAGCAAATCTGACAGTGCCTTAATTCTTCAGAAATCATAGTAAAAGAAAATACAGATATCACAGAATTTTCAAGTGGTTCCATATCTTCACTGTAAATGTCTTATCATATTGCTAAGTCTTTAGATAACTGAATTTTCACTGCAATTTTTCTCAACCTTAAATGCACTTGAGATTCAAGTCAGGTGTTTCAAGACAGTCTTAACCTTGTTATTAGCACATATTTCATCATAGCATAATACTTCCATTTGTACATAAAGTATCCAAAGCAACTGATGGAGAAGCTGTTTACTTTGTCAAGTAAGAGCTGCCATTTGAGCCAGTGATTTTTTGAAGTGCCATTAAGCATGTAATGCCATCACATGCCACACCAATATAACCTCCCTCTATGACCAACAATGTCATTTACCTTAAACCTCAAGCAACAGCCATACGAAACAACGCCCACATAATTTCAACTGCTCCTTTGGGGATTTTGTACATCCATCCACACAACCAAGGCTGCAGTTGGACCAAGACCCTGCTATATCCTCACTACTGCATGGCACTTGAGCTCTCACAGTCATGAGGTAAAGCACTCACTCTCTGCTGTTCATTCTCTGCAAGTCCTGCTTGACCAAAGATAAGTGCAACACAGCTGAAATCCAACAAGAACTATATTTTAAATTACTAAATCAAGGAGAAGAGGCAACAACTTTTACCTAACCCTTTCTTCGTTAAGCTGCAGGGCTTTGCAGAGGCAGTGGGGTGAAATTGTGAGGAAAAGGACACTGGACAGACACTGCACTCAAATCTGGTGATTTTTGGTTTGGTGATTCAGAAACCATTATCTCCACTGACAACCAGCTAAATATGCAAGAGAGGCAGATAGGTAGAAGGCTTTCTCACTATTCTTTGCACAAAATGGTGCACCAGTGCTATGAAGGTTGACCTCTCCCTTTTCTCCTGCAGTACACAATATTGGCCTACAACTTGAGATTTGCAATACAAAGGCACAAAATAGCCATTCCTCTTCTGTGGCATGACCTCAACTCACCTCCTTCTCTTCTGCTCAGAAGAGGCAAGAACCAGAAGCTCAACCAGAAGCTCTTCCCTGGAGAAGATGGGATACAAAGGCTGGGTTCTCAGTAGAACAAACAGCCCAACAACTCAAAGGGCTGGAGAAAGTGGTGCCTGCCCTGGTTGATCTGTTCCTTGCCTCCCTCTGCAGCAATCCCTCTTTCCCCAGTCCTCACCTCACCACTGATCAGAGAAGGAGCAGACAGCTGCAGGACATATGTCCCTGTGTTTTGAGAGTGAAGGCAGGCATCTTTGCCCTCATGGCTGACACCCAGACCTGGTGTTAACGGAGGCTCAAGCTGCTGCTGCAGGGCACAACTGGGATTTGTCATGAGAGCCTGTTGAGAGTGTGTGAGCCACAGCTTCTAGGCATTCTTGGGAAGATTCTGAGTCTTCTCTTCTTCAGGCTAAATAATCACAACTCTCTCAAGGTCTCCTCATATGATAGATGCCCAAGTACCTTCATCTTTGCAGAGGCTTTTCTAGACTTGCTCCAATATGTCCATGTTTCCCTTGTTTAGGGAAGCCCAGTGTGGACAGACCACTGCAGATGTGCTCCAGTCAGGGCTGAGCAGTCAAGAAGACTCACTCACCTCCCCTGATCTGGTGGTAATGCTTTCCCTGGTGCAATCTGGCCTCTCCTGGCAGCCTACATTCCAAAGGTACTTTGCTGGCTCACGTTCCACTAGGTGTTCACCAGGATCCCCAGGACCTTTACTGGAATGTGGTTTTCCAGCCAAACACCACCTAGCCTGTACAGGTGAGTACCTGGGGTTTCTTCCTCCCCAAGGGCAGGACTTGGCACTTGCCTTTGCTTGGCTTTGGGAGAGTCTTCCTGGCCAAGATCTCCAGCCTTCTGACATGCCATGGAATGGCAGCAAAACCCAATGGTACATAAGGTCTATCAACAATTCATCCTGGTTTTTTCATACCTGCAAATCTGATGAGGGTCTACCCTACTCCATCATCCAAGTGATTACTAAAGAGGCTGCAGTTATTGGGCCCACCATCAACCTCTGTGGTCTAAATACAAAATAATATATTTTAAATACTTACTTTTCATATTCTAGAAATACTCTTGATTAAAAAATTAAAACTGAAAAATGCCACCACCAGTGAAATAAAACAGTCATAAAGATGCCTTTCAAGAATGACTAAGGTGCAGTTGCAAGTTAAACCTCTAAGACAGAAAATGTAAGGTATATGCCTCTATTTTCTTCTCTGACAACCAACGGATAGTAGAGGGAATATTATTCCATCAGAATGATTCCCCCATACTATTCACACAGTTATACAAAAGATATCTTCACTTAATCCAAACTAACCATGTGCAACCTCATCCTTTGCATTGTTTCTGTATATGCAGTTACTGTGCAGTATTCCAGGTTCAGATAGCCATCTTACTGTCTCATTATTTCAATGTCTGTCATTAAAAAACAGTGTTACTTGAGCCACATAATTCAAACACATGATTTCACAAATGCAAATTCACAAATCCTACAACTGCAGCTCTCTCATTGCTTCTGCACTCAGAAGCTGCCATGCATCTAAGGGCTGTAGATAAGAGAGTAGCTTTAGATTTCACTTAAGATAATCAGCCATAAATTTGTTATCGCTTCACTCCTCTTCACGAAGGCTTGAGAGCTGACAGTCTGAGGAGATGAATGGGAAGAATCCACACAACATTCAAATTTGTTCATTCAAATTAATTCAATCAAGTTATTCTCAAAGGAAGGCAAACACCTACGCAGGGATCCACTTTGGCCGAGATACACGCTCCAGTTTGAAAAAGCTCAGCATATCAGAGAAATGGCCATACCAGGTCAAAGCAAAGATGCACACTGTTGCTTCCTTCACCTCTGGGTCTGCTCTCTCCTAGGTCTCTGTGCTCCTAAATATCTGCTCTCAGTCACTGCTAGAGATATTTGCAAAGGAAATTCCCAACCTCCAGAAATTTGCATCTCAGTAATTTATTTGGATATTTCTGTTGCCTTTGGATTTAATATTCGTCACACCTTTTATTTTTCCCTTCCATGAATTTATTGAGTTCAACTACTTTTTGAAGGCAGCAATATTTGGCCCACATAATAATCCACAGGAGAGATGAACAGATTAAGCTCAGGTTGAGGAATCAGGTCTTCCATTTGATTTCGAATTTGTTGCTTTCATGTTTCATTTTATGCTGCCTAGTTTTTACTTAGAAAACAAAATGAATAAATTACTGTCTTAGTAAAAGTTCACAGGAGCTCATGACCAGTACCATTTTAACTGCGTAAACAATACAGAGTACTTGTTATCTTATTCTGGGTATTTGATAAGAAGGTCAGGATTGCAAGATCTGAGTACAGCTGCTTAGCAGCCCAAAGATTAGTCACACAATTTTGGCAGACAGTGGAAATATTCCTTCTACTAACAAAAAGGTAGATGTTCATGGGTAAATACTGGGTTTTAAACTGTTACAATCTTAGATTAATTATTAATTTTATGTAACCCACTGGCAATGTTAGAGGTGTTTTAATTACTGGAGATAGTTTAGTGGTGAACCTGGAGGTGCTGGGATAACAGCTGACTTGATGAAGAGGTCTTTTCCAACCTTCACAATTCTATGATTCTATGATACAAGTGCCTTAGGACACCTGTGTAGCAGCATGACACGGAAAATACTGTAGGACAACTGGCCTATCCACTGACCTTTTATATGCATACAAATTCAGATCTTTAAAGGCTTATGATTCATTACCAGTTCTTCCTATTCTCATGGCAGCTTCCCAAAGACAGCACAAACAAAGGGTGCAACTTGCTGGCACAGTGAGACAACTCTGGCAATTTTTAGTTGAAGCTAAATCTCTAGTCTTTAGGCAGCTTTCAATTATGAGATAGGAAATAGCATGGAATTGCTCCCAGGATAGAAATTTTATAACTGGTTCTGTAAAAGTCCATCCCCACCCTCTGGCAATAAATAAAGAACATGGCCATGTTCAGAATCCAGCCCCTTCCTTCTTGAAAATGCAAGGACACCTCTAAACTATATTAAAAATAAATAAATAAATTCTCACAGGGAAGCTTATCAGCAAAAATAACTATTTAGACATTTTAAAACTCTTCAGGTTTCATCTTGGCAATTAGATTTCACCAGAGCCAGGCAGAAATGGTCAAAAGAGAAGATGCTGTGACTCCTGCATTTCAGGATGTGTGGCTGTTACATTTATTGCTGGGAAGCCAGCAATGCTCCCAGCCCTCAGGAGCCCTGCTGTTCAGCATTCCTGGCTCTTACAAGCTCTGTCAGGCATCTGGCAATGCTTGCAGCTGACATTAATCACCAACTTTGGGGTTCACAGCTGTAACAAGCAGTTCCAGAAACTTGGTGGTGCTAGTAAGAATTTATTTCACTTAGCAACAAACGTTGGCATATGGGTGTTGCTTGTAATTTGTAAGGAGCTTTTGCCAATGCTATTAGCTTCCACAGTCAGCTAGGGTTATAGTAATGGGAGACTTAAGAAAATTTAGGACCATTTCTTTGTTGTGCCTAACAACAAAGAGTACCTTTGGCTGCAGTCACTGTGCATACAAACATTCCCAACATGTTGGCAAATTTCCTAATAATAACCAAGTGCCTGCTACTACCTACAGCTGTGGAAGCATTTGTCAGAACTTCAAAACACCACTGCTATGTCAACAACATGGACAGAGTTTAACAAGTCGTTCTTACAATGCCAGGAGATATTCTGCCAGAGCTCTGTGCTGCAGCTAAGTCCCCCAGCAGGGTATGTTAGCTCAAGCTCAGCACCACGTGAATAAAGTCACACAGATTTTAAGCAATGTGAAAATATTGAAAGCTACACCGCAGTGAATGCAGGACGCTGAGGACACAGCAGCTCTGCTTCTGAATGCTGGAAAATACATTTAATGCAGCAGAGAGACTGAGTAGAACATTTCAGTTCTGACATAATTGTCGTTAGTCATGAAGATATCTGTTTTGGGTTGTTTATTTTTAAATCTAAATTAAAAATAAAAAGCAAAATGCTCTAAGCCTTATAAATATGTTGTAGATTTGCTTCATGATGACTCAATAAAGAGATGTCCAAGGAAATACTACAGTGACATAATTTTCAAAAGTAATGTAATATAAAAAATACAGTGCAATTCAATCCCTGAATCCTGTTATATAGAAGTATATTAATCCTATAATATAGAAGCATATTTAAACATTATTCTACTACTGATCAAGAGAAGAGCCTGCCAAATCTTTCCTTAACTTCAAATTTCATTGTATCTGCTAATTCCATGGGGGAAATTTTGAAAATTTTTTATGTTTTGCATTGGCAGAAGGCAAATTTCTCTCTAAAGAATTTAAGTGAAATTATTTACTTTAACCCTTCTTAATATAAAAAAAATGTATTACACGTCATTTCCTCATTTCATTTGGAAAATGGTTAAGAATTTTCTTCTACAAGCCTTTGTTTAGCTTGGTTTAGATTTTATATATTATACACCTCTAGATATATGACATTAACACTAGTGCTTTGAGATATCTTAGAAAAAGCATGGCTAAAGTCAATTTTGATTTCCAAAAATTTAGACAGATGTTGAAGGACACAATTTTAGTGCATAACTGACTGTTTTCAATTTATTTTTCTTCATGCTTCACTGCTGACTTCATCATAAACATAAAGGGCAAATCATGCTAAACCAGTCAGATCATCCTTTTTGATAGAAAACAATCTTTGTATCTGAAGAAAAAGCAAGGAGGGTGGCATATCTTGTTTTTAACAAGGTTTTTGACACCATTTTACGATATTTTGTGAGCAGGCTAACAAACATCCTAAGCAGACTGAACCACTATCCAGTTGTTAAAAAAACAGTAGGAAAGTGAAAAAGAAAATTTGCTATGAAAATTTCATATGACATCATATGGTTTATGCTGCTTACATACAGTCTTTTCCAGCTGTGCTATCTTATGGACTGAAGGATGAAACAACATGTAAACTATTACACTTGCAGATAACAGATAAGAGAGGATCTAAGATACACAAATGCAGTTGAATAATTCAGAACAATGGTAAATGCGAAAATTACTCTGGAGAAAAGAGGATGAAATTTACTAAGATGAAATTAAAAAACCTTTATACATTTCAGAACAATGAAACCCACCAAATTAAATAATAACAAAAAAACCAGTAAAACTCCAATTTGTTAGTCTTGCATGGGGAAATTAAAATATCTGAGCATATAATAATTCACAGAGCTGAATGTGAATAAGAATGGAGTTCTGCAGGATGAAGGTCATGCTGCTTCTTATGAATGGGAGTGTTCTCTGTACTCCACCAGGAGAGAAGATTGTCCTCTACTGCTGATGTATGGCAATACAAGAGCCAAGTCTAGGAACATTTTTTGTTATGAATACCAAGAGAAGAAAGGGTCAACCATTTCTTTTCTGCTGCTTTCCAGAGCTTATGCACAAGATCAACACAAAAAGTTCAAGCAATCCAACTACTTAGAAAAAACACTTCCAGGTTGTGGTGTGTAGTCAGTATAATCTGCCCACTGCCATACAAAATTAGACCTTGTTCATCAAGCCCCATTCCAGCAATTGCAGGATACCACACAGTAAGAAGAATCTAGAGAACACGTGCTCCAATGAACCAAATCCACAGACTGTTCCCTACACACTTCATTAAGCTGAAAACTTGTGGTAAAACCCCTTTTGACTCAGCAATGATGTACCACAAAATGAGGGCATAGGAAGATAAAAAACGCTGCCAATGCCCTTGACCTACACAGAAACAGGGGATTTATCCTGTGAAATTCCTAATGACCTTTATTAGAGCTGTTGAATCTGGTGCCCCAGCAGAGGACAGGCTGCCCCAGCTCTGTGCCCCAGGTCCAGCCAGTAGCAAGGCTGGACAGGTATTCCATATACAGGGAATACACACATTATACATATATTTGTGCACATGCACACTTGTTTTCCCAGTATAAACACAGTTACAGAGCCTGCACACAGCCAACAAGTATTCCCCATCTCTCTGCCCTCACCACCTCCCTCGATGTAGGTCATCTCAGAGCTTCGCTCTTTGGATGTGTAGAAACTTTTTAAAACCTTAAAATCTAAATGCTCCATGAATACTGTACATGCATTTGGTCTTTCAACAGAAAAATAACGAGCATCAAAGCTAGCTGGAAAATACTCATGTACTTTCTCATCATCCTTTCACTAAACAAGTTATAACATTTTCCCCTCAGGAATTCCTCATTCATCTCCTTTGGGCTGTTCCTGTTTGAATGGTGTTAAACATTTTGGCCAGATTTTTGCAGAATGTTCTAATTATTTAAAGAGGTATTACCCACATCTTGTACCATGGTACTTGATCCAATCAAGAACCCCTTGCCATGACCAAACTTAATTGTGTTTGTATACACATCATACTGGTGTTTTATAGTCACAGGTGACTCAAGCCCTATGTCTATGGCAGAAATTTTTGTTACCAGTTCTGAAACACACAATTCTGCACAATGAATCCTTCCTGCACAACTGCTCCTTTCCAAAGTACTTCTTGCCTCTGTAATTCAGCAAGAAAGCCCTTTTCAGTAATACAACATGTGTGAACAGAGGGGAGGTAGAATATTGATATTCATTGCTATTATGGAGGACTAAATTTATAGGGATGGTCTAAGTAATAGTTTATTTTGGGGGTATTCTGATGTAAATCAGAATACTTATCTTTGCTATTTAGTAATGGCCATAAATACAGCAATGGACCATTACAATTGATGTGCCCTTTTTAATTTTTATTTATATAAGTTATACAAATTTCTATAATATATATTATACTTATATTTTATAAGTTTAACTTCATTAATATGCACTTAATCATGGTTGTAGGTAAGATTTCTTGACTTTACCTGACTTAAAAAAAAAAGGACTATTTTATCCCTCAACTTAACTGAAACACTGGGATTTTACAGAAATACTAAAAAAAAATGTTACTTGTGGAGCCATTTGGGGTTTTAATTCCCAAATATTTTCATTTTACTTTTTATACATCTTTCTAATTTTGTAGAATAACCTTGTTTGGAAGGAACTATAAAAATCTGGTTCCAACCCACACTCCCACAGCCAGAGATGCCACCCACTAGACCATGTTGCTCAAAGCCCCACCCAGTCTGGCCTTGAACACTCCCAGAGATAGAGCTCCTGTGGGCAACCCACTCTAGTGCTTTACCATCTTCAGGGTGAGTATTTTCTTCCTAACATCTAATCCAAATCTTTTCCCTTTTAGTCTAAAACTGTTATCTCTGTGTGCCCATGTAAAAAGTCACTCTCCTCCCCCTTGTGCTTCATGTCTGGAAGACTGCAAAGACATCTCACTGGATCTCAGATTCTCCTGGCTATACTCTTTCAGCCTGTGTTCACAGGAGAGCTGTTCCAGCCTCCTGATCATCTTTATGGCCCTCTTCTGGACCTGCTCCCACAGGTCCACAATTTGCCTGCTAATAATTTCCTTCAGCTGTGTAACCACAAGCAGTAGTCATTGAAGACTACAGAAGATACAACACAGAAAAAGATAAATTATTTTTATACTAATTAATTACAAGTGACCAATTAGAGGATCCATCAATTTCATTTTGTGGCACCAAATCAAATGGCCCATGTGTAAAATGAGAAGTGCTTCTTGCGGGGGCAGATATAGAACTAGGCCATTAGGATATAATCTGTCCATGCACAAGTTCTAGTGAGGATAAAGAGAAATCTGTCTAGCATTCAGTAGCAAAATCTGTCCTAAATTTGCCTAATTGCTTCATAAGTGCTATTGAGACAGGAAATGTAGCTGCTACTGCAGTTGTAAAACGAAAGGCAGAGAAGGAAGATGGTTATTGAGTCTATTTTTAAGTATGAAAAAGGCACTCGCGTAGTACAATGAGTCAGACACACCAGAATGGAAATGCGAATAGTGCAGCGAAAGAACTGGCTTGTGCTACATTTTAAGATGATGACCACCCCAGCCCTATGGATTATAATAACACAATGGATAAATAGGTAATAAGGCTTAAAGGCTAGTAGAAGCACCCCACAGATAATATTTAATGTGTAAAATATGCTTTTGAGAATTTTATATTACATTGCAGTTTTAGAACCAGAGGGCTACAGTCCTGTGTGTTCACGTACCTTAAAGACTACCAGTACTTTCCTGAGGTCCTATTAGCTGGAGAAACAACTGAATGTACTGACAGTGGCCATTCTAAATAAAAACTATACGCTCTTTTATGTCCTATTACAGTGACAGAATTTTTTAAAGGTAATCCTTCAAGAGCCACATAGCCTCAGAAGAATAAAAATTATCTTTTTTCTTTACTCCCATCAGGAGAAAAATCACTGTAAGGTATATCAGGATCTGGCAAACCACTGGTATAATGGTAGTTCTGAACTCATAGAAACATTAAGGTTGGAAAAGACCTCTAAGATCATCAATTCCACCTGTTAACCTAGCACGATCACCATGTTCACCACTAAACCATGTCCCCAAGGGCCGTACCCACACATCTCTTGACCAGTTCCAGAGATGGTGATTCCACTACTTCCCTGGACAGTCTGTTCCAGTGCCTGACCACCCTTTCAGTGAAGAAATTTTTCCAATATCCAATTAAAGCTTCTCTGTCACAACCTGACACCATTTCCTTGTGTGCTGTTGCTTGTTACCTGGAGAAGGGACAGGCCCCCACCTGGCCACCACCTCCTCTCAGGTAGTTGCAGAGACTGATAAGATGCCGCCTCACTGTCTTTTCCTGCAGGTTAAACAGCCCCAGCTCCCTCAGCCACTCCTCATGAGACTTGTTCTCCAGATCCTTCACCACCTCCACTGCCCTTCTCTGGACACGTTTCAGCATCCCAATGTCTTTGTTGTTGTGAGGGGCCCAAATTGAACAGGATTTGAGGTGCAGCTTCCGCAGTGCTGAATACAGAGGGACAAGAAAATTAATAATGATGCTGAGGGAGATAAAGATTAAAATAGGGAGTTCAAAAGTGAGCAAGTTGCAACTGAATCTGTAGAGGGCCTACCAGTTTCCCTCAAAAAAATTTGAAGAGTAGCACTTGGCAGTTTTATATTAAAATGTTATATTCACAATAACAGATGACTAAAAGAAGACATGTTAATGAACACACATTTCCATCTCTTTTTACTTTTCTTCATGACGTTTAATGTTTATATGATGGTAATAACTGGAAAACAAGTTTTTCAAAAAGCAGAGGAATAGATTAAAAGGTCACACATCCTCCTCTCACACTGATAAAAAGCTTGTATCAATCATTATTAGCTGAAATTGTGACCCAATTAATCTAGTACACCAAGCTATGATGGCAGAAGTGACTGATGAACTTTGCCACAGAGCCAATCCCCCCCAAAATGGATGGATGGGCATGGCACTGATGCAATACCAGTGAAGTGTGTCCAACTGCAATTCGGAGGGACATTTAAACAAAGAGAAACTATCTCTAAAGACAGGCTACAGTCTCTCTGTGGCTATAGCAAAATCCTTCCCATGATTTACAAGGGATGAATCTTGAATGGCATTAAAAAAGAGTATTTATCTTTAAAAGAAGTATTACCTAAAAGAAGCCATTTTAGCAGGTGACCTATTGTAAATTGTCTACCACTGCAGATGAGAGGTAAACAAATCATGTTTATCAATAATAAATCATCAGTAATTTTTATAGTACTACCAATATCAAGCATCAAAAAAACCCACTTCTTCAATTAAAATAACACTAAAAAGCAAACAGAGAGACATATATTTTTTCACTAGTTCTATAAGGCTCATAGTTTAACTTGACCTACTTATTTAAGAGGAAAAAAAAATCCCAAGAATTTATTTTTGCAGGGAGGATGGAGATTCATTGTATAACAACAACAATGCAGGAATCATGGTGTTAAGTAAAACTCTCAATATCACAAATGTCACAACTAAATCCTGAGGATTGACAGCTCAGTCCATGCCTCCAAGGCCAGTAGTAGCTAACAATGAGGGGTTGAAAATGAGGGAGTTTGGGTACAAATGAGGATATGATGGCATGTACCCACCAACCAGCTTGCGGGTGATGACTCAACTAAGTTTGTTAATCACTTACTAATAATAAGTCCCTAATTAACAAGCCAGTGTGAATGTGAATTTTGGCTTTTCACCAGCCACCAAATTACAAACCTAATGTCTATGTTTCAATAATTTTAAAAAATTTCAAGTGTGTTGAGTTTCTTTCCTCTTAGCTAAATAATAAAATTTAATTGCAAGTTAATGCCTATCTTTTAAATAATTAACCTAGATTTCAGAGAGGTATCTTACTGAAATAAAAGAACATCCCTCCACAAACAGTATCCTGTTTGTGAGCTCACCGAACCAATAGGTTGAATCCTGCAGGGTTGGCAGCTGAGAAAGTCTGCTTTCTTCACACCTCCCCCAAAGCCTGCATCAGTGGCTCTTTCAGATTCAACCACAAATTATTGTCATTTCAAAGCAATTCTAAGTCCTGCAGAATATGTTGAGGTTGCAAGAAATCACAGCAAAATGGAAGATCCTCAGTCAGGAACAATTCTGTTTTTCCTACTTTGCAGTGTTTTCAGAAATGCTTTTGGGAGACCCAGGAAAAACAGAAATGGATGCCTTCAGACTAGCAGTTGCTAATCCTGTTGTGCCAGTACGTGGCACAGAACACATAAATGGCCTTTGGCTTTCAGCAGGCAGCATGTGAGAAGAGTCAGGCGCCTCAGGGAGCCGATTTGTTTAACGGTCAGTAGCCAGAGGGAAATGACAAGCAGGAAAAGCAGGTATGCAACTTTGCCCTCCTGCCCAGATTATAGCTATCCCCTGTAAGGACAGCCTAGAACTCAGAATTCCCAGGATGTACACCCCTCTTTAATACCAAGCATTCTCCTCTTCCCCTCACGCCATCTGGGCTATCACTGTAATGAGAAGACCACAACTACATTATTGTAAATGCAGGTCCACTGACGAGTGGAGAAAATGACTCCATGTTCTCAGAAGGCTAATTTATTACTTTATTATATCATATTATTTTAAAGAATACTATACTATACTAAAAAATACAGAAAAGCTACTTACTGAATGTTAAAAAGATAATATTGAAAACTTGTGACTCTTTCCAGAGTCCTGACACAGCTTGGCCCCAAGTGGCCAGTGAGTCAAATCACACTGGAATCCAATGAAGCAAACACCTTTGGGTAAACAATCTCCAAACACATTCCACACGAGCACAACACAGGAGAAGCAAATGAGATCAGAACTGTTTTCATTTTCTCTGAGGCTTCTCTTGCTGCCTTTCAGCTTCCCAAGAGAAAAACTCTGGGTGAAGGAATTTTTTCAGAGAATGTGAATGCCACACTACATCAAGGAAGGGTGCACTGCAGCAAAAAAGGTCATCACAAGCCATGCAAGGCTTCATACCTCCCTTTCTTTGCCCACTCTGCTCCTCTTTTTGTATCTTGGAAGAAATTTTGGAAGCCACAATTAGATGACACACTGATGGACATCAGTGGTGGACACTTTCACAGCTTCACAACTTCTAGTCACAGCTGTCGGGACATTTATGCCAAAAGTCAGGTTTAAGCAGGAGCCACATGTGACAACTCTCAGGTTACAGAGGTCCAGGCCTGTGTACAAGCAGAAGCACTGGTGCCAGAAATAAGTAGGGACACACCAACTAACTGCATATAGAGAGCCTTTGAAAATTCAGCTTCTAAAGCTTTTGTTTTAGGTGCTCAAAGCCTTCCTATATCCAACATGAGAAGCACATGCTATGCCATGTTTGAATTATCCCACAAAATTGTTATAACACGTTGTTTCATATCATCATTGTGTTTCTGCTGCCTTGGAGAGTCTATCAGTTAACTGGTTATGTCAAGGAGAGAGGTTTGGCTGCTAGCTCGCCACTTGTTTTGCAATGAGCCTTCTGCAGCAGCCAGCTGTGATCTTGAAACTAGAACCATGAATTCATGTGGTGATTAAGAAGATTGAGGAAAATCGCAACAGTATACTCAGCAGAACATACACTAATACATCTTCCACAGGAGGATTTCAGTCATGACTACCATCCTCTCCTTTGGCTGAGAGAAGTTGGGGAGGAAAACAAAGAACAACACTTGCTTGGAAAAAAAATTACCTGATATTTCTAATATCACTAGAATTAAGTTTAAGCTTCTTCTTGTCACCTTATTTCTTAGGTACTACTAGAAAAACCCCTAGAGAGTCTAACTTAATAGACTTAGAACAGATCCATATAGATATGTGTACTGTCAGTACAAAAGCTACAGACAACGCCACCTGAAAAATATGTCTAGAAGAAAGCTGAAATTTTCCACCTACTGAAGGAATGAGACAATAAATGAGACACAGGAGGAAGAAATTAAATGATAACTCAAGAAAACCAGGATAGTATAAGAAAAATACTAGCTGGTTTAACAAATTCTGTGCAAGAGTGAAGATGGAGTAAAGAACCTGTTGTTTTGCTGAGAGGGATTTGTTTATATTTCCTTGATGTGAATGGAACTTCATACAGCACACAAAGCCGAAATTGTTTGGGAGATAATCAGAAAAATTAATTCCTGGAGAATATAAAACAGTGATTGCAGACTTCCTGTTAAATGAGGCCAGAGGTTTAAAAAAGTATTTTTCCATGATGGAAAAGAATAAAATCGTTATGTATATGCATCTACAAAAGGAAAAGAAGCTCAGAAAGAGTCTTTAAATGTGAAGGAATAAGAAGGAATGAATTCAGGTACTGGAGAACAGTGTAAGAGAAGCAAGTCAGAGAATCTTACACTGGGCTGGAAGGGATGTCAGCTCTCCTGGCAGACAAAGTGCTCTATCTCCTTAGACAGTCTGACAAATCATAAAGTTGGCAGGTTATTCCCTCCTCACTGCAGCGGAGGAAAGATCCTGCTTCTGCTCTTCCTCCTGACAGTCAGTTCCTTCATGCTTGAAGCCTCTCTGCCTTCCTCCTTCTGACTCTTCCTTGAACAGCTTCAGGTCTTAAGACCTTTCTTTGAAGGTCAACCTTTCTGGATCAAAAATTATTCTCATGTCTCACCTCTGAATACGAAACCTTTGAGTGTCATGCTCAGTTGTGGACTCAGATCATGCAGGATTGAGCGCCTATCCTATTACCACATTTCCCCTTGTACTTTTGCTGTTGGTCAGAGAGCTGAGCTAATTCTCTGGGATTTATGACGTTGTTTCCTTTACAAGGGTAATGACAGGGTCAAAATTCAAACATTTCTTGGTGGTTCAAGCTGTACTAATTAGCTGAACACAGAATAAGAGAGCTGAAAGTGGTCACGAACTTATTATGTTTCTGGACCCCTCGAGGATATTCTTGCATATTTCTTCAAAAGCCAGCATGTTTCTTGATGCTTGTTGGCATTTTTGTTTCCAGTTTTAAGTGCTTCACATTCCAGAATTGCCTTTCATGGCAGAGAAATTGGCAAACCAGACTTCTCAGTGGCCTCTTCTCAATAAGCAAAGCTAATTCAGAGGGACAGGGAGTGGAATTCTGGAATTCTGTCTTTGTCTGAGTATAGGATTATCACTTAAACTATTCCATAGCCTTTGAACACAGATCATACACATTAAATCAACAGAAAGCACTAGGTAAAGATGGCTGGTAAGCAAATTAAACCTCAAAATTAGAACTAATAAGCAAAATCTCAACAAAATGAAGCAGTAGCTTGCAACTAAATCAGGAATTCAATTGAAAAATGGGCAAGCTATCAAATTGTCAGGCAAAAATAATCACTTGCGCAAACATAAAACAGGAAATTAATATTTTGGCTGAAAAACACATTGGTAAAGCTTAGGGAATAACACTTTAATGAAGCTGTGGACCAAAGACTGTGTGTCCAGAGATGAGTACGAGAAAGGACCAGAGGTCCAGAAAAAAAAACTTTAACAAAAAATTGGGCTTTAATCTTGCTGGAAATAGGGGATCTAATAGGAGTGTTTAATATAAAAGCCTCCTTTCATAAAGGCTACAAGAATAATCTTAACTCTTTTTCAAAAAGAAGGCAATAACTAGTTTAGCTTGCAACAAGAAAGATTCTGGTTAGACATGATGAAAAAACCCTGGTAGTTAAGCACTGGAGAAGGCTGGTTGCACAATCACCATTTCAGAAAGCTTTAAAATCAGATTAGTAGAACTTTTCCAATAATAATGCAGATAGAATTTCTTTAACTTAAAGTCTTTTTCAGCTAGGATTGCTATAGTGACAAGATAATGATTACAGATTTTTTTTTTCCTCTATTATGATTATAAGGTTACAGAAATAAAATTAAATTTTATTAAATAGTGAATATTCCACTGGTATATAATCCCAGCATATTGAAAAATTAATCAGAAACTGAAGTGCCCAGACACCATAAAAATCTTGGAGTTTTATGATGAAGTGAATCCTGTAACTACCTCTTTGAGGCCTATGCCTCTAAGTTCAGGTTGATCACTAACCCAGTCTGAAAATATTGTTATATATCTATACTCTAATTAATGTCCCATACAGACTACCATAAGCCCTTCCTTAGAGCTGAGAAGCAAACATTGTACTATCTTTAGGAAGAAAAGAAATGGAGAAAGTGTCAAATGAATAGAAACAACCATACTACGTATGCATAGGAAGTCGAATAAAATAATTTCAACTGATTGCACTCTATGCATGATGTAAAGTAGAAAGAGCACCAACAAACCCCCCTCAATTGCCTACTTTTCCACTTCAGTATATCATCAGAAGTCCAGAGGAATCCATCTCTTAAAAATCATCTCTTAAAATTTAAATACCAGATAAACAAAGATTTATATTTTCATCACTTCTATTTCTAATGATAATAATTTTGACAGCATAGAGGAAGCAAGATGGAAGTTTATAAGTTCAATTACTTTCTATAAACATATATATATTCTGTTTCCTCAGCAGTGAATGCCCACACTGAATACAGTTTACAATCTATCTTTGGCAGTGCTTTGGCATCATTCAACTAATTATGTGTTATCTATATTTTATTTCCGTATCACGTGGTAAGCCAAACTACTTCTAAAGGAACTGAATCTTTACAAAAACACAGCAAATATAAACTAAAAAAAAAGTTGTTTATGATGAATAGGAACAGAAAAGTCTGAAAAATTGTTTTAATCTGCAAGTGGCAAAATCATGGTATGGCAGATGACAGCTACCTGATTTTATAGAAGCACTTCTGCATCTTAGCAAATTAAAGGCACATTCTCTTGGGACAGAAGCAGAACAGCAGATTTGGATTTTTGGTTTGTTTGGGGTTTTGTTTAGTTGGTTGGTTTGATTTTTTTTTTTTACTTATTTATTGCATTTGTTTTGGTTTTATGATTTTAAAAAGTTAGTTTCCAATCCCAACTGAAACATCACACAAGGATGATATTAAGGTCAGACATGCTGTCATCAGTTTAAAGTATCTTGTGAGCAGTAACTGGTTAGGCTTTAATTGAATATACAAAATAGGTTAGAAAAAGAAAAGATTGTGCCAAATATTTTCTTCAGCTTTCATGTTTTTGAATCTGAATTTCTTTTTAAGCAAGAGGAATAATAAAGAAGATTGCTACCAATATGGCTTTGATGTGATTGGTAGTCACCGCAGATACACTCAACAAAATGTCCTAATTGCTGCATATTTGTTCAAATACATTACTCGACATAATTGGTCTTACAGAACATATTTATCCAAATGTGGAAAAAGACAGATTTTCTTTAATATGTTTTCATCTGATGCTGTGAGGGAAGTTATTTTTTTAAGTGGTTTGGAAATAACATGCATGTTTTACTTTCCCATCTGCCTGCGGGAGTGAGTTGGCATTTGCTCTGCTGGGGAGTCTGTGGTAGCCTACTGAGCTGCCATCAGGACTGCATGGGATGCTGTGTCACGTCAGGCCAATAGGAAAGGCAAATAGATTTTTAATTAAAAATAGCAAACCCATATAATACTTATATAAATGTGTGCAAAATTAATAAACACATACACAAAGAAATAATCCATTGAGGTACAGTCAGGACTTTTTTGGTGTTTCTGAAAAGGGAAGGATAGGACTTTTTACTTTCCCTATCCACCTATTTGCCCATGTTTGTTTTTTAAGTAAATTTTCACTAAAACTAGCAGATAAAAAGTAATGTTGCCTGTCAATTAAGGCTGAGGAAGTACAGTGTCCATAAACCCCAAAATGCATTTAGCCCCCTTAGGGGGAAGTATTTTGTGATTCAATTTCATTAATGCCTGTAATGTGCTTGTTATTTTCAACAAGCAATAGCAAAATATATGTTGCTTCACAACATGCTACATTTCACAAGACCTCCTATTCCTTGCCATAAAACTCTCTAACTCAACTGTTATATTTAACTTTCAGGCATCTTATGATTTGGGAATTTTTTCTGCCAAAAATGACTGCCAAAGTAACGCTAAAGGCTTTGCTTTAGCCTGCAAGCTTCATGCATATGGGACGCATATTGCTTTTGATGCTTGTCTAAGACAGATCCTTCTGTGTGTTGTCATTAGCTACTGCTGAAGCAAAATAAATGTCTGCAGAAGCTATGTATACATATATAGACATAACACACACACAGAGTCCAACACAGCAATTGGTAAACACCAATCCCTGATCATTAAAGTGCAAGACTGAGCACTGAAGATCAACATATGCCAGCACTTTGTGCTACATCATGACTACTACGCCATGCACACTCAGTGTGCTGATGGAGTCTGTGCCTCCTGTGATACCTGTCCCTGGTAAGATTGAAGAAAAAAATTATTGTGTGCTATTTTTCCTGTAAATTTCTACTCATATTATGTATCCTTCATAATTTAAACAAGGGCGTTACCGGTGACTTCAAAAACGAAATGGACAAAATGTGGTCTTGTAAACTTGATTTTACAGTAAAATAATGCAATATTCACTTATCTCTATGGTATTAAAGTTCTAATGGATTTCTATTGAAATTACATTTACACACAATCAATCATGACAGACAAATATCTTTACACAAGACTGAAAATTTAAATAAGCAATATGCAGACTGAGGCAGAGTATCTGTCTCCGGAAGTCTCGCCTTTTCACTGCAGCAGATTTCAAGACAATTTCAGAAAGACTGAAAGACCTTGACTGAAGATTAATGATAAGTAGCACTAACAGAGCAGCTGCTTCTGCTGCCTTCTGCTTCTGTGATGAGAACAAAAGAGATTAGAAAACCATTACGACGTGATTTCCCTGACAAGTGCACCCCTGTACCTGTATACACTGTGACCTTTGATAAAGAAACAATTAATTCATTGGAGTCATCCAGAACGTTCCCCAGACATCCAAGCTGTTCAATTCTGTATCTGGACAGGAGCTCTTCCCCCAGGTTGAACAAGCAGAGGGCAGACCCTCTCCCACAGTGATAGGGGTACAGGGCATACGGTGCTGCTTCCAGAACACCACTGGACAAATCTGCGTCATGTCCTCTTGGAGGAAGTGCTTTTAGTAAGAACTCAAAAGAAGGAGCAGCAAAAGCTACACAACCCTCATCAGAAGTTGGGAAGGTGTGTGAAAAGGGTGAGCTGTTACTACAACACTTCAGACTCTGAAGTAATATTCTGTTCAACATTTAATTACTATCTTATTAACTGGGTGTAGAGCAGTAATTTCAGAGGCATATAATCACAGAATGGTTTAGATTAGAAGGCACCTAAAAGATCATCTAGTCCCAACCCCTCTGCCATGCATACATGTAATGGTTCAGGAAAGGTTTTCTCCAATTTAGTACTCCCACTAAAAAGACCACAAGCTGCTTACTTCCCTGCCCATCCAACTGAAAGCACAAAAGGTAGAGAGCTAAGAACGATTTACTGGAAACAACAATGAGATAAGAAAACAATTTAATAACAAAAGCTGCAAAACATAATAAAAGACAAACGTAAAATAAAACAACACTGGACTATTTCGCCCACAAGGTTTTCTCCCTCTGAAAGGAACACACTTCTTTCTCCCTGGAAGCCAAAGAGCAGAGTGTCCCTTTTGTCTGCCCCTGGCAATGACATGAGGTAGTATCCAATAGCCCTCATGTATTGGCCATGCCTCCTCTCAGCTACTGGAAGATATTAACCCTGTCCTTGGGTAAAACCAGGACACCAGGGACACCTTCCATTAGATCAGTTTACTCAGTGCCCTCATGGCCTTAAACTCTTCCAGGGATGGGGCATCCACAACTGCCCCAGGCAATCTGTCCCAACGCCTCACCACCCTCACAGTACAGAATTTCTTCCTGATGTCTAATCTAAACCACCTACTTTCAACCTTTGGAGGTTTATTTATTCCTTTCCTAAATATTTTTATCTCAAGATTATCCTAATTCAGTGTGTGCATTTTCTTATTTCCTATAAACTTTTTGAAAGCTGATTGATTAAGCAACAATGATTTTAACTCCTTTTTAATCATAAACATTATACTTGTCATTTAATGACAACCGTTTCACTTGTGGTAAAGAGCTTGCTGGAAGGATCTTATTTTCCCCTATTCCTTCTCCCACTCAAGCTGTTTCTTTACAATACCCCCTCCTTGTTTTCCAAGGCCAGCCATGATTAGGTTTTGCTTACTGTAACAGATTTTGATAAGTCAACAGAGAAACAATGAGGGCATTGCTATGCCCTGTTGCTATTCACATGTTGTTTTTGAAGGGCCTGAATCAATCTAGCCTGTTAAGGATTTTAAAGCACTCTTCCTAAGCTCATCTTAGTGCTTAATTCAGAATCTTTATTTCAATGCAACCAAGCCTGTAGAGATAGAAACTAAAATAAAGATTAAATATATTCACTTATCTGAATTTTCTTCTGTGTAGATACTGAAATATAGTATCTCTACTCATTTTTGATGCTGTCAAAAATGGCTATGTGCTCAAAAATATTTTACTACTATACCATTGCAAATACGTCCTACAAACTTAAATACTCATGGTGCAACTTGCAGCCTTTCTATCTTGGGGACATTTGTACTTCATTCTCAGCAGATAATATCTAGATCTTTATGAATAAATAATTCAAGATTTCTAACCAGTTATACAGTATTTCTCTGTTCTTTGAAAACAATCATACCCTTGCAGAAAAGACAGCTGAAGGTATCCTGAGCTGAATAGTTGTTTTTTTTTCAAGCATTTGTATCTAATTTTTATTTTGTTAAATTTACTTTCCAGACAATGTGTACTTGTATTTCTCTTTATACTTTAAAGGGCCTAACTTAACATCTTTCTTTGTATGCACTTATAAGGCAACAGATTAATTATCTCTTAATAGGTACACTGATAAAGCAGGTACTTCATTGTACTTTACACTACTTTACTCCTACAGAAGATCACAGGAAAAATATACAGGATTTTTAAACTGACTTAAAGAATACATGACAGTCTTGGTCATAATATCATTGAGTAGAGAACAAGACAAACTCTCCAGCTTCAGAAACCAAAATCTTTTTAGTTTCCTTTGAATTGTTTTCTGAAGCAGCATAAAGATTTTCAATTGTTAAAAATACTTTATTCAGCATGAAAGGAAATTTCTTAATTCACATTCTCTTTTCCTGAAGTACTGCACATCATTGAGAAGTGCATACTCAAGAAAATCACCTGATAAGTTTAGACAAGAATACTAGGAATAGACATGCAAACAGATATCTGTCTTTCTGCTTCTAAGTTATTTTTGGGATTTTTAGGCAGCAAAAATATCATATATATGCTGCAAAAAGAACAGTTCTGGTAATTCCCTAGGATGTGACAAAACTCAGCATTTTCACATCACAAAGACAAAGAAATATCTGGTTTTTACTGGGAGCAATGGCTGTCCAAAGACCACTGAGGAAATTTTCTGGAAGCCACCTCAGAAAATGGTGAAGTCTGAAGAACATACTTTTGCTAAAGCACAATTCATACTTTCTTTGTATCAAATGGCTTGTGATAGACAGAGTACTTGCGTTTCAAAACAAGACCAGCAAAACCCAAAATTCCTACTTGCTTTTACTTCACTGCGATGAAAATGTAATTTATAAGAAGCAACTGTCATGAGGAGTTAGATATATTCATCATTGGAAGGTTTGGGGAGATGAGGTGAGGAAGGAGAACAATTCTGGCCCATTTAGAGATACCTTCTATCAAAAGAAGAAGCAAGGCAAAACATTGCATTAGTTACCTTTATGCAACTGAAAGGTTTTATATTTGCCTAGCATTTGTTTGATGATATATATATGCATGTACATACACACACATATAGATATATATGCAGCATGGTAGCATTATCAGATATAAAGACACAAACACTTATAAATGGCCAAAGTTTCTCATTCCCTGTTCCACTGCAGATGCTCAAAAATCTCCCAAAACTGATATATGTCAAAGGTTGCCAAATCTTTTTTCTGCCTAAGCAGACTATTTTAAACCTTCTACTGAAAAACTTAAGTCTCCATTAAACACCCTCCTTGCTGTTAGAACACTTAAGAGATGCAAGTACACGGACTGTAAAAAAATATACAGCTTTTTCATAGCTTTTGCATTGCAGTATTACACCCATGACTTTGAAACAGAAGTATATTTCAATTTTAAGTAAGATATAATGGAATTGCTGTGATGCTAAAGTGAAAATTAAGTGTGGAAAGAGATAGCAGAATATAATGTGATTGGATTGAAAAAAAAAAAAAAAACTGAGCAAGGACTTATATTTACACTACCATTGGTAAGGCAGATTTAAATCTGATTCATGTGCATGTTTGTGTGGAATATCCCCTCTCAGATGCACAAAACCATGAGCTGTACCCTAACAGACATAACCCATTACCCTAGGTATGGGCAGCATGCACAAGAGTACAGAACCAAGAGCTGTTGGCTCAGTTCCTGCTCAGGTCCCCAGCATATTGAAACACTTCTGGCACAACACTGAGCTCATTTTTGAGCTGCTTCTCAATAGGAAATAATTTGTGGGAGAAGCTGCATGATGACATTCAGCAAATGAGCAGCTCTGCTACTCCCTGCTCTAGAATGACCTTTGTCAGTATATTCCTAGGACTTTCAGACCTCCAAGATGGCAAGGCTAAAGAGAATCTTGAAAAGAAGGTGGAGGAATCAAGGTGCAGAAGGATATCACAAAGTTTTCTAACCTCTTTTTGTCCTTCCATGAAGGAAGAACAGAACAGTCAAGCTTACTAATAAAATGCAACTAACCCAACAAAACAAAACAGAAAGAGCAGATACTGTGGCTCAGTAGAATCCATGGTTGGGAAAATCTTACTGACAGAAAGATGAGCTGCCAGGACACAGCTGGTGTGGAGAGAAAACAGCTTTGGAAGGGCAGGTCTCCAGGGGAATATCCACAGGGAACTTTATGCAACATGGAGTTACAGTCTTCTGGATGAATTGTCTGTAATATCTCAGGGGACAAAACCAGCAGTCATAAAATATCCCTCCAGTCTACTGGTGAATTTACTATTATGCCATTTTTTATTAGCCAATTTTACTTCTCTCTTTAATACTTCATTTAGGCAAATCCAGATTCTTTGTTTTCTTTAGCCATCTCTGCTAAAGGGTAGCTAATGATGAAAGCATTACTCTGTTCTATTCCTCTGGGTTGGAGTCATACTGCAATTACCTTTGTCTTTATTTCTCTGAGCTAGTGTATTTCTGCAAAATACAGTCATCAAAATTGTTGTTGATGTAAAATGAAATTGTTTAATTATTAAGGATACTTTTAAGCAATTCAGCATCTATTATCATTGATACAACATTTTTATCCCTTGCTTTCAGTCATGGATTACAGATCCACGGAGCTTTTAGATACAAAGCCTCAAGTAGTTTAACACCTTTTCACCTGCCAGCAATTTTAGACATTTCATGTAGGCTGCAGGGATGCACAGAAAAGTTATGCACTTTTCTGAGAAGATAATTTTGCTGCAAATACACTTTCCATTCAGGGAGACTTCCAAGTCCAAACCTGAGTGGTTTCCATTGCTCTGGAAGGACCAGGCTGAGTTGGTTGGGCTGGATGACTGCAAGTCAGGCAGCAGTTCTAAGTGTAGCCATTACCTGAATAAACAGAAAAGACTACTATGCACCTACCCCTTAAGCTAAAACAGCATCTGAAACCTGAATAGAAATGTTTCTATTTCATTTTAAGTCACTACTAATAGTATGGTACTCTTGACAGCTGATCAGAACAAATCACTCTCTAGGACACCAACAGCAAGGTTGTAAATAAAAGCAAACACCAGACATATTAATAAGTGTCATCCTAACTCTATTAACTGAAAGAAGGAAGTTTCTGAAGTGACAGTAACAAAGTAGTGTTAAAGAGATCATCTCCCAAATTTTTCTACACTGATAAGAGGAAACCCACTGCAAATTGTACTTCAACATTCCATCTGCTTCACATGGAGTTTTCTGTGCTCAAGGTCAAAATTAAAGTTTTATTCAATTTCTAAACTGAGGACATGGCATGAGATAAATAATGATTCATTTTAAGTTCTTATAACTACTCCATGTTCAAAAACCACCTCCCAATTAACAACATTTCTTGTTAATGTGTCAGATTTTATTCAATATTTAATCTGAGAAAAACCCCAAATTTCCTAAATATTATTTTCCTTTCAGAAAGGAAAGCTTTATTCCTCTCTTAAGCATTTAAAATTTATATTTATGTTTCAAATAAATATTCTTTTTAAAAAAAACTTCGAGTGATTGCTTGTATTTGTATTTTGAATCAATTAATTGTTTCCAGCATTAAATACAAATAAAAAACTTAAAGCTGCAGGAATAGGCACTGGACCTAGGCAGCAATACCCAACTATGTAACAAGAGGGAATCAGGTTGGGGGTTTGGAGGGAGGTGGCTGCTGGTGGGGTTATGGGTGCTGTTTTCTAGGTCACAGTTTAAAAGACTGTGAGGGGTTCTGAAAAAGTTCTTCAGTTAAGAGGCTGGTATTTTGTGATAAAATCAAGCACTGTTGCCTTGTCTTATACAGGACAGTTGTTTTCTTTCAGTTGACATTAATTGGTGGAGTTGTCCAATTTCTTTGTTTACAGCAAATAAAAGACACCTTGAGTTTCAAGCCTGGATGGCTGTGGCTTGGTTGACATAGGACTCCAATTTTAAGAGCAGTAATTTTCCATTTTACTTGATGTTTGTTTGCAGAATTGTAGAAAGGAAACTTCAACTTTATTAATTGGTTGGGATGAAAGGAATTCTAGTACAGACTATATAATTGTGTTTACAATAAGGAAAATGTAATCTGAAAGAGGACTCAATAGAATATGCCACTTAAATGTCAAACAAGAGAGTGAAAATAAATGAAAATTTCTGAAGAAACTGGGCTGCAGGAAAGGTGGACTTTAGAGAATAAGTGCAACAAAGGAAAACAAAAACGAGGGGAACATCTCTCCTACAATGAAAGGCAGACAGAACTGGGACTGTTCAACCTGGAAAAGAGAAGGCTAGGGGAGGAACTTATGACTGTGTAGAAATACCTCATGAAAAGGAACAAAGAAAGAAGAAGAAGCAGCTCACTGTTCCCAGTGGTGCCCAGCGTCAGCACAAGGGCCAATCTACACAAATGGAAACACAGCAGGGACCATGTGAACACCAAGAAACACTTCTCTTTCTTTACTATGGGGATGGATGTCCAAAAGCTGTCAGGACATGGTCCTGGATGACCAGCTCTGTGTGACCCTGCCTGAGCAGATGGATTGAACTGGACAATCTACAGAGGTGCCTTTCAGCCTCGGCTACTCTGTGAATCCCACGAAAGTGATTGGAGTGACATGATAACTACAGAAACAAGTCAGAACTTACCAGCCCATACCAAAGGGAAGGCTAATTAGTGAACTGGTCTCAATTTTTAAATCAGTAGATGCATTCTTAAAACAGAAGCTATAGATGTTTTCAAAGCATTACTGGATTAAACAGCTTGTGTTACACAGTAGGCAAGTCTAAATGATGATTAACTATCATGATTCTACTGAAATGCATGATTGGTTTTTTTTGCCTATAAAAATCTTCTGGGCAGTGTTTTACCTTAATTTACTCTTACTGAACCTTTATTTTAGAAGAAATTAATTTGTTCAAAGACAGATAATACAGAAAATATCATCTAACACATGTGGCTAAAATTCTGGAGTTCTAAGCAGCTTTTAAGTTCTCACTTCTGAGTTTTTAACCCTCAGAAGCTCCTGTGACTCTGGAGGTTGCTTGATCCCAGAAACAACAACCATACCACTAGTGCATCCTTTATGTTTACAAGGTAAAGGTAGAAGTCTTAACACTGATATTAAACAAAGTCTTACCAATAAAGGGAGATCAACCATCACTTATTTTTTTTCTAGAACAGAAGTCAAAACAATTTAACTGCTCCATGACTTATATGTTAAAACAAAAGGTGCTGCAGCCTCACAGGAAACATTTGCAATGAAAAAATATATTGAAATTGATACTAGAATGCTGCTTGGAGTTGTTAATAAGAAAGTGAGAAGTATGACATACGCCAAGGTGCATGCAAGAGACAAATGTTGATAATATAGTGAGAAGATAGTTTTCTTCTACTTAATTTGCCAGGACAATACAGTTACTGTGACTATCACTGCTCAAAAGGCATTAAGAAATCCTACACCTGCCTGACAGGCCAAACACTCCCTTAAGATATCATCCAAATTACTAGCTTTGGTGACCTAAATTCAGGAAAAAAAAAACAATCACACTTTGCTAGGCTTGAAACATGTCCTGTTGGCTGGGATTTTGAATGATTTTCCAAGTGCTATTGCAGTTGCAGTTATTTAAATTCTCATTTAACTGACTCAGTTCTCCAGTGCTACTTTTATCTTCTTCTAATTGAAGGTGGCAGAATATTCAGTGTCTGCCTCACAGCTGCACAGGTGAAAGTATAATAACATGCAATAATTACATTTTACTGTCTCAGTTGTTATTAGCACTTGTATTCAAAGTTACACGTATCTTTGAGCTGTCAGCTTGCAACAGGTGAGAACATCTGTGCTAGTAACTGCCTATGAGCAGCAGAGATCTACAACAGCTTTGGAGGTTTTTTGCCACCTTATTTGCTAACCAATTTAAAATGCAGTATTTAATGTAATATCATAAACTAAATTTCAAATGCTTTCATATCTGTTTTTCCAGATCTCTCAAGCATTTATGAAATTGATAAATAATCCCTGCAGACTTCTCTGTCCATGTAAGACAACAAATGGTGCCATAAATATTTTATGTTAATGTGGGCTATTTAAGTTCAGCTTACCAGTACATCAATAATATTTGTGCATGGGAAGCTATCTCCATGTAGGAAAACCAAACAAACCCTGCCTCTAATTAGATGTGCAAAATTTTTCACTCTAAAACATTAATCATTAAATGGCTATGACAGGTAAACTTCTGCAGATGTCACGTTAGTGTTTAAGGGTAGTCAAACATTTCAATGAAGTATTAAGAATTTCTAGAAAGATCCTAGCATAAAACAGAGGACATCCTTATGACAATTTTTTTATCTTCATTATGTCACCTCAGATGGAATACTGTCTCCAATTCTCTTTTGCATACTCCAAAAATGAAATAGTAGAAACAAAGTAGGTACAGCAAAAGTATGTGAAAAATGATCAAAATCACAGCATGATTCCCACAATGTGACAATGAAGACACCAATGAGAGATGCAAATGATTTTGCAAAGGATCTATGAAAACAAAAGTGATAGTGGAGAAGGTGGTTATAAAGAAAGTGGAGGGCAGGAAAAAAACAAGAGGACAATAGTTCCCTAAATTCTCAACATGAAGTACATATTTAGAGACCTGATCACAGAATGGGTACTGTTGGAAGGGACTACAGTGGATCATTTGATCCAACCTTCCCGTTCAAGTAGGATCGTCCTACAGTACACTGCACAGAATTGAAACCAGATAGCTCTTGAGTTTCTCCATTTAGGGAGATTCCACAACCTCTCTGTCCAACCTGTTCCTGTGCTCAGTCACCCACAAAGCAGTTTGTCCTCATATTCAGGTGGAACTTCATGTGCATCAGTTTCTGCATGTTGCTCTTTGCCCTGTTGCTCAACACCACTGAGAAAAAAAAATTGCCCTCTCAGTTGTCTCTTCTCAAGCCTCAACAGATCCAGCTCTCTCAGTCTTTCCTTGTAAGAAAGATGCTCCAGTCCCTCAATCGTCTTTGTATCTCTCTGCTGGACCTGCTCCAGGAGCTCCATCTCTCTCTTGTACTAAGGAGCTCAGAACTGGACACAACACTCCAGACGTGGCCTCACCAGGGCTGAGCAGAGGAGCAGGATCACGTCCCTCAATCTGCTGGTGTTCCTAATGCACCACAGGATACCACTTGGCCACCAGGGCACTGGTGCCTCATGGACAGCTTGTTGTTCACCAGGACCTCCAGGTCCTTCTCCACAGAGCTGCTTTACAGAAGGACAGCCCCCAGCCTGTCCTGGTGCCTAGAGTAATTCCTCCCCAGGTGCAGGACCCTGCATTTGCCTTTGTTGAATTTCAGACTGTTCTCTGCCCATCTCTCCACCCTGTTGAGGTCCCTCTGAAGGGCTGCACAGATATCAATCACTCCTCCCTCTTTGGTGTCATCAGGGAACTTTCTGAGGAGGCCTCTGCCCCTTCATCTGAGTCATTGAGAAACAAGTTAAACAACATGGGGTCCAGCATTGAACCTTGGGGGACACCACTAGACAGGCATTGATTGCAGACCATCTGGGATCTGCCTTTTAAGCAGTTCTCACTGTCCCCTCACACAGTCCACTGGTCCTTCAAGGGTGCAATTGAAAAAGGCAAACAAAAAAGACCATTGCTTATATGACCAATGCTTTACATTTCCACAAAGGAAAAAAAATATATAGTCCAGCATCAAGCAGGTAAAGTAAAATCTCAGCAGATTTGATGTTCCACTTTGTTCTTTTTACCAGTACAGCATCTTACAGTACAGGACACCACTGTACCTGTGAGCTACAGCCCCTCAACACAGATCAAAGAAAACTGGAGAGAGAAGTTTCCAGGAGACAACAGTGCTCCTATCTTTTAGCCATACCCTTGTGCTTATTTAATTTTATACCAGAAGCACCCTGTAACTTGGGCCTCCCACTCCCAGTTACTGTACAAAGGCCTAATCCAAAGCCAAGTGATGCCCTTCCATTGCTCTAAGTAGATCAGCTCCTGATCAGAAGTGATTACCACCACTTATTACAGCCTTTTCATGGGAACCAAGTGTTGTGTTAACGTTCTGCAGAATTTCAAATGAAGGGCAAGTTCTCATCAAAGAAATGTTGAGTAAAATAAGCACAGTTCATACAACAATTTGCTTCCTCTGCTGTGAAAGACATTCTCATACCATTCAAATTAAGGTTTTTCCATTAGAGTTTGCTCATCTCTTCTCTTTCAGTTCTATAAAAAGAGAAATCACTAAGGAGCAGCTGCCTGTTCATCAACAGCAAAAACCTGCAACATAATCTAAATTCTGTTTTTCTTGCTACGTAAGCATTTTCATTTCTTGACTGGCATTTCAAACTCATTTAGCAGTAAACAGACATTAAAAAAGAAACCAAACATGTTACGTTTTCCACACAAACAATCATGGTAAGTGGCTTAACACTGGAAAAGGACAAAATGCTTTTGCTATCTAAAAGCTAACTGACCTCAAACTACCACACTCTGATGAGACTTGGTAGATATCTGTCTTTATCTACTTATCCCTGTCTTTATCTACTTATTTTTGTCAATAATTTTTAAGGCTATCCCTGCTAACACATCCTAGAGTAAATATTTGTGAGTAGTGCAATTCTCATGCAGATTCATTGCAAAGCCCTAGTAGTGCAGATTGCTTTATTTCTAAAGCTCCTGCAATGCAGAAAAGTGCAAACCTCTCTAAACAAACCAAGGCAGAGGATGTGTTATACTTATCATGGAGCTTTTCACTGCTGAAAAGGGTTTCTTGAATATCAGAAATGAGTGGTATAGATTAAATGGGGTTTTCTCTTCAACTTTTCAGTGTGATTCAAGTTACAAAGGGTCAGAGATTCACTGTTGCTATTACAAATTCTTTTATTTTTTCTTTTCTTTTATTCTTCTTAAAATTATGATTATTTTAAAGTAAAAATGAATCTGTCTTTTTCTGCCTTTGCTAGTTCTGCAGAAACATTTGTGCACCTCCACAGGCTTACTTGCAGCAACAAATTTTCTTCTGATTGACATTTTCCCCATCTTAAAGCTCTGTAGCTCTTACACAGCAAACATCTTGAATTAGAAAATTCTTATTAGTAGCTATAAACACAAACACATTTTTTTTCATAATTAAAGGTCGCATAAGGAGTTGGGAGACAGTCCTTGTTTTCCTTTGTCCCGTACAGTGTTCAACTGTATCACATATTTCCTTTTCTTCTCATAGAAGTTGAATAACCCTGATTCTTTTAATTGTTTATGTTTGTGGTTTGTAATCTTTTCTCTTTTTTTCTTGGAGATGTTATTTAACTACTCCTGTTTTATATGTATGTATCTACTGTTGTAGAGTTATTTATTTCATATCGTTCCAAAAAAGATAATTAATTTATTCCTTTAAAATCAGAGTGCAAACACTACCAACAGATTAAAAGCCTGAAGACTGTAAAATTAGGATCCATGAGTTATGCATTTAAAAAAGCTAATGATCTGCATCAACTATGAATGCATCACTGAAATCAAAAAGCTCTATTTCTATTTTTACCACAAAGTCATTGACAGAATAAAGAGTCTAAAAGTAGTGCAATATTCATGAATGATTTAGCATGAGGAAAAGATGCCGATTGCATCAAGATTCAGACATCAGCATTTGCCAGCCAAATGGGACAGAAAGCTCCTTATAAATGAATCCTTAAGAACAATTGAAATAGAAAATGGAATTGCTATCAATGTTTTTTATTCATTATCTATAGACAACTGAAAAGTCTGGTATGTTGTTCTTGTGTCTCATAATATATTTTCTTCTGTTTGATGTATCTTATCCTGTAAGACACAGAAGGATCTGTCTAATGTGAAAAGAGTAATCCTCATCTGAAAAAAATGTATAGTTTAAACATCCTCTACCTCTGCATTCTTATTCACTATAGAATCATAGACAAAAATAAACACACAAATCATATTAAACTCCTCTTCTGTAGAAATCTGAGCATGTCTCCCCATTGTGTTTCAATAGAACAGCCTGGACTATACAGAAGGTTACAGTTATATAGCACATTTCATAACTTTTTCAGAAATTTCATAATTTCTGACATCTGGTTCAAGATATTTTAATGTGTCCCAGATAACATGAAGTAGTTCTTTTCGGGCTTCTTTTCTGGCAAATTTTTTTCTGTTTGCTTTCCATTTGAAAATGGGAATTAGAATTACATATTATATTCTAAAAAACATTTTGAAATTAATTACTTGGCAGCTATAAAATATCAAAATTAAACTGCTGATGCAAGTAATATGCATGAAACAGTATGTACTGATGAATATTATTTCACAGGGCCTAATTATACTCCACTGAGGTGTGCCTTCAAAATAATCAAACCTATCTGGATGTAACAAACAAATTTAGGAATAAAAATACACAAAACCCAAAGAAAATCTGTTGCAGAAAAATCTGTGAATAGAAAAAGTTCAGCAAAGCCATACAAACAAAAGCAGGTCAAAGTGCAGTATCAGTGATACTAGGACAAAACTAATTCTATGCCCAGAGAAGGGGAAAGGCAAACATCTGAAATTTCTTGAGGGAGGAAGCAAGGGGAATTTCAACAAAATAGTAAGAAAAAAAAAGTGACATGGCATACCTGACCCATTAAGTAATAAGAAAATTGATTTTTTTAAAAGTATTACAATAAAATAATTTTAAAAAAACCACCAAAACCAAAAACCATTTCTACTTTTTATTTAGAGGCAAAGGAGAAAAAGATTGCATTATACCATCACTATGAAATTCTGGAATTAAAGTAATTTTTTCTAATACCTTCATCTACATCATGACTTAGGAGATTAAAATGGAAAGACTTGAAAAGGGTTTGTAAAGAAACCCATACAAGAAGCTAAAAATGTGCTGTAGAGTAACAATAAACTAGAGAAACATACAGACACTTTTGGATACATCTAAATGTAATATCAAACCTTGTCTCAACTCTGGCAATGCAACACTGGGCAATAATCTTCAGATTCAGTGAGTTTTATGAATTACTTAAATCTAACGGGACCTTTCTCTAAGTTCATGGTTCGTATCACAGGGACCAATAGTTCTGTCTCATCATGACAGATGCCAGTTATCTCCTAAAATGAAAGAAATCTCTAAAGCAAATATCTATAACTTGATATCCTTTACTGAACCATCAGTTTGAAGATGAAATTATTTCGCTTCATAAGCTTCAGGCGAGGTTTTAAAATAGAATTCCTTTTGCTCCCTGCAGTCATTAAGGTCAGTGAATAACTTTTCAGCAGCTGGCCAAAGGGATGTTACTTGTCAGTCCGACTGCACTGTGATTAACACCAAGACAAAGTCCATTTTTTAACCACAATCATTTGTGTTGCATGCTAATTACACAGTGACAGAAATAGAGCACTTCAAAATAGAGTACTTCCATTTCCATCTTTCAGCCCAAAGACACTATTTTCTTACCTTCCAGTTCTTTTCTAAGATAAATGAGATGACATCCTCTTACCCCCTCACAAGAAATGTGACAGGTCTCCATTTAATATCGGTGAGTTGACAGAAAACAACTACACATAGAGCAGCAGAATTTGTAGGGTGTAAAACCTCGAGCTAATTCTGGATAACTCCAAAGTAACAAAATGTGCAACTACATATAAATTCTTATTTCAGGCTAGCTGAAAAGTGCTGTTAAACTTCCACTTTTTATATTTAGTTTTGATATAATAAAAGAATGAAAACAAAAATAGTTTCAAAATGACAGTGAACTTTCTTATTTATAATATCTTTAGGTTGCTAAAACTCCTACAACGTTCTTCCATTTTCATTTAATGTCAGCACAACTGCTTGTTCCAACAACAAAAGTTTGCCTGAACTACTCTCCAAAAAGTGCTGGCTTGTTTTAAACTTCTGAGTGACTCATTCAATATTTGGAAGTTCATAGTCAGGAAACAATCCACTTTTATTTATGCGAAATCAGCTGTACCATAAGGCACCTCAGTTATAGTAAGTAACTAAGTAATGCAGCTAAATCACAGCAATGCAGATTAACTGGGAATGAAATTTATTTATGGCAAAATTGAATCTGAATATAGCGAGGTTAAATAATAAACTTGACATGGGAGGAAAAGTGTGGGCTTAAAAGGTACATAAAAATAAAGCTGTATGAGAAGAACCAAAACATTAATAAGTAAAATTGCAGTATGCCAGAGAATTACAAAAAACAAAAACAGCAACAAAAAACCCCAACAAACAACAACAACAAAAAAACCCCCACAAACAAGCATAGGCAAAAACCCCTCCTGATTGAAGGCAGAAAAAACAAATTGCAGTTCTTCAAAGTCACTTTTCAACCAGAAATCCCAGCATTTTTCAGCTGCAAAGTAGTACTGAATACCAAAGAGAAAAGACAAAGATGACAAAAAGGACTCTGATGTTGAAATATATATTTTCTTCGGGTTTTCAATTTAAAAAAAAAGTAAATAGTAGGTTCTGATATGAGAAATAAACAAACCAGAAATTCTAAATATATATAGCAGCACACTTGCCTTGGTAAGGGAAAGCTCTTAACTAATCATCATGGTACAAAGAATAAAACTCTGTACCTTGTATTAAAAAAAAAATAAGTGAATCATGAGAAAAAAAATTCCATTATTTAAAGCAAAAACTCATAAGATAATATCATATATATTTCTACAGAACAAATGAAAGCAAGTATGTAAACTCTAGTTATGTTCTATTATGAATACACCATACCTAGCTTATTGTAGAAAATTCAAGTATTATGTGCAAGCAATGGCTGATCTTTAATGAAATACCGAGCACGGATCTGTAGGGGAGGTGTTCCACATGTGTGCCAAAAAGGTTTCATCTTCTGTGGCATTTTCAGGGGTTGTTTTATATTAAATGCTACCAACTGGGTGTGCAAACTACAAAGAGTGCCAAGCTCCTTGCAAGTTCCTCTTAAAATGAGCAACATGCAGTGAGAGGCTATGTAGCATTTTACTGCCTCCCTGCAAATGATCTCTACAGACTTCTCATAAAGAAATTTGGAAACAGATTTCAGTGATATTCCCATATTAACTGAGACACTTGTGGAGCAGATATTTTGACTAGAAGCTTAAAAAAAAAAGAAGGGGTGAAAAGGTTGTACAGATGGAAGGTGAATTTATATCACAGAAGAATCTCCAACATGTTGATATAATTAAGCCTCTCTAATGAGTTAGAAATCCAGACTAGTCACAGAAGCTATTTTAGTTTCTCTAGCCTTCTTCTGCAGTCGATGGGGAAAGACTCATCCTGAAGGCAATGCCTGGCTCGAGGGCTGATCGTGTTCCCTAGAGGGCAGGCTCTTGCTCTCCCTTCCTGACTCACTACATAAAGAAATTAGATCAGAGATTAAAAGCATCCCTTTGTTAATAAACTCTTTCCATACTAAATTGGTGTGTGGAAAGATTGGTAAGAGTAATTATTTTGAGGAATTATATATTGTCCAAGGTATAAATCTTTAGTGAAATGTTTCAAAGAAGCCAGAATATCTGTTAATGTAGCATCAGCATCAGGTTGGAAGGCTTCTTTCATGGTGATTGAACAGTGACATGTTTTGTTAAACAGCAACTAAAGTAAAGTGAAAATATATTCTTACACAGAAATAAATAAAAACGCTTGTCTTTATGCTTAACAAATATAATTTGAAAATTATTGAAGGCAAACCAAATTAACCATTAGAAATCACTTTATAGAAATTCTAGTGTGATGGTTTGTTAAGATCTGTTTAGGTTTTATAAATCGATGCAAACTTGCATAAATAATCATAAGAACAAAACACTATGCCAGTAAAAAATTACTATTGCAGACACGTTTCAATGGTACTCTTTAAAACCAAATTAAGAAAGTGTGGGAAGGAAATTTGTGACTCACATACCATCCTGTTGTAGAAAAAACTATATATGTATAAATTATGAAAAATTCCAATGGGAAACACTTCAGGACCACTGATCCTGAAATGTATGCAGATTACAGTGAGAGAGAACAGTTTAATTCAAGCTGTAACTAGCTTCTGGACTAAAACCCAGAGCTAAACCTACAGGACAGGACATTACTCACAAACTGGTCTGAGCAAACAAGAAAAAATGTTAGGTGTCAAGGAGTGTTTGGCAACTTGCTGAAATAGCAGCCTGTGCTGAGCTTGTCTATCCTCCTTTGCTGCACCAATAAAGGACAACTAAAAACTCTCCAGGCAATAAACTGACTTTGCATTTTTGACAGAATGCTGTAGGCAAAAATAACTTGTGCCATCTCCTTCAGTGAGGAAGGGACTAAAGCAAAGGGGCAAAAGGCAAAAAAAAAAAAGACATAGGACCAATCCATCAAATGTAAGAACTCATCTCAGAAGTTCACTAGGGAAACTTATCTAATCTGCCAGTAAGAAGCAATGGAAAGAGCAAATTACATGCAGTGTAGAACTTCGGTAAGGCTGGTCTATGCCTGCGTGCTGGCCAGCACTGAAAATTAGCATCAGTAGTCAGGGGAAGGAGGGAAACTGTAAAAAAGTTTCGTCTCTGAAACACATACTTTTTAAATCCTAGTACTGACAGCATTTTTTCTGAGGAAGAGGAGTATGTGTGTGTTTTTTTTACATTAATGTATATAAAAGTAAATAGATAATAATATTTTACCAACACTTTAACAACAACTGTGTCTGAAAGCTTTAAAAAATAATTTTGTGGTACTACAGCTGCAAAACCCTACAGAAATAGAGGCAGCTTAATTAGGAAGGCCAGAGGTGAAAAAAAATAAGAGTTACCCCACAGCTTATTGCCTGGGGGAAAGTCACCTTCCTTTGTATCCACCACGCTGGCTAAATAATAGGAAAGTGATTTTATTGATGTTTTATTACCTTTTAAGAGCAAGCACCATGACTCTGCTCTCTCCCCAATGTCCTGTGTTACACAGGAGCAAAAACAGAAATTCTTGATCCATAGGAAGCTCGTCATAGGTATGGATGAATTAGTCAACATCGTAAGGTCTGGTTAATGTCTTTTGCTCTGATGAAGGCTTTAATAGTTTTCTTTACTTGTTCGCCCCCAAAATCTGACAGGTAGAATCTGCCAAAACCTCTCATTTCTTCCATTTAATTCTTCCTCAGCAAAAGGCAAACGTCCTTATCCCCTGAAGGCAGAAAACAGCGACATCATCACCAGCACGGACATTATGGTCCCAATTATACACTGCTCTGCTATGCCTGGCAGAACCTGGGAGCTGTTTTATGTTCTTTTGTCTTCCTGAGTTGGCAGAAAATAAAAGTCTGAAACATGAATTTCCCTACCCTCAGTTAATCTAATTGGGTTGTTCACTCATTCTAAGTGCCAGCATTAACTGTTCAATGATCCTATTTTGGAAAGCAGTTGAGAGAGGAAGTGGAACTGAAGCACAGGAGGATCAGCTGGGAGTTCTCAAAAGCAATAAAACACAGAAGGGAAAAGTAAATGAGAAGCAGAGGATGAACTGGAAAGAAAATGCTAAGAATGCCAGGAAAAAGACAATAAAGAGCAGCTCAAAAATTGACTATCCAGTTCTTGGTGACATTCAGTCTCACTGAGACATTTATTGTGGATACTGGTACTACATTTAGATATTATTGTTTATTTTAGCTTCTTAATAATTTTTTATTGGCTTTACTGGGAAATCTGTTATTGGTCAGAACTGGACAGTTCCCAGACTGTGTACAAAGGTAGAAGTGGCCTTCCTTTGAGGATGTGTTCAATACCAACTTCTAATGCAGAAGGCCATTTTAATTTTTGTTACGTGCAAAAAAATTACAAAAATTTACAGTGCTCTGGGCATCAAGTCAAGTAACACATGCTCTTCTGAAAAAACACCCCAAACTTTCTTGTCTGGAACCTACAAGTGCAGAAAAGGCTTAATAAGCTCTTGGCTTTCAGGAGCAACTTGAGATAACTGTGAGAAAGGAGACACTTATCCTTGATGAAACAACATGCAGGAGAGAAAGTAGGAAACTTTATTACTTGTAATGAAAAATCCAAAAGGACAGGTGTGGGTTTGCTGAACCTGTGGCAAAATCCTGCTTACTGGGACATGTTACCAGTACAGCAATAGGAGGACTCTATAATGTTTGCTATAAGATTTATTTTTCACTCACAGCACCAGTCAGAAATTAATCAACATTGCCTACTAAAAAAGACAACTGTTCAGTAAGCAAAGGTGGAGAAACTGAGCAAAGTATTTGACATGAATGAGCAGCTGGCCTCTTTCAGATGCATTGTGTTACCATGAGGAAAGCTGTGGCATTACAGGCACATTTTGTTCCTAATGTGCCAAAGGACTGAATGACAGACACTGAAAAAGAAATTATTTTATTTTAAATAAATAAAAGGAGTAAATATAAATCAAAGGAGTTCCAGCAAGTGAACCTTAACTAAGTTCTGCAGAGGAACTAGGAAAATGTCCTCATTTGACATTCAGCTAAAAATTTTCTTGACTTCAAAGTTCTTCAAAGTTATTAAAAGGAATGCAGAAAAAGCAGGGCTCATCTTGTTTGTAAAGAAAGTGTTGATTGTCAAGGGAGTATCTTTTGGTACCTTTGATATGAGAAATGGAAACTTTATACTTTAAGTATTAAGATACAGCACTGAAAACAAATAAGGTGTTTGAATCAAGGTGACATACATAACCTGTCACCTGAAAGCATGGCTGAGGGAAAAAGACAAATGTACTTTCTCAAAGTAAAAAACTTATTAGTGTTAGAAAAAGAGAAAAAACATGCTCAATAATTTCATATATGAAAACAGTATGAGATTTTAAGCCTACAGAGTTTTTTTACTTAATTTAGTATTTGTCAGACACTTTTTTGGAAACAGGTATGATTAAAATCTTTTTAAATTCTTTGAGTTAGACAAAGGCAGTCAGAATTATAAAATATATGTCTATAAAATATATGTTATTATTTTCATTGATTCTTTACTAATTACTTAAAATCAAATAATTTTAACAGCATTAAAAATGCAAGAGTGTATTAAACTTTGTGGGACTACAGAAAGATCTAATTTTTCTGAGGACTTTTTAAATAGTCTTAACCTACAAATCAAAGTAGGTGTACCATGTTTTGCTTTCTTGAACAAGAAGAAAAATAACTAAATACTCAAAAACTCTCACACATACACATCAATAAAGATTTTCTCTTTTACTGGGATTTTACTATAACTTGGCTCTTTGCTTTCAAGCATCACCTCAGCTAAATCTCTAGTTACAAACGGTAAGCACATTTCTGGTAAAATTAATGAAATTAATTAAGATTCCCATAAACTAATACTGAAAACAGGAAGAAGGGGGAAAAAAAAAGGAAAATTAATTAAAAGGCAGTCTTTCCAGTCACTTTCTCAGAGGAGATTCAAATGTCAAAACAGATAAAGTATTTCTCTGTTCAGAACAACAGACACATGTTGATAACCCACAGGATTTCTTTAGCCTGCCCTGCAAAAACATCAAAAAAGCAAAAAGGAAAATACCTTATTTAAACACATGCTGCCTTGTTTTCAAGAAAAAATTATAAATCTAAGCAATTGAAACTAACATGAGAAAACAAAACCAACATAAAAAGGATAAAGTTGCTTGCTTTAAATTAATGAGAAGCTGGCAAAGCCTATTGATCAGAATTTCATTGTATAAAATATATTTATTCTACAGAGACAAAAAAAGTTGGTAGGAGATTTTTGAGTGTTTTTATGAATACATTAATTATTTACATGTGCAGCAGATTTTTCACTAAGAAAAACATGTCATCTAAATTCCTTTAGATGAAAAATATTTTAAAACTTATTGAAAGAAATTACATAGTTTTCTGCAGATTTTCTGTAAGCCTCAAAACCATTGTACTGGTTATTCTAAATATACTACTCCTAAAGCAAATGAAAAATAAAAGTGATGGATATCTTGGCTACCCAAGCTGTCAGCTTTCCTTCTTGATTTTACTTGCAATAATGGTATATGTCATGAATAAACTTACTGAGAAGCACTTCAAACTCTTTGAGAGTAAATCCATTATATTTCCTGGTGTTTTCCTAGCAAGTTGCTTTTCATTTTTTTAGCCTTTTTCTTGCTAACAAAACCCTTTTTGTGCTCTGTTTCCACAGCAAAAAGAGCAGCAATATCTGCCCAACCTTTGTGTAATAGCTACCAAGCAGCTTTTTTAATGGCAGATGCTGAAGCTGACAGAGGAAGTGAGGCACTTTTAAATCTCCGTCTTACAGAGTACATAATTCACTGTTTGTGAAGCCCTTGTCTGCAAGACAGCTGAAAGGTCTAGACAGTTTTTTTCTTCATCTCTAGCCATTGGACAGTGATAGAGAAGAATCACTGTAACTTGGGTTTAAAAAGACCCTAACACTGTCAACAGGGATCACAACTCTACTGCTTTTCCCAATACAACTGGGGGAGAAAAGGCATAGGGAAGAGACAAGCAAACAGAAATATCTCTTTATAGCATCGAGCTTTCCCCTTAATGCATCAGCAGCATGGTGGCAAAGAGTTAACACAGAGGACACGCAGGGTGTGAGGCCTGGGGGAGCACCAAAGGTCCCCACACCCAGCTCCCCACGTGAGATGGACAAGAGAAGGTTGTTCAACAGTCCCCACACCAACCCCCAACCTCCTGGGATTCACTTGGATCATACCATTCAGAAAACTTCCAGTCACAGCAAACCTCACACAGCTCTCAGGAAACTGCAGCTGGCCCTTGCATGGAAAGAAAATATCTCCCCATATATACATTTGAATTTTTGTAGCTGACAAGGGATCACATTAAGTGTTGTCTGCCAAGTCAGAGAAGGTCAGTAACATTGTAAATCAACGCCTTGCATACAAATCAAGTTCTCTAAATCTTTATTCGATCTCTGAGAAACTAGATTGAAGAAAGCACATGGAAAAAAAATTGCCAAAATGTTTCCAGACAGATACAGAATCATTTTCATAAATTTTAATTTAAAGGTCTTCTAATACATATATTTCAGTCCTCAGACTATTATGCTACAAGGTACTACAGATTCATGCTGCAAGGTACTACAGATAATCCAGTAGTTCTACTTGTCCTGGACTCAAAAGTAAACTCATCGTATTTATTTTGTTTCTTCCATTTGCTTCATTAAAACCAGGCAATCATGTGTTCAGTTCATCCACCAAGACTGCCCAAATGACTTCAAAGTCACTTTTATTCCAAAATAAGCTTTCTACACCATTGTATTGCATCAGTAAAAGCCTATTTCTTTTCCGTTAAAGTATTTTAGACCCCAGAATTCCAAACATATATGTGGGCGATATTCAAGCCAAATTAGACTTGAAGAAACCTACCGCAACAGAGAATGGGAAGGGAATTGACATCAAAAGCTACAGAAAAACTTGAAAATTTTTGAAAAGTGCAAAAAGGAACATTGCAAAGAACACCAAAAGCATGAGAATATACTTTTATATATTGCTAGAGAATATACTTTTAGCCTTCAGTATGAAAAGTGGTATTCATGTTTTATTCACAAGGATTTCCTTTCACAATTGTCTTCTATCACAGAATGATGCAATAGAATTTCCTCTTACATCAAAAAATTAAGTTCCATAATGTTGGACTATAGCTCAGCAGCTACCTAATTCCTCTCCCTCTTCTAATCACACACTAAAACCCACAGGCAACAAGGAAGTTAAATAGCAATGAAGAGACTAAATTTGTAGCAAAAGTTGGTATGTGTGCTCTGCATATATTTGCCAAAATGACAGCTCTGAATGGTGCCTTTTCTTACCTTTTCCCATTGGTATCATGTTGACTTGGTAATTTCTGATTTCACTATTTGGCCAGCATGTAGGCTTGGGTGGGACCTCACATCAGAATCTAGTCACTTGGTATTACAAGGGTCTTAATAAAAGGTAGGTCCAGAGCACCTGAAAACCTTCCAATTTTCAGCATACATACATGAAAAATGTCATGTAAGCTTAAATTTTTTTTTTTTCCTGTTTGCAGCTGACTCTTGGAAGATTTCCTCATTGAGCACTTTAGACTACAATGTGTGGCTCAACAAGCTGGAAAGCAAACACTCGTGTTAGGCTTGCAGAGGGAACAGAAAGAGCTGGAAATTTTGGCCAGCAGTGTCAGCCACACAACTTAAGCTATTTGTTCCAGAGATCCTTACACTGCTTGCTGCACCACAGACTTGGGGCTACTTAATGAACAGGGCAGCAGTACAGACTTGTGCAGATGAGGAAGAAAAGCTGATCTAACAGCCTTCAAGCTTAGCCTCTCCTCTGGCACGTGGGGAAAATCAGGTTCAGACAAGGACTGTAGGTGATGTGGCCATATGACTTGGAGAACACATGAAAACATTTGTTGATAATATTAATCCAATATAAAATTTTTTGAGCATTTTCAGCTATGAGTCATATTTTGTATCTTTGCGAGGGACTTAAGTGAGAAAAAATAAGTATATTACTTTGCAATAAAAGAAATTGATATTGCTATGGAATTTACTGGGTGCTACTGGAAAATACATCTCCTATCAGAGAATTTGATGCCATTGTGTAGCAGAATACAGATCAGCTGCATTTTAGACCATGTATATTTAGAACTTCAGTTCATAAATTGCTTGAAAGACCTTCAAATCACACATTTGCATTACCATACTCTGACCAATTTATTCATGAGCAGACATCATCATTCAAATGAAAGCAATTTCTAGTCAAAAACCTGGAGGATCACTCTGTGTAAAACCAAAACTCCCTTCCTCTCCATGTACACAGAATTGTGTACAACCAACATAAAAAGACTCTCCTGCTTCTCTTTTTATGATGCCCCAAACAGATTCAGACAAATCGAATGAAAGAAAAAAAAAAAAAAAACAAAAACAACCCCCCACAACAATAACAAAGCAAACATACTCTCTCCTCCAAAAAATAGAAAAAAAATCCTTCAGCATATAGCAAACACATTAGAAATTTCTAGGCATTGTGACTTTTTGATATCTTTTTCATTTTGGACTACTACAAAGCAATATTAAACTCTCTTTCAGAAAAGAATCATCACTGGGTTTTTTCCATATAAAAATAAGCAAATATTATGCAAAAGAAGGATGCTAATTACATTGATAAAAATGTAAAAGGAAAAGAGATATAAATACTGGCTTAGTTTTACCCATAGTGATCATGAGAAGATTATGGGAGAAATGGAGGAAGAAAAAACAGGGGTTTAACAATAACTAACTGAAACAGAATCATAATTGCTCATGGACAGAAAGCACAAAGAAAAAGAGGTCATGGAATTAATAGAGTTGAACCCTGTTGGGGATTTCAATAAACATATTTGATCGAATACTGTGATTGTATGACCTCACACTGTCATGAGGGAGTTGAAAATTCTTGAAAATAAGTTTACTGGAAGTCCATAACTACTGAAGTTTGTGATCTTGCTGAAACAAGCAATCAAACCAAGGAGCCAACTCACCAGACATATTGTTAATGATCAGTAGCACTGAAATGCATTTATATTCCTAATGACGACAATGACTCTTGCTATTCAATAATTTTGAATTAACTTATGTGTACTTACTGAATGCTACTAGATCCAGTAGTGCATAAAAAGTTAAGCATGTAGTCATTCTGTTCACTGAATCAGCACATTACATAACAAGTTTATTTTTATCAGGTGCATTTCAAAGTGTACAATCTTCAAGACAACTCTGAATTTGAATGCTGACAGCCTGGCTTCCCTGACTTAAAAAATTCCAGCCACTTCGTGGCTTATTGATAGAAAAATTACAAAGATAGGTATGTTCACGGTTTGATTAAATGGAATTAATTAGGTAATAGAATAACACTTCTTTAAATTTTGTGTCACAATACACTGTGCTAGAATGAGAGATTCACTTTTCTCTTAGCTATTAATTTGCATTGGTTGTACACTGACTTGTCTGCTACAGGCAATATTTTGCATAGAAAACTGGGAGATAAACTTCAAGTCAATAAAAATGAGTTCTGTTTCATGATTTTTGGAGTTTCATGATTTTTGGATTTTTTCTTTGTAATTATCAATAAATGCAAATTCCATGCCTCAATTTACTTACTACCTGAAAAAGTTTTAATTACTTTTTAGGCATCACAGTCTACCCAAATATGACTGGTTGTCACAAGATAAAATTGAGATTTAGTAATGGGCAATATGGAACATTGGTAGTTTACGGTTGCATGTCAACAAAGCTGCCAATTTAGATCACCAGTTTAATAAAGTACTGTTTCCCATGCTGCATGTGCATAGCTGATGTGGCTAAACAAGGACCTGCTGTCTGTTTTGTCTTTCCTTTTTGCCTGAGGAAATGAAGCTTAGTTGGTCCAGCCATATGTTTAGGGGGTTGTTCTCCAAACCTCAAAGACATTACTTTTCAACACACTTCACACAAGTTCTCCACCAGGTCAAGGAGGAAGCTCTTGTAAACCTCCATCAAAGATGGAAAGGCTGAAACACTCACGTAGCCCCACGTGTGGTGTTACTGCAGACTTCAAGACAGAAGGGACCCCTGAGGATCCAAGAGTCAACTCCTGCTTTCAGCAGGGCCTTCTAGATGAGGTAGCCTGGAGTTGTGTATAGCTAAATTTTGAGCATCATCTTGGACAAAGACTCAAAAACCTCTGTAAACCTGCTTGATCATGGTTAAAAATTAAATACATTTCTTTATATCTAACCATGTTGCAATTTACATCCATTTCCTCTTGTCCTACCATCGTACACCTTAGACTGGAAAACTTGGCTCGACCATCTCTGCACTTCCATTAGGTTTTTCTCATCTTATCATTTGGGGAAAAGCCACGTTTTTTGTAGTAGCTATAATAGGAACAGCTTTCTTAAACTAAACTAATTAAAAAAATTAAAATAAGCATGTTGTATCTCTCTGAAAATGATGATGTATGAAGTAACAAAAATGAAAGCTATATCAGTTTTACTTCATTTCAACTCATGGCCATGGTTTGGTAAAAAAGTTCTCTCCATCTCTTGAAAGTTCAGTATAACTATACTAGATAGAAAAAAATTCTTATTCCCTTGAAAGTGGAAATAATTGAAAACAAAGAAATGCTTGAAATTTTGTGTTCTTTTATTTTAAATTATTTTGAAAATGTGTGTCACTTTTATAGAACTGTTTTCCCAAGGGCAACAAAGTGTCAGTTTGTAAGTACCTATGTATTAAAAGATTTTTCCATGGCAAGCAGCTTCTTGACAGACAAAGGCATAAAGATAAATTACTGGAGACTGAAGCTAAGCAAAGTCTGACTGGAAATATTTTCAGAGTGAGTGCAATTAATCAATGGAACACCTCACTTAAGGGTATGCTGGATTCTCTGCAGAACATTTTAAATCAAAAATGGATGTCTTTTATAAAGATTCAGTCTAGCTTAGCCATAAATTACTAGGCTGTACAAAGATAGATGAAAAGTAGTTGAAAAATTTTGTCCAGAGTTTTAATTGCATGTCAAACTATACGCTGTAGTTACCCCTTTTGCTCTGAAGATTTTGGACTCTGCAAATAAATTAGTTTCAGCTTCTAGAAAACAGAAGTTTCAGTAAACGTTTTTAAGGCCCAGAGTAAGAATGTGGAAAGCTTTGGATACACAATGGGATAAGCTCTATCAGTGGGATAACTCCACTCATAGGGTCTCTGTCTTAGCTGTGTGAATATTCAGAATCCTGGTTGCAAGAGAACTCTTTTGGCTTCAGGAGCAAAACATAGAGAAACCCAACAGCTATTCAGGAACAGTATTGTTCCAGGCACAGATGATGGCAGAAGGCATCATCCTTTCATCATTCCAACACCCAGTTTGGCAGGAGCCAAAGCATGGAAAGTGGGGACAATAGTAGGATGCACTTCCAAGCCACACCCCAGATCTAAAGTAAAATGCTCCTGTAGGTATTGTCTTAGATTCCTGGCCAGCTGGGCCCAGATGCAGACAAAAAGCACAAGGGCAAATTTCCTTAAAGGGTACCTCTACATCTTCACACCTGCAGAAGAATCTGTTACGTGTCTGATGCTTTAGGGCATAGAGACAAGCTTTCCGTCACAATACAAAAGCTAAATATTTTTTAATGATGGAAACAGAGCATATCTTTTCATGTGATTTAAGGAAATGGTATTCAAATATTTAATAAGATTATTTTAGCTTTAATTTAAGAACAAAGTAAAAAGTACATTTATATGTTTCCTTCATCTGCCTGCAAAGTATCATGATTGAAAATAATATTTCCTTCCCATCTTTACTCAGAAAACATCTTTACATGAACACATTTTCCAGTTGCAAATAAAAAACATTCTTTTGTTGAAAAAGTGAATTTTTTTTTCCTTACTGGGAGACACTTGCCTGCCTTTAAGACTACACCCAAAAATGAGGACGGTAATTAGATTTCTTCACTGTGCTTTCTGACAAAAAAATTTCTATCCAATTATTAAAATATCTGAGCAAAGAATTTATTAATCGTGATTGTTCTTTTTTTTCTTTTGCAATTACTTTATCTTGTGTACAATAAACTGTTAATAGCCACCACAATGTAAACTTCATGCAATTTCCAGAAGAATAATTTCCTTCTAATTCTTTTTCGTCAATTTAAGCCAATAAGTAGCTTTCTCCATTATACAAGGCTTTCTGATTTCTTTGTAAAATGTAATTTTCCATGTTTTCAAACTATAAATGATAACACTTCTGTGTTCCTGTAAGAATATCTGTGTTCAGATAACTTGTAGATGACACTGGAGTGAATAATTTTGAGGATCTGGAGCGGCCTCATATGCGTGACTTGCTGAAGTACAGCCTTGGATTATGTTTCCTTTAACTTACAGTTTAGTTTTAGAAAAATATTTTCGTTTGACCTCCTAGCAAGCTAGAATTGAATGAAGGCTTCTGTAAATTGGTATATTAAATATATCTGCTGTTAAAAATGCATATCTTATTTCTAGCCTTATTTCCACTGATTTCAAAGCTTCCATTTAAAATTATTCCTGATATGGAAGTGGCCAAAAGTTTTTATATAGTTCAGATGAAAAAAATATCACTATCATATGTGTGAGAGTTTTAACAAAATTCTTGGAATATCTCATTATTAGGAGTCTTTTTTACTGCATTTTAGCTATATGCATAGCTGTTCTGTGAAAATTTTGGATATGGCTACCAGGGCTAGACAGAATTCCTCCTAAAAGTGCCCCTATTTGTCTGCCTATCCATCCAGGAATCTTGTTATTAATCCAATTATCTACCAAGATTGTTTTGTTTGTTTTTTTTTTTTTTTAAGGAACACTGCTTTCTGGAAGAGAAATGCTGCAGAAGAGAAGAATTTAAAATCTATGCAGACATGCTGTTCTCTAGCTAATCGAGATCACTCTCTGCTAGTGATTTGGTTTTGTTACTTATAATTCCCTCACCTCTGCAAGGCAAATATATATTCTATTATTTAGAAACTAACTCAATTTATAAATATATGGGTTTTTTAACTCAACAGAAACTGTAAATTCCAAGCAAGAAGAGTTTGGCAGGAGGTAATTTTTCATAAATCCACATGAGTAATTTTTCTCCTTCCTCTGTCTGCTCAATATAAGTCAAAAATCTACATAATATGTTTCATTTTGTGGGACTGACTTTAGCCTGTATCAATTCAAACTATCCTTTACAGTATTTTAACAGAGAGTGCACTGTGAGCTCTTCTCTATTTCCTTTGAAGTTATTTAGTGGTCCAAAATGATAACATTCGTGACAAACACTCACAAGGTTCTTTGATCAGTTTGTCAGAAAATTTAAATTGAGATCGATAAAGCAACTTGTTCTTAATACCTAACCATCATTCTCACAAGTTACTGCAGAAAAACTTATAGCATTTTTGTTGTCATCTATTTTACCAAAACAGAAGGTACGAGAATATTAAAGAAACACTTCTTCTGTTGACACATTGTTATGGAAAATACTATTTCCTTATAACATTTAACCGATATAATTGGCAGATTTCTTTAGTTTCTGATTTACCTAAACATGTCTTATTGCTCTTCTCCTTTGTCTTCCTGGATTATCAGAGTATTTTTGGTGGGGGAGAGGCTTCCAGAGGTTGCCTAGAACAAACCTATGCCCAGAGTAGGTCTAATAACATCAGACTGCTCAAGATCTTGTTATTTATGTTCCAAACGTTCCTACCCTCTGGTTTCCATCAATTGTTATCTCTTGCTCCTTTGTAGCTTTCTTTTCATTAAATTTCATCTAGTATGCCCATTAGCTTTCCATTTGTTTGGGTTTTACAATCGTGACAATCTGTAGGTGTCTGGATATGGAGCGATATTGCTAACTCAGATTATAAACTGTGCTAATTTAAACATAAGCCTCTACGTTCAAGTTCCTTTTCTTTGTTGTTGTTGGGAAGTTGCTATTTCTACCATATTTAATCCACACTGAAGTCTTTTATCATGTATCTTTATTTGCCCCTATATATATATAGTAGCTATATCCTGAGTTCTGCATTTGTTTTCTACAGTGAACTGATAGTTTTCTGCAAACATCAGGTAGTAACTCCATACTGATTACATGGTTCATACTTCTCTAATCTGACAGTAATCCCTCAAATACTCATTTTCTTTCAAGAGGTCATTGACATTGCAACAAGAAATGCTATTTGAGTGCTCCCTCTTGAGTGTTGCCCACTTAATCTTTCTTAAAAAGGCTATGACTGTAGAATTTAGCATTCCAATCATGTCAATCTTTCCAACAGGATTAACTAACTTATAAAATTTATGATTACAGATCAGGAATTATAGCTCATTTTGTCTGAAACTCAAGTGAAACCAAGTAAAGAATGTTTTGGCCGCTGTGCAAAATAAAATTTTGTATTAAGATAGATACGCTTACTCTCTTCCCTATATACCTCTTCTATTTTCAGTGCAGTGATCTTTTGACCATTTTTGATGTAACTCCCCTTGACTTCTCGTTATTGTTTTGGTGGGGAGGAAGCCATACAATTTATTCAGTCTCTGCTCAGGACAGAAAGCAGATGTTGTTCCAGTACACTATTCCTGTACATTTCTGCCTGTTCTCTTCTTTGGTTTTTGGGCTTGACAAGATTTCTTGAAAGGTCTTTTAAATTTTACTGAGTGTCATATTTTTCGATTGTTGCAGCTGCTTGGTAAATTACAAATAGGCCCAGGAACTTTGCCTTTAAAGCAGTAGCTTTAACACTTTACTAACCACTGGACATGATTATGGCAAGACAGAGCACCTTGCAAAGAACTATTCTATTATCTAGAAATACACGAAGTTAAAATCAAGTTTCAATACTCTGGCAATTGCCAAGAATGCTAGCACTTTCAGAATTATAACTTGTGAGAGATAACCCATATTTAGTCTTTTAAACCTAGTAAGAACCACCATGGTTCAGCAATTTCAGAATTACAGAAAAATAAATAGTCCAACTTCCTGCTCAAAGGAGGGTCAATGAAAGTTGTTTGTGCTTTTAAGAATTTGGTGCTTTAGAAATGCATATTTATGCATCAAGTCATATTTAATTCAATATTCAGCGGGTATAGCACTCTGTTTCATTGTTATTGCTTTAAAAGCCTGAGGAAGGATTTGGTGGGGAAAAAAACCCAAAAAATTCCAAAAACAAACCAGTAACAATAAGTGCATACTGAATTAAACAGGATTAAAATAATCTCATCCTTTTTAGTTGATAAGGGAATCTATAGAGATTTCAATCTGCCAGTGGAATTTCACTGCATTACTTCAGGATTTTTAGTCTACAGTAAAAAAAAAAAAAAACCCAAAATAAAGACTGTGAGTTACATTTACAAAATCACAGAGTAGCTGAGGTAGGAAGGCAACATGGGTTTTAGTCTGGTCTGACCCCCCTGCTCAAACCAAGGTCTACTTGTGCATGTCACTCAAGGCCCTGTCCATTCACATGGGTGATTGCCTCCAGGAATACACGTTCTACAATTTCTTTAGGTTTGGTCACCTCTACTATGACTTGGAATTTCCTGCATTTCAGTTTGTGCCCATTTCCTCCTGTCCTGTCACTGGACACCACTGAGAAAAGTCCAGCTCTGCCTTCTTCACTTCCTCCATCAGGTACTTATCTGAATTGGCATGATTCTCCCCACCTTCTCCTCTCCAGGCTAAGGAGTCTGAGCTTCCTCAGCCTCCCTCCATATGGCAGACACCCCAATCCATTAACCTTCTTTATGAGCCTCTCACAGATTCATACCAACATGCCCATGTCTCTCTTGCACCAAGGAGCTCAGATCTGGATACCATTCTAGATGTGTCTAGGAGAGGGGAAGGACCAGCTCCCTCAGACTCAGCCTGCTGGTTACAGTCTGCCCAAAGCAGTGAGACCAAGGGTACCAAGTGTCTCCAAGGATGGGGACTCCACACCATCCCTGGGTAACCTGCTTAAGTGTTTGACCACCCTCACATTAAACAAAACTTTTCTGCCTCACTACTCAGAAGATCCTGTGCTCTAATGTTAAAGCATTCCAACAAGGAAACAAGTTTATGCAAAAAACAGAGAATGTACCTAAATGGGATCTCATTTTTGCACTGCAAGTAGAGGTTCCATTTTTATGGGCCTGGGTAACTCAAGTATATTTCTAAAGAAAAATTAAACTTAGGATCAAACAGAGTTAAGACATAAGTGTATAACGTTTGTAACCTCCAACAGCACTAAGGTATGTCGCCCTGCTAGCAAAACATTTCAAAACTGGTTTATGCAGAAAATTATTAAGAACTTAAATCGTCATCCAAGGAAAAGTTATATAGATTAATAAAATGATAGAATTATAAATACTGACCGATGTGAGATTTTAATTTTGAGCAATGTAATCAAATCATGCCTATTCTAATGAGAACTTCAGTATTCTCAGCTCTGACCTGCATGTTCTATCATACTTTTATAGTGCAGAATTTTATACATTTTACAATCAAAACAAAAATAGAAATACTGCCATAGGAAAAAAATCTGCAGGTTCATAATTATTTAGGCATAATTAAAGTAAGATTGAGGAATCACCACACACAGACAAGTCTCTTCAAAATGAAAATATTTAGTCTTTCAATTTGCTTGAAGAAAGATTAGAAAATATTAAAATGAAATTAATTTTTATTAACGCCTGTGTTTTGAAAGAAATATAAAGCATGTATTTCTAGATTGGATACAGAATCAAAAGAGACAGAATATCTCTTTAGGAAAAAAATTGTATCTCTATAGTACTTTCACGTATTATGTTGTGATTTCCAATTCTCTTAGGCTCAGATTTTGGTAAAATAAGGAAGATGTCATCTGTGTGTTAAAGTGGTGGAGAACCACTACAGTGATTCTTGGGATCTGTTCTGGAAAAACTTGCTATAAAATTAGAAAATTTAGTGCAATCAATATCTAAATTGTATCATATTCTTCCTCTCTAAGGACATTTCAAAAATTATCCAACAGTTAAAAGAAAAACTGAAGATTTCTCATATCACCTGAAAAACCCATTCCAGTAATGTTTTCCTGTAAGACAGACAATTTGAGTGCCATATCCTGAACTGACTCCAAAGAACAATCAGTGTTCTACATGGACATAAGCTCAGACATACCAAATGTCACATTCTATATTTCATGAAAATTAAAGCTGACAAGATCAGTCATACACACTTTAAGCAGGAACAGAGATGGATTGTTCCTCTATACATATCTAGAATGTTTGAAAATGACCCCTAAGCTACAATCAATAAGCCAGCTATTTTTTGTTCCTGTCCTCACTGCATGTTTGTGTTGTACAAGGTAACTTCAGGTAGCACAGTGAATACAAACTCAGTTATAGGTGAAATTAATTTTCCCAGTACATATGAGATAAATACTGCAGAACTCAACTGTGGGAGCTGGGTCCCAGAAGAGCACCTTGAATTCTGTGCATATTTATCTTTCTTATAACATAAACTGGAAACTGTGGTGGTGCAGAAAACAAGTAATACATAAACAGGGCATATTTAGCACATTTGGAATGCTTGGGGTAATGGGGAGTACCAAATCCTTGCTCTGCAAAGACCAGCCACATTATTCAAGATAGCAGATCCCTACACCCATCCATGCAGATCACAGGCTGAAGAAGAGCACTGATACTTGTCCTGCCAAAGCAGCAGGCTATAGTTCATTATTTTTATCTAGACACATTGGCTGCCAGAATGTAGGAGCGCTCATACATTTAAGTCAGTGTCTTTTACAGAAGGAAGGAAATGTAGATCACAGAACCACAGAATAAGTTGAGTTGGAAGGGACCCACAAGGATCATCGAGTCCAAATCTTGGTCCTGCACAGCACCATCCCCAAGAGTCACATCACACGTCTGAGAATCTTGTCCAAGTCATCCTCAGGTTGATGCACTGATAGTGGTTTTATCACCACCCTAAGTTCAGGGTGCCAACTACACCTTCTCCTACCTCATGTCATTGGTGCCCCACTGCACAGCAGATCCTTGAAACGTTTCTGTGACCAGAAAAACAGAGCATGTGAGGGACAGTGGCTCCATAGCCTACTGGTTATGGCACTCTGAGGTGATTTTGACTGTCTTAGGAGAAAAATGCAAATCTCCAAATTTCTTGGAAACTATTCTGGTTGTTTTATTTTCACAGTAAAACACCAGTCTTTGTTATCTTATCTGCTGGAAACATCTTAAAAGAAAACCAGAAAATTTTATTAAGGCCTATTTCTATTTCTGCAACTAAGTGACAATAACCTGCATTGACTAGAGCAAGCCTAAATAAAATGCACAGAAGCAAATTTGTACATATCCAGCACCTGGAGCCATCTGAGAAAAAAAAGGGGAACTGCCTTATACATTTAGGCATTCCTAAAATCAGGCAAAATCTCCATGAAAGTTGGTTTTTGTTTTTTTGTAATTGGTGTATTGGCCTTCAATGTATAGTACTGGCTTAAAACCTCAGTAAAGGCATACAGCTTCCTCTCTACTAAGCCCATAAAGTTGTTATTACAACTCTGAGGAGATTTCTCCAGATGACAATTAGACTGCAGAGCAGGAAAAAGGATTTGGTTAATAACTTTTCATTTTGCTCATTACAGCCACTTCCACAGAAGTCAATTGTGATGTTAAAATTAGAACTGCAGTTTTATATACGGTGATTCAACACAGTGAGCAGTTGCAGTATGATGAAAGACAGACATGGCTTCAGAAATACCTGGCAAACACATACTTTGGGAACATCAGTGCTTTTTCAGAGTAATAGAATACAAAGTTAGGCTCTTAAGCTCACAGTACAGCACACAGAGAGAGTTAAGTGCCTCAGGATGTGATTCAAACACATCAGGCATGCTAGGCATGGGGGTGCTTAGAGCTAGAGCAATGAGCCATTCCAAGTTGAGCATCTGAAATCCCACCCTCTGCAGGGCTTAAGCTGCAGGTTTCAAAACTCCATGCTCTTGGGACCAAATCATGCCCTGAAAATGTGTACACTTCATTCTTTTATACTCTTCCATTTTCAGGTAAATTTGAAAGGTGGGTTTTGAAAGGCATATTATTCCATACAAATATTGTTTAGAGCACCCAAAGATAAGTGGAAATCCATCCATTCTTTTCAATGACCCAGGTACTCACAGAGAGCTTGTCTTTGCATCGCCAAAGAAGAAGCTGAGACAGTACCACTTCCAATTCCTAGAAATTTATTTCACTAGTGTAAGCACTGAGCCATGACCATCTGAGACACCTCACTGCCCTTTTGATGTTTTGTGGCAAGACAAAACTGCCTTCCTCAAAGGCCAAAAGCAAAGGAGGTAAGAAACCAGAAACTGAACATTGGCCACAATAATCTTGATGACAATTCAGAGTGGCATTTGTTTTGATCCCTCTCCTGGGTTTTTGTTTCTTGGTTTTGTTTTTTTTCATAATAACTGTAGAAATTGCAGTCAAGACTCCTGGGAAACTCATAAGCAGTATCACCTGGGATGGGACCCCTCCTGACAGAACCCAGCATGGCATGGTGGTGGCTGACTACTAAGCAGAGATGCAGAATGAGAGACATTTATTCTCTGAAGCAGTGCAGGATCAAGGGCAAATCTGATGGTAAGTTTATGAGATACTGGGCCTCAAGGTGTCCTCGTATAGAGGGGTTACCAAAACCCATTTCATACATGGACAAGTCTGAAGCTCTATAGAATTCAAGTGATGCACATTTCATTATTCATCCAGGGAGCTGAGGCAATAATATTATCCTTGCTTTCTGAAAGCATACCTCTTATAAATGGAGCTTTTGGGGAGAACATTCAGGTAGGATTTATGTAGTCTCTGGACAGGCAGCTAAGACTTCCAAAGTAGCACTTCCAATCACTTACTCTCAGTAAACATTAATTCTAAGATTTACTGCCCAGCAACCTCTTCCCTTTACAACTATGCTAAGAATGTCATATTCTGTGTGAATTCATTTGTGACCGGAGGCACAAGCTGTCTTTCCAAGGTGATTATAACAGTATAATAATCTGCCTGTAAAACAGTAGAGTACTGGGCAACAACATTTAAGGTTTCATTTTCCCTGCTCACATCACCAGTTAGACCATAGAACTAACTACAAGACTCCCCTCTGTTGGTTCATCTGCATTAATAAACGTGGACTTCTGGACATAAAAATGAATGCCTGCTACTCAAAAGAGCAGTGTTCAAGCCATGACTAATTGGCAAAGTGCTGCCTTTAAGCCCTCCTAGCACTGCTTGTGGCAATGGAAAATAGAAACGGTAAGAATGAGGCTAACAGAAAGAGCAAAGCAAAGAATTATTTTAAAAAAATTTTTACTCAGTTTTGTTGTCTTCTGATTCAATTCTTTAATTAAAAAATAAAACAAAAACAAACCAGCAGCTTACCTGCATACCTTTTCTTAAAGCAATATTAAGTGGCAGAATTCTAGATCTCTTATTGTGATCTAACAATTGGATAGTGAAGAGGAGACAAGGCAGGCCAGTGCAAGCACACCTGTTGTGAGGAAAATTTGTTATAAATGAAGATATGCCTCCTGCCACCTTGAGTACAGTCCTTGTATAAGAGGACTCTATGATTATTATGGTTGCAAAAACTTGAGGTCTCAATCAATAAAGGTGAGCAGTCAGGCAGTGAAACTCAGAGCCCCATAGTTCCATAATTCTGCCCTTTGCTCTAACAAATGAAAAAGATAAGAAACCCTCATCTGCATTTGCTCACTTCCTCCCAAGCTAAAACCAGCATCAAGACAGGATTTTATCACGCTGTCATACAGACTTCCAAAAGCAAGGACAAAATCACATCAGTCACAAGAGTTGTCACAATGACAACTCAAAGAACTCATAATCAACCTTCATGTTAACTTCCTTATGCATTAGCAGATTTCACAGCTGCAACTTTACTAAATTTTAATAGTCAAGACACAAAAATTTGAAGAGATGGAATGAAATTTGCTAGGTAAAAACTAATTCTTAAACTTCTGTCTCTATAGACAAAGTTCTTCCAGGCTGGACTGATTACAGGCCCTAATCTGGAAAATTCTGGATTCCTACATCAAGATCCAGAAATAAAATACAGGATTTTCCTATAAAAGTAAACTCCTTGTCCTGGCCCTTCCTTCAATTTTAGATTTGCAAATCAGATATTTTTTAACTTCTCACAAGCAAGCAGAACAAAACAAAACAGGTAAAGGACTGGAGAACAGAAAATCACAGGAAGAAAATTTCAAAGCAGGCTGCTTATGAAGCATCCACTTAAACACGTCAACAATAATTCTGAATGAGAATTCATCCTGATGCAATGTAAGAGAATGCATTTACCTGAAACATGCCAATGCCCACAAGCAATAGACTAAGCCATAAAAGAGACTGAGGACAGTTTTGGATAATTCTAAATAGATATGTATGTGTATGCATACATATACAGGTAGGTATACTACCTCTTATTTAATTTTCATAGTCAGCAAGAGCTAAACATAATACTGATCCTCTCTACTGCTTGCTCAATCACTCTGCTTTTCTCAGTAGCATTCTGAGCTTTGAAAAAAGAAGCAGCTAAAATTTGCTTGCCAAACAAATTTTTGGAGTTATTGTTTAAATTAATTGAGAGACACAAAGAAAATGATCACTTTAGCAGAAGTGTGTCTTTATAGCAAAAAGCCCCATTATTAGCAAGGATACATGTGTACAACACTTTCCCAGGAGTGATCTTTTACTTGCAGCTACAGATACTCTCAAACAGATTAGTGGATCCAGTTTGCGAGTTTGTTTGGAATCACAGAACAGTTTAGTTTGGAACGGACCCTAAGGATCACCTAGCTCCAAACCCACTGTCATGGACAGGGATACCTTCTACAGGACCAGGTTGTTCAGAGACCACTCCAACCTGGCCTTGAACACTTCAAGGTATGGGGCATCCAAGAGTTCTCTGAGCAACCTGCTCCACTGTCTCACCACCTTCACAGTAAAGAATTTATTCCTGATAATCAATCTAAACCTATCTGCTTTCAGTCTAAAGCTGCTATCCCTTGTCTTATCTCTCCATGCCCCTGTAAAATGTCCCTCTCCAGCTTTCTTGTAACCTCCCTTTAGGTACTGGAAGGCTTTTATAAGGCCCTGGAGCCATCCTTTCTCCAGGCTGAACAGCCCCAGATCTCTCAGCCCGTCATCACAGGAGAGATCCTCCAGACCCCTGACCCTCCACTGGAAAAATGCAGAAAAGCATCCAGCTTTTGATTGGCACTTGTAAACTATTTCAGATCCAGAATGTCATCACTCTTCTACAAGCTTTTCAAAAGGGCTATGCAGAAGAACTTTCTTGCCTTTCTTTTAAAAGAACAAATTAACTCTTGATTTATGTCAGGAAGACAGTGCTTAAAATGAATACAAAATTGTAGCTCCCAAGTACGTCAAGCAATATTTTAGACTGCTGGAGACCTGCCGCTCCCCAGTCACATGCATTCTTATTCCCTTATCTGAATACTGAAGGACTTAAACAAACCTTCCAGAAGCTGTGCCACTAATCTTCTTACTTTCAGAAAGCAAACCAACATAATGAATCCACATCCTGATACACACTGTGCCCTCACAGTAGCTTAATTATAAATAATTATAGAATTTTCCTAGCTTAGTGTTGCATCATAACACAAACAAAGCTCGTAGTGGTTATATTGCCAATCCTGCTGTAGTTTAATTAATCAGATTGTGATGGGCTCTCTTCTGGA